>NC_079297.1:1858965-2168793 GCF_023638135.1 Falco biarmicus
GCCCTCCTGCAGTGACCTTCACTTCCAGCTTAAGAGAATTAAGTCCTGCAGGACAGCAAGGTCCCGTTGGGCTGAACAACACAGCAGTGATGTGTTTCTTAGCTGTTCCTCACTCATGAGGTGTTTCCACCTACGAGCAGCTCCTGCAAGCCGCCCCTCACTCCCCGCTTCACTCCCTTCACCAATTCTGGCAGCCTTGCTAATAGTTTCTTATTTTAGCTGTTGGAAGAATATGTGTGACATTGAGAATTAAACATACTCTCAGCTCACATGGTTCTTTTCAGCACTTTTTTCTGCATGCATAAGACACATATTCCACGTCCTTTGTCTTCCCCTGCTTTTCAGGCTCTGACCTTCACACCCTAATACTGGAAACTCTTGTGCTGCTTGTGAAGAGGGTCCGTGTCCTCATGTGGACCCTCCGCACCCCAGAAACTGCTGCTGGGGTGGTGGGGAGGTGTAGGGTTTAATCTAATTTTGATGCTGTCTCTTTTCTCTGTTATGTGTATAAACCCTCCTTAGAATGAGTCAGTAGGTGTTGAATTAGGAAACATTATCCATGGTTACAAGGAAGTTTCCATTTTTTCAGCCATAAGGACCCTAACAGGATAAGTTCTTGTGGTTTTCTTTGCAGTAATTCTGGCACAGTGTCTCAGTGTAATAAGATGGGTTCACATTTCTGTGGTTCCAAAAGCCATGATGCTGAGAAGGACCATAATGGTGCAGGACATTCTCACCATTTTACCAAAATTGTGTTACTCCCCATCATCTCGTCAGCACAGGTACCTGCCATAAAAAAAATTGCATGCAGCACTTCTAGAGGGAAAGGAAATTTCAGGCAAGAAGTCAATTTTTCTGAACTGAATATTGTAACTCCTCTGCAGGAGGCTTTAGTTCTCCCTAAACCTACATCACATACCAATCAAGGCTTTCCTGGGAAATGACCACAGATAGAGACTGAAGGAGACAGGCAGAGGGGCCCCATCCCAGGGGGGTTACATGTGCAGATGTCCTTTAATTCAGTGCATGCAATTATTGTAATTGTGCAGGAAAGTGCCCCGACTGCTCTGCACAAACCCCTACTTGGGTGTGTAACTTGTTATTTGTGTTTGCAGTTACTAGGCGAGTTCACACAGCTTCCTCCTGCACTTCACCAGGTAAGAGAAACCCCAGCGAATCTAGGAAAGGACACAGATTTATAGGGACAGTCAAGGAAAACAGGAGTTGTAGGTTGAGGATAAAACTCTCTCTTTAGGAACTGCTTTTCTGCAGCTTTGCTGTTGAATAAACTGAAATAAAGTAATTAAATCAAAGGGACTGGAAATAAGTAAAGAGTATCCTGGAGCTTGAACTTGTGTAATAAAGATCTGCCTTTTGTTTGCAGCAGTCAGATCAGCACAGTCTATTAGCAAATGAGTGCATGAAAATCCATATTTCCAAGCATTTTATTTCTCTTGCAGTCATTTAAATAATGCCAAATTGAGCATGAAGCTGACTGGATGCAATTGCTGCCATCAGAAAATAAGAGTGAGTGGTCTGGAGAAGGCTATTTTCCCTCCCAGCAGTTGCCCCACTACGAAAACTGCTCAAAGGCAGAGTGAGGACACGAAGATGCTATTGCTCGTGTGGTGCTAACACTCACCTTCAGTCGCTACCCATCAATGTCTGTCTGCACATTGTTTAACTTCTGTAAGTCGAGCAGAATGTGTTAGCCAGGAAGGGGAGCTCCTGTTGCAAATGGGCATAGATAGCTCCTCCTTGCCCCACACCCATTCCTCATTTCCTAACACCACGGATACTAATGGTATCATATTTAATAAGTAGCCAAGAGAAGCAGGGTCAAGCCTGTGTTTTGCAGGAAACAGTCAGATGAAGAGAACAGAGGAGAGAAGGAGAATGTTCTTTCTCCTTTTGAAATTTTGAAATTATCTGAACATCAGCTCCTCAACTCGTGTGAAACACTGTGAATCACCACCAGCATGTGTGCTCCCCTTGGGCTCCACCAGCAGAGCAGCTCACCCGGGCTGTCACAGCTGAAAGAAGTTTAACAAGATCAGGAAAAACAGAAAGATGTGAAGGGAACTCCACACTGATCAATATTTCTCATTTATCACCACATAAATAGTCCTGTTGAGCTGGCTAATTCCTGTTCCACCTGACAAATACCTCTTGCAGTAAATTAAATCTGTTTGTTAATAGCATATGCAGGTGGCTGACAGATCAGCTAAATCTGTCTGTGGAAAGTGGATGTTTCCATCTACACCTGGTTTTTGTGAAGAAAGGTCACCTTTGCTACCAGGTAACAATAAAAGGCAGGTTAAATGCCAAGGTACTGATTCAACTTGTGCTGAGAACAGTGTGAAGAATAGTGGGGCAGTGCACAGTTGAGGTAATTTCTTATTTAAGCGTATAAATGGAATTCAAGGGGCTGGTTGGGGTAAATCTCAGTCTTTGTGAACGACCTGCTTGCACCACAGGATTTGTCAGAACAAGAGCTTTAAAAAAAAACCCAGTGTTTTGGGGTTTTTTTGTACATGATGCAATAGCAAAAAAAATGGCTGAGTTCTGAACAAATAGAACTGTTTTCTTGATGGTCTTTTGGCATGGAGCTGTGCAAAAGCAGTTCAGGGGTTTTCTTACTTTGTTGTTTCCTGGGGTGAAGTTAAGTTTATCTGCAAGTCCAGAATCCTGACTGTTAATTTACCCTTTAATTATATTTACTCAGAATTTTATCTTGGAAATTTTACTTATTGGTTTGTTTGTTGTTCTGTCTTTCAAAAATAATGGCCTCTTGATCCTAATACTTGGTTACTAGTATATTTTTAATCAGAAATGTACTAACTAAAGGAATACAGACAGACAGCACTGGAAATCAGAAAAGATCTTGGCCTGAGTGAGCCTCAGACTTTTTTATATGAAATAATAGCATAGTCAGTAGTTTCTTGTATTTAAAAAAAATTAGGAAAATGTTTTCTCCATTTTGAAAATGTACACATTGTTCAAAGCAGCGTGCTGCTCATAACAATGAAGGATGGAGTTCTGCTTTGCCTTATCTTGATTCTGTTGCCTGGCTATTCCAATTGCATTTAAAACATAGTGTGAAACAGCAACACTAGTGAAACAAACATGAAAGCAGCTTTTGTCTGCTGAATTTAATGGGCCAGAATTTAATGGTGTTCTGACAAAAAGGGGCTCTTCCCTACCCTACCTCATCGAGGGGCTCAGTGCAGGTTCAGGGATGCTTTCACTTCCCAGCCACTACAAGCGCCTTCAAGGGGAAGGACAGGACGGATGGAGGATTACAGATCTCTGTAACCTTTGTCGCTTCACTGTTCTTGCTCAGATGAAGTCTGTCTGCACAGTAGACGTTGATTTCAACGTATGAAGTTGTCTGAAGATTTAATTAACATTGTGATCAAGCTACTTTATTTATTGCTGCCATTGGCTTGAAATCGCTCCTGGCTCCCTACACTTGTGTTTGAGGGGTCAGTGTAAGAATATCGTATCTGTTCAGTCTGCAATACTGCAGCCATCGTGCTCCTCAGCCCTGCGTCTCCTCCAGCATGTTTTCTGAAGTTATTTTAGCAGTAAGCACTGAGTTTTGTACGGAGTTTGTTCCAGGAACTCCATTTTCAAGTCTCCTTCTATGTGTTGTATGTCGTGTAGAGGGAAATAGATACATTTTCTATATGAACTTTCTATCTGTATTTGCGTTGCTTTATTTATTTATCATGCCCTTAAAATTATTTTTTTTCTTTTCCACTCTGCCCATATATTTTGGATCTGAATCATTCAACACCATAAAGGAGATTTATGGTGAATTGGGTGTGTAGTGGTAATTTTCCATCTTTCCTGTTAGGACTTGGGGGGAAAAAGCAGAATTCAAAGTAGATTCTAATTTTGGCGGCAAAACCTTTCCTGGCAAAAAGAATCAACTTCCATTACTTAGGATGTTTTGCTAATTTGAGTTAGCAAACAGCAAAAATGGAGGACAAAAATACGGATTTGATTTGACATTTCAAAATAAGACACCAATGATTTCAGTTTGACGCTCTTTTTTTTTTTTTTCTAGAAATAGCTTTCAGTTTCTTCTAGAAATACTTTAAAAAGCCAGCCCCAAACGCATCTTGCAGGTCTAAAAGGAAGCTTGTGGCTCCCTGATCCTGGCACCCTAGCACAGCTTTGCCATTATCTGAGCCTGTTCACATTCCCAGATGCCACGTGTTCCTTACTGCGTGCCTTTCTTAAGAGAAGGAGAATGATAGTACCTTTGTTTGGTGCAAAACGTCCCTAAAGGGAGAGCATGAAGATTTCTGTACACTTTCTGCAGGCTGACCTTGTGAAATGGTGCAGTTTCATGACTGAAAGAATAACTGAACGCTGTGCTGTTCAGCCCACGCTTTTGAGTGTTGAAACTATTGAAAAATAGTCGAAAAGATTTTTGGAAGAGAAAAGGGAGGGTATTTTGGGTAGGTTATTTCCCCCAACAACAAAATCCCACCTAACAAACCCAGCCTGGAAATGCTGCTCCAGAAATAACCAGTTGTGCTATGCCCCCAGGTAGGCTCAGCTCACAAAAGCCTGGCCCCGAAATGCTTTATGTAAAATCGGTGCTGGTCCCCAGGTGGTACCATTTGCAGATGGTCTCGTGCTCGACTTGCTTCCAAATGGCTAGTACACTATTCACTTGTGCTTTTGCCTGCCCCCAAACCTTGTGCGGCTTTTACCTGTAGGGGAAAAAAAGAATAAGTGGCAGTGGAAGTGGTGGGTTCAGAAGGGAAGAGCTGCCTGCCCAGGTACCCACGAGCCAGCTGCTCTGCTGACGTGGGAGGTAGGAGAGGAAAAGATCCAGGTTGCTCCACTGTCGCTTTTGGCATCTGGGGAAGATGTTTGCACTGGTGCTCCTGGCTGGGGCAATAGCCTCCCCTGCAGTGCTCTGGAAGGGCCTCCATGAGGGGGTGGGCACGATCCATCACAGGCCTCCATCCCTGGGGTAAGGCTGGGGGCAAACCAGAGTGGAGGAAACTGCTTGAAAGAGTTCAGAAAAAATGTGTGAGAACCAGAAAAACAGCATGGCGCTTCACTGGGAACAGGATGGGATCTCGGTTTGGGTGCTGGCATCAGAGTCAGGCTGGCGTGCTGTGGCAGCACCAGCGCGCTGCGCCGCAATGCAAGGAGCAGCAGACGTGGGGTGTGCAGGGCTGAAGCACAGTCCAAACCCTCTCCCTTGACCCCACCAGTTTTTCTACATCCTTCTGGCTGCTTTTCTACTGTCTTGAAGTTTGATACACTGCCAGCTACCTAAATATAATGAATGTGTTTTGCAGGGGCGATGGGGAGAGTAGCACAGCCTCATAGGAAATGGGGTTTTATCACACATCTGTCAACAGGGAGAGCTGGGACCACCCAGCACTGAAATCTCCATGCTTTTTTGTTTCCCCTTCAGCAGTTAGATCCTATAAGCAAATGATACTTCCAAAAGGCTTATTGAAGGAAAATATTAAATGCCCTGAAATGGATTTTAGGTTAGTATCAAGAGAGCACTGTAAACTGGCTGTTTAGTAGAGGTGACTCTGTACCTAAAAGCCTTCCACAACTCTAAGAGCAACAACCTTCAGCACCTGATTCTTGAGGCTGGGACGTTTTTCCCCTGTCTCAAGGACCCTCCCGCTTCTGTCCCACCTGCAGAGAGCACTGCGGGACCTGTTCAGATCCCCATATCAGCCTGTAACGGCATCCCAGAGGGGGAAAAAAAAAAAAGAAATTAAAAAAACACACAACCCACAGAGCCAAGCAGCTTCATGGAAGGATGAAACTTATGCAAACAGAGATCTACAAAAAAACAGAATTAATAAAAGATATCCTGCCCATGCATTATGAAACACATCTGCCTGCAGAGTGACATGCCAACTTTAATTTTTACTTTGGCTTGGGAGAACTGGTTGGGATGAAAATGAGTGCATGCATTGGTGAGCAGCCACCTGCAAATGTTTGCGCATACCTTCTTTTCCCCCTCTTTCTCTTTTTTTGGGTGCTTGACTCCAGCAGAGAGATTGTGGAAAGGGCTGGGAGTGCGCAGTTAATTTATTATTTTTTTTTAATGCTTTGGAGATTTGGATTAAACAGTCTGTAATCCAGAAAGAGACGCCGAGGAATAAATGCAGCAGCTGAGGCTGGTGCTCCATCTAGTCGGGACATACTTGTTGGGTAGGGTTGTAGGAGCGATGCTCTCTTCTCCCTCTCTCCTTCCCATTAATGGTGCAGTATGTCTTGCCAATGCTGTGTGTTTGAAAAGCAGCTGTGAGACTTCACAGCCCACCTCTGCAACCCAAGAAGCTATTTCCAGGCCAGTGCTTTGCCTCAAGTGTTTCCAGAGGAAAACTGCACATGGGTCAGAAATGGGATAACTGCTCCATACAGGAAGGTTCTTCTTGGTCCCTGACAGCGTCTGCCTTGCAGACAGAGGTGGGATCCTTTCTAGCCCTGCCAGTTTCTGGTGGTCTTAATATACCTCCACATCATCTATATCTGCATCTGTTACTGACGCCTCTCCTTTAACAATTTGATGTGGCTGTGGGTTCTACAGATCAGCTCCTTGCTGTATAGAGACATACATCATTTCCTTGGTTTGTGTTTGCTGGTTTTTCTTTCCACTGAGTCTGCAAAACCTAAGAGAGAAAAGTCTATTGCCAAGGTTAGAAAGCTTCTCTGGATATATTGCATATCAAACTTTTAAATCAGACCAGGCAAGTGCAGTGAAGTGCATGTGGTACCCACCAGCTGCAGAATTACAGCTCTCCAGTGAATCATCTCCCTGTGTCTCCTGCCCCGGCTCTCCATCTATAATGGAGAAGAGGTTAAATATTCAGGACACCAAACAGCAGGAGGAAAATCGGGAAGATTAGAAATGAATGCTCCCACAGTCCCCCCCTGCAGGTAGGTGTTGCTGCCGCTGGGGCTGCTTCTGTTGCAGCAAACGCAGGGCAGCTCCTTACCAGAGAACCTTCTGCTCCATGTTACGCTGGATTTTGTACTTTCAAAGTCAGTCTTCAAAACTGCATCAATGAACAAGGAACAGAACTTTCCTGCTATAAATATTTGAACAGCAGTTTGTTAATTTTTGTTACTCTCAACGTGGATTAATTGCTATTTTATTATCAACTTCATCTTCTATTAGTTTAGGATTTACATCTTAAATGATAATATCAGACTTTGTCTTGAATAAAACATTTTGTAACGTAGACGAGTTCATTAAATTCTTCAAGGTGAACTGACAGATTAAAGGCAGCACAAAGATCCTGATGTGTTTTACAATTGCAAGAACACTCATCTGGAGTCTTATAAAACAACATTGCACATTTCAGATAGTTCAGCTTCAAATAGATTGTGATAAATACTGCTGCCTTCCGAAATGCTGTTGCTCCTTGTTATCTCCCATTAATAGTTAGACATCTGCACCTATTCTTTCCCTCCTCAAAAGCTAATGAGCTATCATTTTACATTATTAACTACGTAAACAACTAAAGATGTAATGAGGCAACCCTCTGCATGTTGCTCTTTCACCTAATTAACCCTGACTGGTGTGGGGTTTTCCCCGCGGCCCCAGTGTGGCACACCAGCACTCCGAGCTGCAAGGGCAGAGTGGGGGGTAAGGCACGGCGGTGCTGCCAGCTCAGTGCCAGTAAGAAATACAGGAGATTTATCCAAAGGTGAGTAGAAGCTTGTGGAGAACCTGCTTGTTTCTTGCATTGGGAAGACTAGGATTATGTCTGGAGTAGCGTTGTGAATGGCAGTATAGCTGCTATGATGTAGGGGAGGCATAGCCAGACCTTGAGAGTATGCATGCTTATCTGCCAGGAGACATGCAATTAGTTATTCTTAATTATTCATACCTGGTGTGATTATCATGCACACACAGACTGATGAGTGTACAGCTGAGCTCGGGTCTAAAGCCTTGCTCCCTTCTGCCTGTGCTGCGCCGGACCCGGTACCAAGCAGCCGCCCTGGGTGACGGGCGCTAGCAGGAGGCGGTGGGGAGGTAACGTGGGGAATGCAGGTTTTGGGGTTCCCAGTGCTCCATGTGGAAGAAGAGAAATTCTGGCATCGGAACAGACCACTGGGAGCTGTTTCTTGGCTTTATCAGGAAATATGGCACCCTGGGCGCAGGAGCTGTTTTTTGTTAAACACTTGCTTTTACCGCAGCAGTCAGCTGTAGGTGGGGGATGGAGCCTAGGGAGAGCTTCTGGCTCTGTTCCTCTGCAGGACGTTGTCATCGTGGCCGTGTCCCAGGGATGGGGACAGAGCGGATGGGCCAAGGCAGAGTCTGTGTTCTGAATTTAGAGGACTAAATGAATCAACACATGTGAGAAAATAGCACAGAGCTTAATCCAGAGGCAGGGCGCTCCGAAGTATTACCAGAGAGGCTCATTAATCCCGAAGAGATTCAAAGGGATAGTGGCACAGGAGTGGCTCTCCAGACCTCCTTGCCCTTCCCTGCTGGAGGTTACGTGGGTTTTTTGGTGATTGATTCGTTTGCAGAGCTGGGGGGAACTGGATGATCCAGATGACTAACAATGAGACTTAAGGTTGAATTTATTTCACTGGAGGTAGTTAAAGCTGATGCTTTTGTCTCCTGGGTTTTCTGTCTGAACTTAATCCAAGTCAGTGACGAGCCCAGTTTTTTCCTGTGAGGGAATGTTTAGCGACCTCACATGAAGTGGTCTTGGCGAGCAGGCGGTCTGAATCAAAACAATGCCTGATATAACGGGGAGCGCTGGGGTCAGCTGTTCCCGCACAGGGGGATGTGCTGTTGGAAAAGCTTTTACTGCTGCTGTTAGTGTTACACTGGCTCAACGGCTGTACAGCAAAATGTCCCTCAAGGGTACAGTCAAATCAGCATTTTGCATTTGTTTTTACTCCTTGCTTTTGCCTTCAAAAAGGAGGGTCTGAGTAATGCTACCTGCTCTGAGGTTAAATGTGTGCTATCGTTGCAGGAGCAGGCAGCCTAACTCTGGGGTTTCTCCCAGCACACAGGGGTTGGCATGCTTCTCCCATCTCAACTCTGCATTCTCTGACCTGGAGAATCTCTCCTTTTTTAAAGAAATGCAGAGTATTTTTTTGCCCAAGATTTCTCGGAAAAATCTTGAACCTTCCCTTCACATATGCTACAGATGCAGAAATTGGAGGCATCTGTAAGTCATCCCCATTTAAAAAGAGATCACTTGAGCTCTAAGCCAGTGATCTGGTGATTATTTTTTTCCCCCAGGATTTTGGTGCTTCAAAGCCCTGGGGAGCAGCCCCGAATTCTTACCAAGGAGGCCAGGAACAGGCAATCACCAGCTCCTGGTTCAGGAGGAGGCAACATGGGGGCAAGGAGTGGGGAACTGGAAGGGCAGCAGCCAGCGGGAGTGGGAGCAGCAGATGCACCCCTGCCTGAGCCCTGCCTGCTTGTTTCCCTGGCAGAGCAGAAGAGCCACCAGTGTGGTAATCCCCCACCGGCAGCCCGGGGCTGCTGCCACCACTGAGCCATCCCTCAAAAACTGTCACAGGAGGATTGAACTGTGCTTATACCGGGGGGGCTTTGGGCCCGGGGGGGCTGCGGTGTGCCACTGTGTACACTCTGGAATTGATACTTTAATTACATTAATTAGGTGGGCATGCTTTACGTTGCAGTTGTTTTCATGGCTATTTAAAGTCTGTTTAAATGTTTGCAGAGCTTTTATGACTGTTAATTAACAACTGGATGCAAATATGTAGAAGGGGGGAACGCACATGCTGTGGGTGCACACTCATACCCCCCTCCCCGTGCCATCCTACAGGACCCGGTGATGTCCCTCTGACAAAGGGTGATGGCTGTGCCTGCCCCAAGGGGCTCGTTCCCATGGGCTGCTGGTGGCAGCGGGGTCCTGCTGCTGGGGAACGTGCTGTCATCCACAGAGATACCCAGGGAAATCTGGACCCAAGCAAACTTCTGGCCAGGATCCCTGAAATGGGCTGGACATCGAGGCACAGCAGTGGAGTTTGTGGGAAGCTGAGGGGTTGATTAATCAGGAGAGCATTTTTATTTGATAAAGCAAGGGCCAAACCCTATTCCTGGCACAGGAACCAAGCTAAGCCAAATTCAGAGTGGTTCACACTGAGGTTTGGTCCCAATTCAGAAATACCCTTTAGAGAGGGATTGTAAAGTCAGCATTGCCTTGGATGGCACCATTTCTGCCTCCCTGGCATGGTTTGGGGATCCTTCAGTGTATTGTTTTGAGACTTTACAAGAAAAAAATATACAACTGTGGAAATAAAATGTCTGTGACACCCTTGGGATGTTTCATCAAAACAGAAAATGCTGCTGGGTTTTACAGAGGGGACCACGGATGCTCTCTGAGTCGGGTGAACCCAGCAGCCCTCCTAGAAGGGGTGGGTGCCAGCTGCCAGCACCGCTTGGTGCTTCTTTCACTTTTAAAGTTAACCTGTATGGGAAAACTAACACAAAACATATTCTGGCTATAGCAATTAATTTTAGGGTTTACCACCCAATTAAATCAATGACCAATGTAGTCTTCCACTTACTTGTTTCAGCTGGACTCACCAGAATTCAATAACGTGTTTCCATAAAACTAGCCCCTTTTCCACTTACTTGGATCACTTGTGGCTGCTTTGACCTCACATTTGGATGTTCTGTCAGATGGTTGCAGAAAGTTGCTTTTTTTTTTTTTTTTTTTTTTTTTTTTTTATAATGCATCAGGATACTGAAATAGGCAGTGGTAGATGTAGCTCTGCACTGATGCTGTGAGGTTACGAACAGGACAGGGAAATCAATGCAGAGGTTTTTCATGACAGAACATTTCCCGGTTGTTGTTAACTTGTAACTCAGTGGTGCAGGGCATGTTGTGTGGGCAGGGAGCAGGGCCATGTGGGGGCACGTGGTATGTGCTCTTTGCTCCCTAAGAATATTATTCTGCGAGCAACTTTGGGCAAAGGGCACCTCGAGGTTGGCGGTGAATTCCCAGGTGTGCCAAAAGCTAGATAAATACTGCTTGTTTTTTCTCCTTCATCCAAACTGAAACATTAGAGAAAAAAAAAATTCAGGACAAAAAAACCAAAAAATGATCCTGTTTATTTCAGTAATTAAAAACTAAGCAGCTGCCACTGAATTCTGAAAAGCTGTTGGTTTGGGGTGGGTTTTTTTGTCACCCTTAAGTGTTCTGTGTCTCCTTGATAAGAACTTTTGTCTTATTTTGTAGTGTTCCTCTTTTTAATTTGAAAATATCAACCCAAAACAACCAGGAAGAAGTTTCCACTAGAAAAAATTGGCCTGAAAAGTTTTACTTTCAAACATTTTGTCTTGTTTTGCCAATACAATGCAAATCCAAATGGCACTGAGCCTTTTGAAAACCTGACTTTCATTGAATTGACTGTAACTGGGCAAAAAACCCACATTGCTGACTCCTGACTATAATATCACAGCAGGATGGGTGGCTGAATTGGTCCTCTGATGCGGTGCTTTGGCCAAGGATCTGAGCCCTTCTCTGTGCACTCGACCAGGCTCACGCGGCAAGGACAGATGGGGAATACGTGATTCCATGTGCTCCAGTATCACCTGCTTGCAGCTGCTCAGGACTGTTTGCAATGAAAAACACAGAAGCAGATGCACAAACCCAAAGCTGTGTCAGGACACTCAGGATACATCCCACCCCTCCCAGCTTGCAGGGTATCTACTACTTGAGCAAATTTTTGAGTGTCCCTTGCTTTCTCCAGACTCCTTCCTTCCTCCTTCTTTCCCAGTTTTCTCAGGCTCCTTCTAGCCAGTGCACCATGGGTTTGTGCTCCCTTGTTGGGCTGGCAGCAGCAGCTGATGAACCTCAAATATATTTGCCACTGCTTTCAGGGAAGTCACTGTCCCACCGTCTTGCTTCCCTTTGCTGCGGCTCTGTGCAAGCTTATACAAAAATCTAGTGGGGATTTGTGCTTAAGAAATCACTCCTCTCCTGCATTATTGAGACATAGTTGGAAGACATCTGAATTTTGCCTAAGGCAGAGCCTTTTAGACTCCATTAAAATTTTCTTAAACCAACATTATGATTGTGGAAGAGCATTTTTGTTCATCTGATTCCTACAAGCAGGAACAGGAAAGGACGTGCACAACGATGCAGGTTGTGCACACAGTCATCTTCCCAGGAGCTGTTGTATCTCTGCTCCTTCCTGGGCAGGCTTCTTCAGATGGTTTTGTCTCGTTGCTTGTGACAGCAGGTGTGAAAAGAACTGTGTCCAAATAAGAAAGTCAAGTCTTCTTAAGAGGATGTATAGCTCAACTCACGTAATGCCTCACTGTACCTTGCATCCACGCCAGCTCCCTGTACCCTGGAGCACAGACGGGGTCCCGGTCCCTGCCTCGGTGCGGGGCACAGACCACCCCGGGCAGCGCCACAGCCTCCCCCGTCCTTCCTGCCGCCCGCACTGGAGAGTGTGCTGACACCCAAACAGCCTGCTTATAAAATAACAAAGTTTAATCTTCCTTTTTTTCATCTTCTTTTGACTTTCAGTATAAATTACCTCATCTGAGGTGTCACTAGAAATTGATTTGTTATGCTAAATACTTGCCAAATAAATAATGAGCTCCCAAATTAGTCTATATGCAATAAGACAAGGAGTGAATTATTTCTAGCAATTCCTTTTATCATGCACGGATTAAATTATTTCAGTGTTCTGATTCCCAGGGCCAGGCTGTCTCCAAAAAGTGTGCTAGTGACACTTAAAAACAGCAGACCCCCCTCTATGCTCTTTTATGATATTAAATGTCACTACTTCCCTCATTTTGTCATGTTATTACAGCCTTTTCTTGCCTGGAAGGAATCAAATTAATGAAAACTGAAGGAATCCAAGGTGTCTGCCTGTACATCTCTCATAAAATCATCCTCCACATTACAGAACAAGTTCCAAGGTGATGCCACAAGGCAAAAGACCAAACCAATTTAAATACAGCTGATTACAGCCTTTGCAAAAAAAAACCACCCAAAACCCCCACAAATGACCAAAACCCCAAACCTGAACAACACTGATGCTTATTTTAAGGTAGTGATAAAGAGATCAGAAAATTTATTTGGCAGAAATGTTTTATTGTGTTTGCTCTGCTAAGGTAGAGCAAACCTGTTGCTGAGATGCCTCCTTGTTGGCTTGACGATCCTGTGTTTTCTCATCTCATTCTGTGGACAGCTTCTAAAGGTTGTTCATGGGTAGCTGTCCTCAGGCTGGTAACATAGTCCTACCAAGGCACTTGGAAGCATGGAGCAGAGGGCATTGGCAATGGAGTATGGAACTGCTCCCTGGCCAGTGGTGGCTGCAGTCCCCACCGTGCCGTGCAGAGCCTGGCTGAAATGAGCTGGGGACAGGGAAAGCAGTGTCACACCTGGCACTCCTGGCAGAAGACCCAACAAGTGAATGAGCTGTGAAGACTGGGCAGCCCTGTGGTTCTTAAAAGTGATGGGTGGAAATGCAGCTGCCTTCCAGCCAGCACTTTGCCTTGCCACTCCCGTACTCAGCAGACTCAGACGTGCTTGGCCTTGGGGACTATAGGAAGGGCTACGGCTCTCGCTCTCATGGGTGTCTTTTGAAAGAGATGGGGTGAGGACAGATTGCCAGCAGTTACCAGCACTCAGCACGGTGCCTTCAGGGAGATGAATTCAGGTCTTCAGAGCTTCCTCTTGATGTCCCTTGCTGCTGGACCACAGCTCCTGTCTCTCTGTGCCACCACGCCAGGCTGTCACTCTTCTGCAAGCAAAGAGGTCTTCTCCAGAGCCACCACCGCTCGGTTCCTCAGCCCAGCACCTGGGAGATGTGGTCCCAGCAGCTGATGCCCACCTCGGGGCTCACTAAGCTCAGGTTGCTCTGGAGGATGGGTCAGAGGACCCAGTTACGGTTGCTGCACTAAATGACCGGTTTCTTTTAATTTACTGTAAAAGTCCTGGTGGGACCCTCTTCCTGAACTGATGCTAGCTTCTGCAGATGTCCAACAAAGAGAGACCAAATAAATAAATAAATGAGGAAGTTGGAAAACTTGGAAGGGGCCCTTATTCTGAAACAAGGAGAAAAATCATCACTAGGGGCCAAGTATGACTAGCTGCTTTTGAGGCAGATTTTCCTGCTGTGAAATGAGACATTATTAGGATTGCATTAGGCAGCTAATATCACTTTTCAATAAAGTGGACTTGTCCACTAATGCTTGAAGATGCTTATTATTATTTATTGATATATAAAGCTGCTATATGAGCCTTACTTAAAGGGATGCTGGGCAAGATTACTGTAATTTGTTAATGTAACAAAAGAATTTCCTATTATACTAATGTGACCTTGCTAAAGATAAAGCTCTTGTGATGCTTCTGCTGTACTGTCTTGCAACAGAGGGTAATTCAGCATAGCGGTGCAGTTCAGCATGGTCTTTGTGCCACTCCCTGAGTTTACTTGATTTGCAAGGGACTTGGATTATGAATTACAATTCAAACCACCTAAATCAAGTTACTGCCGCACAAAGCGTGCCTGAGCATTTGTTTATGAGGCGTTTGAATTCTTTACCTGGCCCCTGGCACCCAGGTCAGACCTTCTGTGCTTGGAGCGTGTCAGTGGCCGCTGCGGTGCATCTCTGCTGCCAAACTGCTGCTCCCAGGGAAGGTCTTGCCTCTGAGAAGCATTTCCCTATTGCTCCACAGAACTGAGTGTCTAGAAAACTACGAAATTCAAGTAACTTTAAATAAGCATCCTCCAGAAGCACAGAGCCTTCTTGGGAGCGCTCTGCCAGCTAGAGAGCTCTGTGGCTGGGACTGGCAGAAGCATTGCAAGGAGATATCTGCAGCATAAAGCTTAAATTTCTCAACCTGCAGTCCTCGTATGCAGCCAGGAATACCTTTGATATAAGATTGGGCAGTAGGCTGGATGGAAATTTGCTTCTCAGTTCTTTCCTCCTGCTATAAACCAATGACCAGGTGCTTTCCAGCCCTGTATATAGATAGCATCACTGTAAAGTAATTGTTGCTTAAAATCTTTCTGTGGAATTGACAGTCAAAGTGCTGTGGTCACACCCCTTATAATATAAGATTTCCTCTTGAAAGGAGCTCCACTGCTAATTCTGCAGTTATTAGCTATTAGTATATGAACTGCAGAGGAAACTTTACCCTGCAAGTGTCCCCAGATTAGGTCACCACCAAGGGGCATTGCAGGTTGCTGCCGCCACCCGCGCTGCACAGCCTGGTGCAGAACTGGTCCTGAGGGAGCCTCAAGGAGAGACTGTAATTTTAAGTGCCAGGTCTGCACTTGCAGGTCCTTCCCAGAAGATGTGTGATAGGAATGGTTGTGTGATAACTGGTAGGTGGCTTGAAGGTCCAGGCAGCTAATGCATCACCCACTGTGCGTGTGGGACAGGACCTGTGGCACTGCAGAGCTGGGGGACATGTCCTGCGTGTTCTGGACACCAAACACAAGCTCGTAGCATCTTACGTAGTGGCCTGGCCTGGATGTGTGCTGAGGCTGAGTGGTGCCAGCAGGGACAGCAGCATGGGCAGGGGTGGCGGGGCCTTGTGGTCCCCTCGCCCAGGCAGGGAAATGGTGCGTCTGCGCCTCGCTGCCCCGTAACCCGTTCTGCCGGTGATTGTCCAGCCAGCCTGTGGGTCCTGAAATGATGGGCCTGAATGTTTAAAAAACATGAAAATTACTGTGGCCACTTGGCAAGTCCATGCGATAATGCATTCTGCGTGCTTTTTAACTGCTTGCTTTATTATTTTTTTTTGTCACAATTCATTTTTTTCTTTGCAGCTGAAAGCATTTGCTTTATACATTTATTTATTTCAGTTTCTGCAAGGGAAGAGCTTTCTTAGGGATGTATTTCAGTAGTCCTGGTCAAGGTTGATGTTCCCTTGCAGAAAGCAGGTGCCTCCCTCCAGCCACCTCAATGCAGCCCAGCAAACTGATCTCTCTGCAGACTCCTGGGCTTGTCTGTACGGGTCTGCCTGGGATGCTTCCCCTGGCAATGCCCACCACTGCTGTCATTTCTGTGGTAGCCTGGAGGGCAGAGCCCTGCAGAAAGTTGAAGGTATTTTAGAGGCTGAGTATGGTAGTTGACACCACACGTTAATCAGCTTCTCATTCTTAACTGGTTGTCACGTTAGGGTACGGCTGGGTTAGAAGGGGGATGGCTGCGACGGAGGGCAGGGGCAAAGGCAGGGTGAGTGGCAGCAGGGATGGAGGCAGGCGGGAGGCAGCCTCTGCTGCTGTGTGGCGATGCTCCCCTGTGTGGAGATGTCCCCGAGCCCCAGGGTGGCCCTGGGCTGCAGGCACCTGCCTGGGGCCACCCCGGGGCAGGAGCTTGTCCCACTTGTTACACAGCTGCTGGCTGCCCTGTGTTGGAAGCTTCTGGCACTGCTCTCTCCCTGCTAAGGCCAGTGCTAGTAATGCTGGTGAACTGCTCTGTTGCCATGGTGATGAGAGCCCTGGGAAAAGCTATCCATCAGCAAACACATCTCTCCTTTGCCAGTGGGATTTTGTGAAAAGCAAGTGGCCCGAGCAACGGGACGGGGCTAGGCTGTAGCCCGCTGTGCTGGCCTCCATCGGGCGATGTGCGGGGCTGGCCTGGGAAGCTCCAGGCAGGCGCTGGTGGCCAGAGAGGGAGCAGAGCAGGTGGTGCTGGAACACACGCCTCAGGGACCTTCTGGGATGCCGAGGTCCTTGCTTGCTCTCTGATCTGGCCCTTCGGCATAAACAGCAATGACTCCCTAGTGCTTTGTGACTTGCTTTGAATATCCCAGACGGCTTCTGAAGCTAATACTTCAGAATCGATTCCATCCAGCTTCTGTTTTGAAATGAGACAGGATTGAGATGGAGCAACTGGGAAGAAAGGAGTAATTGTAGCAAGGAGGAAGGCAGAGGCTTCCCACTGTGCTCAGGCTACACAGGGCCATCTCAAATACAGCAAGGAAAAAAGAGATTTCCCAAACGGAATCTATTAAATCACCCCCACCCCCCTGCCACCTCCAGTCCTCACAGGAAGGAGGTGACCTGCCAAGACCTGCTTGCTGGGCTTTTGGGAGGATTTGCTAGTGCTCTCAGGAAGGTGCACACTGCCAGAGAGGGTGCAGAAATTATGTGTAGGAGTTACGTGGAGTTAATTTCTTGCAAAATTGTTTTAAAAACCATCACTATGAGCTGTTTCTGTGGAAGGGCTAACAGTGCGCTGGGTACTGCACAGCATCAGCTTAAGGTGTGACCAAAGTCCTCCCTGCTGGATGCACAGAGGAACGTAGGAAATCAAGATGCTTTTGAACTGTGGCTGTCGTTGTCTTCGTGTCATCCTCCCAGGCTGCTGGGAATTCTGCAAGTGGAAATAACTGACTTTGAAAGGTGTGGAGAAATGGCTTCTGCACCCGTGGGGAGGCAGCGAGGCAGCAAGCACTGCTGGCATGACTTCTGCTTCTGACCATGATAGCCTGTCTTCTTGAAAAGAAAATTTGAGGGACCAATTGTGTCAGTAGCAGTTGGAAAAAGGAAAAGTGTTGGTGGGAACTCCAGGCAGAGAAAATGTGGGAGAAGGACACAGGTGGTTATTCCAGGGAAAATAAAGCAGTCTCTACTCACCACCCTTATCTTTGCAGTGGCACTTGTGTTTTTACGTTCCCAGATTTTTAACAAAGATGCAGCATCCACTGAAAAGCCTTTAAAACAAGCCCTGAATATAAAATTCATTCAAATTAGTCGTGTTACAATTTATTTTCATAAAGTAAAAAACCCTTGATTTGTCACTGAAGTTTAAACTCTGAACTTGCCTTGTGCGTTTGGTGGGGTTTTTTCCCCCCATCACTTTCTCCTCCAAAAATTATTGATCATTTTGGGGTTATTTTTGAGTATCTGGGTTCAAGCTGGCATGTTATGTTGAAATATCCCAAAGAAGCAAACAAGGAAGAAAACAAATAGCAAGTTTGGAAATAGAACCAGGCAGGCATATGAGAACTGCAAGCAGGAACATTTTGAATAACGATGCATCTGTATTTGTGCCCTGTGCACATTTATATTCTTGCTGAGCTTTTATGAAAATGATAAGTTTGCTGCAAATTATGGATAATAATGAAAATGTACCTGCTGTCACAAAGGAAACATTCTGTGTGGAAAGGGAACACATTCTACTTTGAGAGTATTTTTATTGTAGGCTGAAAACATGTACAAAAGTTGTACCAATTCATAGTGACCACGGATATTAAGAGAAAGGGCAAGACTCCGAGCACCACAAAATGCATTTACTAAGTGTTCAGCCCGGGACAGAAATTTCTATATGTAACCTTATAACACACCACTTAAACCATGTTTCTGACTAATTAGTACTGTCAGAATGATGTAATGGGGCTAGAGCCTGCAGGGAGATAAATGGAGGTGTGTTTCTTTTTTGGTAGTGTAGGTTTAAAATCTCAAGATCTTGATGGTAAATTATAGTGGTCAATACCCATAGGTCGGAGCTGAGGCATGTGGAGCTAATGTGCAGAGCTCATTGGAAAACTCAGCCCAAAGTCTGATGGCAAATAATCAAGTCCTTTCTAAAGGATTAATGGACTGTTACTATGCAGGCCACAGCGCAGCCCTTGTATGAAGGGGTTTCAAAATCACCTGTTACTACCTTTTTTTCTAGGCTTCTTAGCTATTTCCCGTGTTTCTTTTTGCTGTCCTCATTTCTTTGGGATGAGCTGTGGTGGGCTGCTCCTGTTCTCTTGTGCAGAGAGGATGCTGAGCAGACCTTGGAAAAATTCCTGAGGCGCCACGGTAAAAAATGCATAGCCTTGGTGTTGGCTGACATCATACTTGTCATACTGAGAAATGTTCTGTATAGCCTATCATCTGGCCTAGAAACCTATTTTTATTTGTTTGTTCATTTGTTTTTAAAAGGAAAGTTGTCTTGCATATGTACCTTTGCAGTGGGAGAAATAGTGAACGCCGGTTTGCATTAACTGGCTTTTCTACCACAGAGTGCAGAGAACCAGGATCTCACCTCAGCCATCACCCACCCGCAGAGCCGCAGCATGGTCTGTAGGTGATGACATCTGAGGGGTGGGAGGGGGTGAGTTTTTCTGTGTGTTTCCATTGCTGATGGCAAAGCGGGTGCGTTCAGCAGCGGGAGCAAGGGAGCTGTTTTGCCAAGAAACATTGCAAGAGACCAGGACGTGTCTCACCTGGAGAACCCTTCCTTCATCATTAGAAATGTTTTCCCAACAAATAATGCAAATTTGGCAATACTGAAATATTCTGTGATGTAATTTCAGGCTTTATAAAATGTATGTTCCCAGGAAAACAAAGAGGGGCAAGGGAAATCTCCCAAGATAGAAATGTCATTTATGTGTTTTCAGGTTCAAAGATTTTATATTTTTCCCTTTGAAAATAATTTTCATTTTAAAAGTTTCTCCTCTTTCATCACCCTGCATTTTCAAAGATCAAAATGAAATGTTTCACTCCAGATTGAATGAAACATGTCATTCAAATAAATCTAGCTGGCTCTTTTGGAAAAAAAAAAAAAAAAAAAAAAAAAAAAAGAATTCTCCCTAGACCAGTCTGGATGCTGATTCCTCAGACCTGCCAGTGATGTGAAAAGGCAGCTCAAGCATACACCTCTGCTCCTGTGCCCGTGGCAGCCCTCTGCCTGCACAGGCAGCCTGGCACGTCCTCTGCACAGAGACCTGACCACAGCAGGGGCATGTTATGAACTGGTTTCCACCTGGAAAAGCTGGTTTTGACAACTTGGGTCGTTGAAATCTGCTTTCAGGACAAGATAGAGGTTTGATGTTCACTGTGTGCCCATGAGCAGCTCTACACATCCACCCTATCCTTACAAACAGCTGATCACAGGCTGCCCGGGAAACCCATCTTCCCTGGTGGCACCCAGCAGTTTGAGGAAGGACCTCAGAAGATCTTGCCCACCTTTGGCTGGCTGGAGGCAGGAGGAACATACCGAGGTGACCAGGGCAAGCGTGGTGTACTGGAGCTGTCAACACTCCAAGCGCCACCTTTATTCCCGGTTTTCTTTCTGTGCGCACTCGGGCACCCTTGAGCCAGCCTCCAGTGTGCTGGTGTGAGAAATCATGTCAGCAGGCTTTTCTAAAGTGCAGCTTAGATGGTAAAAAGGAGCAAATGACTGGTCCAAAACTCTACTGCTTGTTATTCAGGGAGAGAAAACATTTTCTTTATCCATTTTCCCTTCACACACCAAGCCAAGCTCTCCTGTCCTCCCTTCTTCTGTCTCTGCCTTTGCTTCCCATCCACCTATATTTATCTGTTTCCTTCCACCTTTCAGCATCAGGGATGCACCATGAAACATGACTTTGTCTCAGTGGTCTATTGTCAAGCCTGCCGGATGAAACATATTACAGATAGGAGCAAATAATGCTAAGAGCGGGACTAAGGTGGATCTGTCTGGATTTATTTCTCTCTTCTGCGTCTTGCTTTCTATTTTTTCTGTACCACAACTGCCTGAATCCAGCCAGTTTTTAATGGGTAGACATCAGTGAGCCAGGGTTGCTTCATGAATCAGAGGGAGCTGAAATTCTGCAGCCACTGAAGACCATTTTCAAAAGCAATCTTGTGGACCATTTTTTTTTGTTGTTTGTTTGTTAATTAAAAGTAGAGTCTAGCTGCACTCCTGCAAGCAGCACATCTAAGAAATACTGCCAAGTCTGGGATGTGAGGCCAAGCCAGTGCAACCCACCGTTCTTGGCTGTCATGCATCCCTGCAAGCTGGAAGAAAATACAACGTGTCACTGGTTTTTGATGCCTTCTTCCTTTCCAGGGAGATTCTGCTGTCCCCTGTACTGAAGGGCTCTGAAGAGCCCATATTCTTGAAAATTACAGCTCTTAACTCTATTTTGTCTTCCTACACAGTGGTTTGGGACAGGAACTACAAATATTTTGTGCTGGCAAAATGAGAGGAAGGATCCAAAGGTTATCAGCTACATTCAGAAACTGCCCAGGCTGTTCCTATATGCCTTGGAGAAGGATGCTTGGAGAGCATAATTTTCTAATTTTACATCCCACATGAAGAAAAAAGGACTCTTCTGAAGAGAAATAGGACCTCAAATTTTGAGTGCCATTATCTGTATTTGCCGCAGCATCTTTGTATCTCAACATTGGCGGCGAGCAGGGAGCTCGGGCAGGTACAGATTGTCAGGAGCTGAAAACACCAGCAAAGCTGGTGGTTGGAGTCACCGGTAGGAAGCTGCGAAGAGGCCACATATGGACAAAAACCTGTGTGTCACCAGTGACTGGAGTACACACAACTGTATTCTTCGGCACAGGTTCGAGCTATTTCCATGTGGCACCATAATTGGGGGCATTTACTGCATGAAGCACAATAACTGGCTCCCATTACCCGGTTTATAGGGTGAACTTCTGCACACTCGTTCAAATTCATCTGCTTGGCAAATTGAGAGCGTTCGCTGGTTCATGAATCTCCAGATCTGTGAACGTGACCAGCTGGGGATGTCTGTTGGTGCGGGTTCTTTTCTGTTTTAGCTGCAGACATCAGTTTAGTAAGGCATGAACAGAGCCATGGTACCAGTCACTAGCGTGGAGTCATAAATTGTTTCTCAGAATGCCTCTGGAAACAGGGCATGCCAAATTGCTTTACAGTGCATTTGTGATAACAGCGCTGAAGAAAACGCCATTTAAATACAATTTCCCACTAACACAGGGAAGGGCTAAGGGAATACATAAATAATTAGCACCTCCTGGATGACTCCAGTTCTGTGCGTGGAAGGACAAGAGGGAAGTAAATAGTGGGATGGAAAGAGATGGCTTTTCCTGGTAATTGTAAAACTTAATTTCCTCTTTAAGGAAAGATCAAAAGTGTATTAAACTGAATGCCATTTGATTTCAGTGGGGTTTGAGCTGATTTCTGGAAACTAGTGCTGGTAAGAATTGCCAGGGAAAGCCCATTGAGACTAACACCTTTACAACCACTATGGCTAACTGGAGATGGGAATTACTTTTCTGAAATAACTTAAAAGATATGTGTTATAATGTGGAAAGGAACCTGCAGTCATCTGAGAAGGCAGAAACCTTTTTTTGGATGGTTTTACAAATATAAATCAGACATTTCATTTTTTACTTTTTAAAGCATTTCTTGAGGCTCCCCAACTTTCCTGGAGCCCAGGATCTTGTGAGGGGAGCAGAGGAGGCAACCTGGGAGGCAAAGCTGGGGTTTCTGGCATCCTGCTTGGTCTAGAAGCTCTGGTAGATCCAGCTCCAGGACAGTCTCCTGGAGAGAGAGCCCAGTGCTGAACAGACTGAGAGCAGACCCAGAAATCAGTGTCTGAAGCCAGGTCTCCCAGGGCCCACAGATTCTAGCCACCAGCATAATCTGCCGAGGGGATACAAACCTGTCAGCCCTGGAAAATACAGCTGTTGAGCTGGTTTGTTACAGGGAAGTCTGCGCTCCCTGCCAGCTTACCACAAGTGAAAATAGCACAGTTTTCCATTAGAATTTTATCAACATCTGCATGTTCATGCAGTGTGTTTCAGTGCTGAATAACTGACCTTTTCCACTGAAGACGTGGTCTGTTGGAAAACTCCCAGCTGGCTTTAAAATTTGCAAGTTCTGTTCACCATGAGCAGCAGTTTGGAGCTTCATCGATCAAGTCCTTCCCCACGGCTTCCCACAACCGCTGGAGTTTGTCATGAGCTGCACTGTGTGGGCACCTGTCTGACAGGTCCTGGATTGGCACTTTCTGTCCTGTTGCACATAGACCATGAAACATCACAAACCAGTGAATTTTGAACTGTGGTGGAGCATGAACTGTTGTGTAAAGAAGAGATATTGAAATACCTGTTCCTCAACAAGGTCCTTCCTTCCAAACAGTCACAGAACGGTTAAGGAAATGTTTTAGTCCCTCTACAGCAAAAGCAACAAGGCACACATTTAATTCTCTTTTTTTATTAGTATCATATCTTGTAACAGGCAAATTCTGAGAGCTTATTATCAAACTCGCAACCCCTTCGACTTAGTAGAAAGAAGATAAGTAAGAGAGGCCAGAGATGTCTTCCCAGGAGAACATCTCACCATTTAGGAAAACCCTTTCTTAAATTCCTGAACCATTTACATCTCGTATGTATTTGCAAATTACTGATTTGCTATGTACCTTACTTCATATTTAATAACTCTTCTTCCCTTGATTAACATAGCGCCCATAGCCCTCCCTGTCATGCAGTATCACCAGATATGTGGCACTGCCAAGCATTAGCATTGCAAATACCTTGGAAAACCCGGTCTCACTTCACTGGAGTCTTATAAGGCGATTTGCCTTACAAATCCATATTACATTGCACATCCAACACGTTAATACTCTCTAAGACTAATTGTTCTTCTTTCTCTATTAGTGGGAACAAGATGCGCAGTCTTATGTTAAGGATGAAGTCGCTGTCTGTGTCGCTGGTCCCCCTGCCCCCATCCCCGCTGGACACCCTGGAGAAGGAATAGATTTCCATGTCTGAACAATATTTCTAGTAAAAGGAAAATAACATTCAGGTTAATCCATGGATCTTAGATGCTCTTTAGACTGTGAAGTGGTTGTGCTGCAGGAGAGCGAGTTTGAAGTATTGTGCACAGGGAGGGAAGATTCAAGGGGGGACGGGAAGATTGATGTAACTGCCAATGGACATGTGCAGCACGCATCATGTGCCAGGGAAAATACAGTTTATACAGCTCATACACTATATTTGAGTATTTCCTGGGCTACTGTGTCTGGCACCTTATTGCAACAGTTGTTGATACCTTGTACTTCGGAGGCTGCTGAGGAATACTGATCCAAGAGGGACCAGTCCAGCTGTGGGGCCAGCTGCAGATGTGGAGGGAGTAGTGTGGCACCCCATAATACCGAGCTCTCCCTTACAGGGGTCATGAAATCAAATGAACTGCTTCTTGCCAAGTGCGCTGGGACTCGCAGAAGGTGCACTGCCGACGTAAGTGCATGTTGCAGAGATAGATCAGCTTCCTGGTGAGCAATGCTGTCAGTGAGTCACTCAGTGAGAAAAAACCCGCTCTGCAGAGGGCTCCAGTGACCTAGACAAGTTGAATATACCAGTTGGCATGCCCTGGGCTTCAAGGCGACTGTAAAGCATGACAAAAATAACCTGCTGCTTTTATGTTGCCTTAGGCCAGTTTTGGGCTGAACGCCTGATCCAAGGCCCCTTTCTGTTCCTTCAAATAGAGCTGTGCTGGGAACAGCACCGCGTTGGGTCGTCCTTGCCAGCCACTTGCATTTGCTGTTAATTCTCTGGAAGAAATGCTGCCTCCTGCCTCACCCAGGCTAGGATCCCTGCATGGAAAAATGGCTTTCTCCTGCGCGTTTGTTATATGCAGCTGTGTGAAACTCTCAGCCTGTTCAATTAAAGAGCCCGTTTCCCCATTAACTGTCTCCTTAGACAAATGTGAAGTGTATTTAATGTTCGCTCAGGATGAAGCCAACATGTTTCTCCTGCTGTTTTACACTTTCTTCTTAGTAGGGATTTGTCGTCTCTGACTGTTCAAATACCTTCAAGTTCCTCAGCATTTACCATCAGGAAAAGGTAACAAGTATGGTGACAAAGAGTGAGTGCCAGATGAGCCTGGAAAATGGATTGCTTTAATAGATGTTACTGAGGCCCTTTTGCACCCTGCCTGATGCTGAGCAACCACCCCATCCATCACACTCACTCTGGCTGAGTAGCAGCACACCATCCAAGCTTTCACAGACCTTTTCTCCCCTTTTCCCATTAGGTAGAGTGGTGGGCTGGATCCCTCACCTTTCCTGACGCTCTGAGGAGAGGCAGTTTAGAAAGGGGAAAATAAGGAACAGACCCTCTGCACCGTCCTGATCCTTTTTATTAACACACCCTGAGAATCAGCTTCTTCCTGCCACGGGTACTTTGCCGCACATTAATATAACAACTGATAAAATACCCTCTGAGCCTTTATTTTCCATTTTCCCCCTTGTTTCTCCAGCATGGATTTTCTGTGAATCAAGTAGCTGGGAAAACTGATGTAGATTCTTGCCTGTATGAAAATACTTTGCCCGAAATAAGAGTCTCACATTGGGCTGATGTATGAATCCCTCTCTTCTGGACAGCACTAATCACTCCCTGTTGTTTTTCAAACTGCAATTCAGCACTTCTGCATTTGCCACTTGCTGCCTTTCAGCACGTTTGTATCGGCCCCAAGATGGGGCAAAAGGAGGGAGCGAAGAGGAGGACAGAGCCCCGCTGGCCTGATCCTGGGCTTACCTACGTGTTAAGATGTACAACTCAGCGTCAGTGCTCTCAAGCAAAAGCAGCCTCAGACTCCACAGCAGCTCTGGCCCCTGGTTCCTCACCTTGCCCCTAAACCTTGTCTAAAGAGCAGAGGTGGGGGTGGTGGTGGTGGTGGTGGGGATGGACACCAGTCTGCCTCAGTGGGACTGACAGGCTTGATGGGACCAGCTTGCTTCCTCCTCCTCTTGCTCAGGTTGGAGGCTTCTGAGTGCTTTACATTAGCGATAACTAAAGAGCAAGTGATGGGCAGGCAGCTGCTGTGGTGCGAAGTGTTCCGGTCTTTGCCCCATTCTGGCGCGAGGGCAGCGCTCCTGCCCCCAGAGCCTGGCAAGCACGAGGCCCCCGCCGTCGCGTTGCTGCCCTGCAGACCCCCTTTGCTGGGGGCTGAGGGGGGTTTTAGCTGACATGAGAGGAACCCTGGGGACAAACACTTGGTGGCTTTGTGCTCTGAGATCAGGCCCCAGCTCTTCAGTAAAATCAGTCCTGATTTATCCCTGTGGATAAATACCTTCAGCTCAGAAGGATTCCATCACTGTCAAGAGTGAGGCACGTCCCCAACAAGTGGCAATAAAAACCTTTATAGCACTTGCTCAGCATGACAAACCCTCTTCAACCTCCTTCGGTGTTGACTTTATTGCCTCTTCCCCTTGGGAGCTGTACTGGGCAGCCCAGCCATACTGTTGGGGTGGTTGTGGACGAAGTGCTGATGTCCCCATGCTGGGCTATGGCCACAAGGCATGTCTTGGGTATGTTATGCAGTTCCAGCATAAGCACTATTCTTTCCCAGTCCCTGCTAGTCCATGGATCCTGATACTGTGAAGACTTGGCTCTAAGCAGTTCTGTTTTGAACTGAAATGGAAATGAATCTTATGATAACAATCAAGAGAGTGCCTTAAGCACTCTTTTTTTTTTTTTTTCCCTGTTCCTGCTCTGTCCTCCATGGATGTCATAGCTGGAATTACATCCTACTGATCCTAGCAGAAAATGGAGTTAGAGCTACAGCTCTTGCCAGGATGAGGTGTTAACTGTTTTTGTACCCCCAGGATGCAAAGAATCTGTCAGTACTTGGTCCCACAAGAGGAAATTTCTGGCTAGTGCTACCGGTGTCATAAACTTGTGGAAACACCAGCAAGGTCCCCAACCCTGTCAGCAGCTGAAAACCTGAAGGGATTACCCTGGGGTTCTCCTGTCTCCTACGGTACCGTGTCTCCCAGGTGTTTGACCTTGAAAGCAAGCACAGCTGGTGGGTCTGATGACCCAGAGAGAGGAGGAAGATGTAAAAGACTTCTTGAAGACTGGTCATTAATTGGTTCATCTCTCTGTTTCAGGCACATTGTGCATGGGAACAGCATCTGCACTTGGAGCTTGTTGCAATGGCTTGGAGTCATTACTGATGGGATAAGCAACAAAGAAGATAAGTAAAAAGAAGCATCTGAGGGACAGCAAAGCTGAGTGACATCCCGGTGAAAAGATTTTGATTGCCTGGGGCTGCCAGTACTGTGAACACAAGGGATAAAGGTTACCTAGGAGAGGTGCTACTTGGAGGGGGCTATGTCTGGCAGACCTGCATCCTCTGGAACCCCACTGTTTCCAGGCTATCCAGCATCACTGCTGTTGAATTCCTTAAGTAAGCTTGAGTTCTTAATGTGGGGGGAGGCTCTGGGTCTTTAATTTGCTAGAGCTGCCTTCTTCAGACCCCCAGGTGAGGTCTCGGGACAGCAGCTTTTGCAGAGTCCCTGCTCTTCATCCCTGTACCCCCAGCAAAGGCTTTGCATTGGAGCTGATGTGGAGGGGTGTCTTTCCTTGATGAGATGTGATTGACGGCAGCAGTGCCTGCACTTTCAGCACATGGGAACTGGAGCATCCTTCACTCTCACAGCAGCAGCGAGGTGGAGAAAGGGAGGGAAGAATCACACACCTGAACACCAGCCCACCACCATCCTGTTTTCATCCCTGGCTCTTTCATCACTTCTGTTTCATGACACCTAAGCAAGCTTTACCAGCCCCATCCTTTTTTTTTTTTTTTGTTTCTCCTCCTTTCCCCTGCATCCCAATGTGAAAAACTGCGATTTCTCTCGTACTGGGGGCTCACTGGGACAGGAAACCTTCAGCGACAGCAGAGGCTCCATGATTCCCAGCCCCCCACTATCCTGCCGGTGCCAGGACCCCAGCAACAGGTGGTACTGGCAGAGGGGGGGACTATTTCACCTGCTGCAGCCTTGCTGCTCTTTTACAGCAGTCCTAGCTCTCTCTCTCCAGAAACAAGCTCCAGGTCTTCCCTGACCTCACCTTAGTTTCCTACTGGCTTTCTGGCTTCTGCCTTCCTTTGCCTGCTGCCTTAGTGTATGAAGTAGTTGTTTAAGATATGCCAGTGCTCGACCTTTACTAAGATTACTAAAAGCATCTCTTGAGGTCTTGAAAGACTTCTTCACTATAAAGGAAGCTAAATCCTTCTACCTGCAAAGATCTATTTAGATTATGAAATAACTCCCTGTGGTTAGGTACCAGATTACACTGCACAAGCCTGCAGCATCTTCCAGCAGATGACCTCAGTGCTTTTTACCTTCGAAGCAAAAGGCTTTCCTGAGCAACTTGCCCAATGTTTTACCAGACAGCTAGGAACCCCAGACTGAAATCACTGACCGTGGTGTGGGGTCCTCCAGCCCCCAGGACCAGGGCATTCCCACTTGAACCAACATTTATTAGCGTGACCAAACCTACCAGGCAGCATGTCGCAAAATTTACCATTAGCAATGGTAGCAGACACAGAACCATCAACATTGGGTTAGTCCAGTAGTAGAGGGGGCCTAATTAATTTTATTTTATATTATAAATATATATATAAATATATATATAAAAATATAAAATTTATAAAAAATTACTTTTGTTTAGATTGCCATCTTAAAAATTATTATGGAAAATTGCAGATGTTCCCGAGCAGGAGTCAAGAGGCAGAACTAACATAACTTCTATTACTGGCCTCAGTGCAGCACTTTTCCATCAAAGCATCAGCCTGTTTCCTTGCTGGTTCATTTGCTTTTAAGTGGTCTGGAGTTACAGGGCCACCAGAGAAAGCTCGGAGAATGCCCACCTTCCACTGAAGTTTTATGTCCACCTACTGAATGCATTAATTACTCAAGCATTTCTTCACGTATATTTTGTAAATGGATCAAGTTTCCTAATATTATTTGCTAATCAAACCTCCTTGCCATGCCATGCAGAGCAGGCAGCTTTTTCTCCTTCTTTGAATCTGAAGTGACGTTTGATGTAGCCAAGGTCTGCTTTTTTCCACACCTGGTAGTTCTGCTGTCGAGAAATGTTCTCCTAGGAAAAGCTAGGAGAGAAATCAGAAACTCCCTCCCTGAAGCACACACCAAAATCCTGTTGCTGCTCTGCGACCTGCCAAGGAAAAGAGGAGAAAACTGCAGCCCAGGCATTGAGAAATCACTGTCAGCTGCCTGTCGCTCCACAATTATCTGCTGCAAGCCAGACTCACTAGTCACTGTCAAGTCAGGGAAGATGTTCCCTGAAGGCTTGATTTAATAGAAACGCGATTTGTCTTATGGGTCAGCAAAACAGGTTGAGGATGACCTGTAGTTTTCTGTCCAGAGGGAGCTTCGAGACCTGACCAGGATGCCCAATTACACATGTAATGCGGGATATAAACAAGTGGCAGATGTCACTGGCCACAGACGCTGCTTGTCCCTTCATATGTGGGGTGGGAGAAGGCAGGGGCTGGGTCCCCCGGTGGGGCTCTTGGTGCCGCTGCGCACCGGCTGTGCCCACACACCCGAGCCTCTGTTCACAGTCAGCATCCAAAGACAATTTTTGGGGTAGCATTTGGCCAAATGCAATGTGTAGAATGAGTCTGATACCTATCTCAGATAATTTCCTGGTAGGTCAAGTGCCACGTCAGTAGTGTTTGTTCAGAGTCAGGGAGTAGTTGTTATCGGTCCTGTCTGTACAGTGGTTCGTTTTACTTGTTGGAGTGAGAGGAGGAACATGAGATGATGTCTGCAAGATCTAGAATTCCTTCCCAGTAACTGCCAGAGCTGTCTGGGACATGTTATCTCATGGGATTTTCTGCAGTTTCAAAAAGGCCAAATTTCCATCTCTGAATCACGAGTAACATCCAAAATCTTCAGCTTTCCTGCAAGCTGGTGCTTGAGAAGACCTCTTCACTCAGGTCTGTTGAAATGTTTTAAAATAGTTGATTAATTAGATGATTAAATGGTTACATAGATGGTTAAATTAATGGTTAATAAATGCTTAGATGGGTGGGTTTTAATAGTTCTTTGTAACTACAGCCTTTGAAAAATCATCATGTTCAGAAAGTAAAAGCAGATAGTTTTGCTTAGAAAATACTGAAATGCAATATTTCAGTAATTTCACACTTTATTATGGTAAACGTGATTGAAAAAACTAATTCTAAATGTCCCTCTCCCTTGAACAGTTTTGGTTTCAGTCGCTGGTATTTATTCAGTGGAAAAGATTTAATGCAAAACCCTCAGCCAGGTCCAGTTAGATCTCCAGTAGGAAATGGTAAACAAAACTTTTTTTTTTATAACAATAAATTCTCTGTGATTTGAGTTTTGAATATAGACTGTATACAGATTCAGAAGTGTAAGTGTGCATAGATGTACACATCTCAGATAATGGAATATTACATCAGAAGGCTGCTCGTCTGGTCAGGAATATTTCACAGCCAAAATTAAACTGGCAAACAACAAAAAAAGTTTTGCTGACATAGTTCTGTGTCAGACATGAGCATGCAGGGAGGAGCAGCCTGAAATTGCAAAGTATTTTGTCTTAAGAGCTTTAATGTGGGATTTAGGAATCTCATACTCAGGTTTCTGGGCTGAATCGAGCAAAAACGTTCTGACCTTTTAAGTTTCAGGTGTCTCATGCTGTTTGGTCACATGTGGAATGCTGACTGTTGCAGGGTCACGTTTTGTTCTGGTTTTGTCCGGGCTTGAAAGCAGTTAGATAAGCCCAGAAAACAAAACTTCAGAAAAAAAAGCACTTACTTTTTGGAAAAGCCCTGCAACTTCTACTGGAGGTGGAGAGTGCAAGTTTTGAGATTTTAGTAGCAAAATTATTTATTGTCTGCTATGGTTGAGCATGGCTATTATTATTAACTAATTTTCTTCTTTCAACTCATTTATTTGCAAAACCCTTCCACTCTTTTAGAGTGCTCAAACATAACCATTAATTTTTTATTCTGCAATTTTTTAAAAAATGTATCAGATTAGTCCAAATAACTTTATTTCATTATTTTGAATTTTCTGAGCTGCCAGACCTAACTCTTAGGAAATCAATTATTTACATGGCCAGCATGATGTCTAATAAGCACAAGAACAACATGTGAAAAAAAGCCCATGAAGTGAAATCCAAGGAGGGAGAGCGAAATACAGTACAAAAATTACATTCCTTTTCCTCTTTCAATTCCGTCAGTCACCTGAGAGCAACAGGCCACCCTGCAGGGAAGAGAAAATGCAGTTACCACTCTGCTGTGGCACAGCAAAGGCTAAAAAAAAAATAAATTAGCTTAACACAGGAATGCAGAATATGTGGTCAGTGTTGTAGGGACACTCCAGCATGTACAACAGTAGATGTAGAGTTAAGAAAAAAAGACTTCCCTTTGAAACTTTATAGGCCTTATTGTAAACAGCCAGTGACAAATTTATTTTAAAAATTATTAAAAAAAAATCTTGTCGGGAAGCTCTTAAGTCAGCCAGAATATTTTCCCCCAGATAGTGATGAGTTGTCCATTTTGCTGTGCTTCTGCCTAACTGTGATCCTGTAAGGAGTATCCCCAGTTGTTCAATAAATAATAATGTTACAGAATTTAAAATAAGAAACTAGATTATTAAAGTTACAAATCTTTGTGGTCTTTATATTTTTAATAAAACATTTATCTATTAATAATGGATACTGTTTCTGCCCAACTCATGCTTTAAAAGGAGGAAAAAAAATAATAATAAATGACCATTGGAAAATTGCCAATATTTCTGTATCCTCCCCAGCCAGGTCTGACAAAAATGCAGTTACATTGATAAACTGTTCATAATTTACAAAGATTTAAAAATTTTAACAGCTCTACGTAAATCGAGGACTAGATGTTTAGCCTTGGAGGCATGCAACAGGAAAAAGTAATCTGGTGCATCCGTAGAGATAAAAGTTATAACTTCATAGTCCTGTGCGCATAGGTAATGGCGCAGCTCGGCTCATAGGGAGCACAATGCACACATCGATAGAGCGTTAAACTTTAATGCACACCACACTGGGAGACCTCGGGGCGGTTCTACCTTGAATGTTTGTTAGCTGAAGTGATCCTAATGGAATAATAATGTATTACGAAGAAGTTGACGATAATTCCTAAACGGCAGGGAGAAGAAAAATACATGTATATGAGGTGTGCAGGTGCATGTAGGTGTGTGTAAGCGTGTGTTTATACATTTGTATATGTAGCTATGTGGGCGCGTACAACTGCGAATCTCGGGAAAGTAATGAGGATGACATACCCAGAGAAGTTCACGGCAGGAAAGGAGGCAGAAATTCCCATCTCCCTGAGTTTATCCACCTGGGATGCATTTTCAAGGGGCCTCTCTGAAGGCACTTGCAGAGTTTGCAAGATACGGACAAAGCACCATCAATTCTGTATTTATGAGCATGAAGGCACTTCTGCGTGCTCCCAAGGCACCCATCCTGCTCAGTCCCGCCTTGGCGCTGCCCATCCATTACGCTGGCAGTGTCCCTTTGACCGCAGTGGGGTATTTGCCCAGGGAAGGACCTCAGTGTATGGCTCGTGATGACCCAGGCAGCAGGGCAGGCTGAGGGGACGCAGTCCTTTTGCTTTCTGTGGGCGTACAGGTGACTGCAAATGCCAGGTCCAGTGAACAGGCAGGTAAACTTGAGCAAACTGCAGCTCTCCATCGAGACAGCCCAAAAGCCAGTAAGAGGATTGGGGGCTGCTCCAAGTTGCCCCCCACCCTCTCCTCCAGCAGCCCCTTGCGTGGGCATGGCGTTCAGACCACAGCCGTGCCTCCCCAAACCCTCGGGAGTATTCGGCTGAACTCTGAGCTCACTGCTGCTCTAATGAAGTCAGCAAGGAGCAGCAGAGACAAAGCACTGCAATGCTTTTAGGTGAAGATGTATTGCAGCTTCTGGTTCTTCATCCATCATCCCGGAATCCTATTATTTATGAGATGAAGATGGAATTGTTAATTATACCTCCTCTAGGGCTTTTCTTTGACAGAAGTCACTACCTGCACAGCCCCAGTGCAGGGGGAAGGTTCAGTGTGCCACTCCTGCTGAGGGTACCAGTGACATATCGTCATGTTATTCTTTACTTTTAATGAGTAGGATATGCTGTGAGTGACCTGCCCTTTCAGGCTGCAGGGGAACATTCATCCAATTGTCTGTGGATGATAATTGCAGATGGTTATCAGTCCTGTGCTCAAAATAGCAGTCTGACCCAAATGAGAACGTTTTCCATGTGGCTGCAAGCGTCTTGTTTTCTCCTTCAGAAAAACATGAATAGGGGAATTTATTATTTTTTTTTTAGGCAAAATGTTCAAGTATTGGGTTTGAAATGCTGTAAATATTTACTGTATGGAATTCTTTTTACCCACAAAATAAAGATTTCAAACCTGGGAGTGGAAGGAGGAGAAGACAGGGTTTCAATTTTTCAGCTTGTGGGGGTAAAAAGATAACATGAAAAGTTGGATTTTTAAAAAGAAAACTAAAACAATTCCATGAAAATGAAGTAACATGAGCCCAGCCTTTAACAATAAAGGAAAAACACACCCAGAGGAAAGGAAAGTGAACACAAGGAGTGTTCAAAGCCAACACAAGTTTGCTTTGGCTGCTACGAGAAGCTTGTGACCTTGCTGCAGCTGCAGCATGCCAGCAGCTGTGCCTGAGCCGGCGCGCAGGGTTTGCCAGGCTGGCACCGTACTTTGCAGCCCTGCAGCCCAGAGCCTTTGCTCCGTTCTGCTGCTGCAGCTCCTGCCCGTCCTGACCCCTCGGTCAGGTTGTCCCTCAGCTGTTGGCACCTGCAATTCTGTAGCCCCCCGCACCAGCACTGCGGGTGGTGCTTGCGGCTGCAGTGCTCGTGGCTGTGGTGCTCGTGGCTGCGGTGCTCGCTGCTGAGCTCCTGGCCGACCCTTGCTCTGTGACAGCCCAGCTGCCCGCCTGCACCCGTCCCACCGCAGCGTGCCGTGCCCCATCTTTGCAGCCCCAAATAGGTCTGTGGTGGGTGTGTGAAGCGTAGGGTGCCAAGGGTCACTTGGGAAGTTGCGTGTCAGCTGAGACAGAGCAAGGTGGATGGTTAAATGGAGATATGGGAGGTTAAAGCTGGCCTAAGCGTATGCCTGGGAACTGACAAGGTTGCCTCCACGCAAAGGGAGGATGAGAAAGGGAGATGAAAATGCAAAGGCAATTGTTATTTACTGGCCTTTATTTCTTGAAGAGTACTTAAATGCTCAGCAATCTTTTGCTGACACTGCTTGACAAAGGCAAACACCCAAGAGCTGAGGGTTCAAGCGTGAAAAAAGAGAATTATTTTGAGCCGCTCCTGCAAGGTGTCTGCGTAGGAGCATGTGTTGCTTGGTGCTTCCTTCTGCATATCCCTGATCTAAAGCTTTCAAAGGCTGGTGTGGCTTCGTGAGCACCTGGGACTTGGCTGCATCCAGCAATGTGATGCCCATGGCACACAGCCTGCCTGCCGGAGGGCCATGTCACATTACCGTGGTATCTGTGTCTGGTTTCACTGGAGTGAAATCAGTAACTGAATCAGTAACTTCAGTTACTGATTGATTAAAAGTCATAGAAATGCAAATACCCTGAGGAGCACACCTGGAGGAGAGCTAGCTCAGAGGTAATCTCTTATTTTGGTTCACACCCAACCAGTCAGCTGGCAACTCTGCACAGAGTTCCCTTTACAGACTTCTTGACAGGGCTTTTATCCAGAGAAGCATGTATTTCCTACCCATATCTCTGATGGTAGTTGCTTCATTGCAGTCGTAGGTGGCAGAGGATGACCATGAAGGATGAACTGTAAGCTCTGGAGGTGGGTCTGATGGAAAGATTCAGGTTTGCAATATAGCAGGAAAGTTCTGGTGACATCTAATGTTGCAGCGCCTGGCAGCTACTGGCTTTTTCCTCTTGCTGTTTGCCTGCACAGTGGAAATGGCCACTGCTGCAGCTGAGTGCCTGGCATGGTCCAGCCACAACACAGACCGCGCGGTCTCTGAGGAGTAATAATGAAACAGTATTAGTATCAAGCATGCTTTTTACTGCTGTTGCAGAAGGATCTGGTCTGGGGACACTCCAGATTATCCACAATCACATTAAGAATGTAGCCTGTGAAATCAGACTTAGGTAGGGGACATGTATGGTGACAGCAGCATTTTCAGATATGAAGGTGACGCAGCTTTGTATGTGGGGCAACCGTACACGTGCTTTAAATATCTTCATCCAGATGTTCAACATCATAAACCAAAGCTGCTGAAACTGTGCTGGAGCCATATTCAATCCCAGCTGATATCATTAAGCTGCTGGGCCTCCCCTGTGGCAGCATCACAGGGACAGCTGGAAATGGTTAATGACAAATTACTGGGTTTAACACACTAGGGCTGAAATTGCCTCTGCATCAGAGGGCGCGGGAGGGCTAGGCTCCTGGGCCGTCCCTGGGGACAGGTCACCGCAGAGGAAAGCTGGTGTGACTCCATTCGGAGCAGGAAAGGGGGCAAGTTGTTTTTTTCCTAAGATACTATCCCCTTGGAAGATGTAACCCACAGCTGGAAAGCATTTGGCCGTGACTGCTGTGCACACGCCGCATGACAGAGGGTGCCACTGCGGAGCAGAAACGGAGAGCATCTGTGGAAACCGGACTGGCAGACAGGACAGCGCTGGGACCAAAGTGATGTTTATTTCTGCAAAAACACCATGGAGAAGTTAAGGATGATAGCACATATCTGTAACTAAAGTTAAAGCAACGTCATGGAGTGCTGCAATTACTGCACAAATAAGCATTAGAAACTCAGGAGTTAAGTTTAAACGTAAGGAAAATAGAAAAATATGTCTCATCCAGATTATTAGGACTGTAAGCCCTAGTAAGTTCCCCCGTGTTGGGGCACTCAGTTTTGATTAAGGCATGGTGATGTTTATTCCTACAGACCGAACTAAGAGTTTTAAAGAAGCCATAGTTAGTTTTGTTTCTGTTTTCACATTTTACTAATTTACTCTCAGGTGGTAGGTGGACAGAGATATGGCCACTGTGAGTGCAGTGAAGAAGAAACACACATGTTCGGTTTTCATTCCTGGTCTTGTGTTTCTTGGCTTTTCACTACTAACCTGGGAGATGTTTACAACAGCTCAGAAATCATTTTTACCTTGAAATGATTCAGTTCAACATTAACACAGTTGTAACTAACTTTGAAAGGATTAAAATATAAGTACTGTGCCACAAATGTAAAGCCAGTGCATGCCTATAATAATATGATGGGCTATGTTATGTTCTTAAATTAATTTCTTTTTTTTTTAAATTTAACTTGTTTTATTGCTATGGCCCTGCACGTTGCAAACATCCCATGCCTCCATGGATCACAGCAGTGGAGCACACCAAAGGGCAGCGGTTCTCCCAAGGCCGGCGGGCAGGGTGGCAATTCCTCCACACACAGAATGCCACAGGCACCTTCCACAAACCCTCCATCTTCTATGGCTCTGGTTTCATTCTCTGTTCCCCCCTCCTGCTTCTCCTGACCCTCCCTGGGGGGGTCGGAGCTGCTGCCCAGGCAGCCGTTCGGCATTGCAGTCTTGGCCTGACTCTAACTCTAAATTCTAGGAAGCAAATTTTGCCCAATAAAGGGAATCAATACGCTTCCCTGTGCATGTTCTCACCGCTGTTAACAAAACCATCACATAAGCAGTTCTTCAAATCTTTCTCAGATATTGCTCCTAAAATATCAACTGCAGAGCGTTCGATGAGATTAGCACAACGAGGCCTTTTGTGGTGTGACTGGCCGGCCCCTGCCAGCTCTCCAGGCTGCTGGGGATCCTGCACGGAACCTGGCTTTGCCCAAAGCTCTGGGGAGGTTTGGGGAGGGAGGCAGCAACAAGCAAGCAGTGCACGTGGCTTGGAAACTCATAGGAGAGCAGGCTGCACTGGCTGCATTCGGAATTCCCAAGCAGAGAAAGAACAAGGAATTTGGTGAAACGAGAGGATCAGCTTGCAGTGGGGTGACTTGGCAGCCGGTAGCAGGACAAGAAGGGTCTGGGTAGGACCCTGCAGAGCCTGCATGGGGCAGGCTGGGAGCAGGCTGCCTCGGACCTGTGCTGCAAGCTGGAATAAGCAGAATTAAATGACCGTGCTCTATGTGACTGCCGCCAGAAAATGCAGACCTCATCTTCCCAAAAGCACATTTCCTGTAGATGAACTGTTTTGATAGTTTTTTGATTGAAAAAGTATCTTAATATAGGAATAATTCCAGAAAAGAAACCAAAGGCTAGTTTACATTGCACCCTGCAGTAAAAAAGACCGATAGAGGATGTCACAAAAAAAATCAAAAAAGGGGAAACACTTCTAAAAAGCCAATAGTTTTTCATAAAATCTTTCATGTTCTACTAAAGGCCATTTTTCAACCAAATGATTCTTTGCCTTGTCCTAGGCTTGAAAAATGTTAAGCAGCATCTCCCAAGGCCATGTTAGAGAGGCTGGGAGGGAAGGGAAGCGATTGCATTTTGCTGAAGGGGCTCCCAGATACAGTGGCTGTGCCTGGAATGACTTTCCAGATATTTCATGCTTTCAGTACTTGTCTTTAAGTTCAGTTTTGCCTCAGGTTTTTTGGTGCTACTCCTACTTTTATATCTGCGGTGTTCTCACGAAGTGGGCAGTTACACTGGAAGGCTCCCGGACTCAGCGGTGCCTGCATCATTCCAGACGAGCATCCCGTCTGCATCTCTCCAGACAAGCATCCCACAATGGCTTCACCCATGCAGGTTAGGCCAGGGTGACCACCAGGCAGGCACAGGCTGCAGCCCCTACACTGAGGGGCGTCACACAGCTCAAGGTCTGGGTTTGGCCACCAGGGCGGGGGAGGGGGCAATCCCGTAGATGCTGTGACTGAAGAGAAGGGAGGGGGGGCACTGCTCATCCGTGAATCTCACAGCAAGCCTGCTCCTGGGAGCGGAGGGTGTGTGTTTGCTGGTGCAACCCCAAGGCAGGATGCATTTGTGCTACCACAGGGCGTGAATTGAGCATTGGTTTACCGGTGGAGCGGTGTCCCTGCTAGGGTGTTGTAACATGCTCCATGCAGTCAGGAAGCCCTTCTGCAGCTTCTGGGCACTAGTTCCTCCAGCACATCATCTTGGTGAGTACTAAGGCTGGGGGACTGGCTGGGCCTTGGGAGCAGAGTGAGCAACCTGGAGCTGAGCACCTCTGGCTGTAGCTGCCCTCGCATGCAGGCGTGCTCTGTGCTGTGTCCTGCTGTCCCCATCCCCGAGGGCTTGGCCAGTCTGTTTCCACAGAAACCTGGATCCACGCTTCAGTAGGTCAGGTCTGGATGCTGGTGCTGCATTTGCTGTCTCCACTTACTGGCCCTCGTAGCTGCTGCTGCCCTTTGGAGGAGTCCGAGCTGTCTTGCCAGGCTTCTGAGATGTGGAGTTTTGTGCGATGCCAGCTTGTTTACTCCTCCAACCTGAGCCAAGCATCGTGCGCTATTTAGCCTAGAGAGATTTGCAGTGAAGTAGGGAATTGTTCCATTATAGAAACTGTGGTTGAAAATGAAGTTATCTTTCTAATGGGCCAAATATATACATCAAAATGTTACAGAAAAGACCCAACAACTGCAGTTTAAAATTACTTGGCAGGATCTATTGACACATTTGCTTGCCACCTGATTAATTGCCAATGTGGGTTTTATTGCTGGAATGAAAGACGTGTAGCCAAAGGTCTGCTATTTATCCCTGCAGACTCCTGTCCTGCCTTCTGCCAGGCGCCCCAGCTGGACCCGGGGGTGGGAGGAAGCAAGCGCCACCAGCCTTCAGGGAAATGCTGGGTTTGCAGCCTCCCTGCTCATTTTGTCTTGGCCTCTTTGAGGCGCCTGTTGGACAGGGCGACCGTGGGTTGCTTCCCTGGGGCTGCGTTCTGTATGGTAGACAATGGGCATGGGGCAAAGAAGGATGATGTCACCAATGGACTCTTCATACACTCACACACATGTACATTATATATATATGTCATATTTTGTGGAGGACTTTGTTCACAAACTGCATGCTTGAGTTTGCAGAGTATTTTGACCTGAGAATTTCAATATGGTCACAGGGATTTCTATTCCTTCTGGGCACACTAAATCTATGTGACTTGGCTTTGGGGGCCAGGCGGTCCCTCCACCACCAGCAGCCCATCCCACGGTTCTGCTTATGTTCTCCCGCACTCTCTTTGTCTTCCCAGCCTGTTCCTGCTAAAAAACCTGTGTCCACCCCCAGCAGCACTTCAGTCGTGTGAGCTATCCCACCACCTCTCTCTGATCTCAGTGACATGACAGCTCTGTGGCTGCAGGCAGACCTCAAGTTCCTCCTGGCTGGCGTAGACTGGGAAGGAAGAAGCAAGATTCCTTTTGCAAAATACGAGGTCTAATAAGCATGCTTACTATTAATATAAAACTGTAATTTAGTTCAGATCCAGCTGTCACAGCGTGTTCATTCAGGCCATTTCAGAGCTGGCATTTCTGTGGAAAAGCCCTTCTCCCTGGCCACAGATCCAGCCTCTCCCTTGGTCCTTCCTCAGCACTGGTGGCTCCTGGTCCCCTGGGAGCCTTTGTTCCCCTGTGGTGCTCAGTGACTTTTTCATACCCCAGCTTTGCACTAGCAGAAATGAAGTCAGGACATTTTTTCAGGTCTCTCAAGCAGGAACTACTTGCTATTGATATTTGCCATTTCTAACTGCTTTTCCCTTTGGACAGTCATGTTTCTCCCAACACCTGTGCTGTCATAGAAATATGGTCCAAGAAAACCAAGGCAAATGTTCATTACTTCTGTTATCTATCCAACAGCCCCTTTCTTACTGGCAGAGTTTTCCTCTTCTCAGCTAGCTAATGTCTCGTAAGCCATCAGAAATAATGATTAGGCAAATGCATCCTGACCACTACCTATTTATTCCTGGAATTTTGCAATAACTGTGTGACATGTTGATACAAGAAGCAGAGGAAGCGAGAAGTTCTCCCTGTGTCTTTCAGCAGGGTAAGACATGCCCAGCACTCTTGCCTTCAGGGGGTTCTGCCGCTGACCTTTTTAGTGGGAGTCTTGAGTTTCCTGAAGGACATTCTGTAGAGTGGTGGGAAGGTATGGAGAGGAAGGGCTCTGGATCTGGTAGCAGTAGTGGTCAACACCATGATTGCTTGGGATTGCTGTACCGAGGTGATGCTGGCAGCTCTTTCCAAACATGTCAATCTCTGTATCCATTGGCTTAGTCTTTATGTTTGTGGCGCTCCACTTAATTTACTTTATGCAGAGCTACAAGCAGTGACAAGCAGGGTCTCGTCACAGAAAAGCTTAAGTCATTTTAGCTAAGATTGGCAGTGATCACTCTCGAACAAACATGAGGGAGAGAACATTGCCTGTCTTCTAGACATTACCAACTTGGACTAAGCCAAAGATACCTACGAACCATTTATATTTTCAAACAAGAGCTTCCTTTACATTCATCAGTCAATTAGCTTTACAAATTGCTGTAATGATGCTGACATGTTTGGTGGGCTGAGCAAAATTAGATGGTTTGATCTGTCATTTTATCAAAGACCTCAAACTCTGACAGGCATGTGAAAAAAGAGAAACAATTTTTTTCCCCCACCAAACCTGTTCAAGCTGAGCTTTGGCATAAAGACTCAGTTCATGCTTGAGCGTGGGGTGATGGCTTCAGCTGCCATCAGGTACTCTCTGGCAGTGTCTATTTGTTTTCCTACCAAGTAAATCTGAGGAACTTTCTAGAGAATAAAGGATAAGAGCAAGTGTGAATTAAGGGCATAAGTACCCAGGCACTTCTTTAGAAAAGCAAAGCTGGAAAACTACATCAATCCCCAAGCAAGCTCAACCTCAGGTCTGAACCTCTAAGAGAAACAGCAGGAAGCCCATCAAATTGCAGGGCTGTGTTACTGTGCTACAGTGGTGGCACTGCTTGATTCCATTTTAATAGAGCTGAACAAAATGGGAAGTGCTTCTCTTAAGAAAGTCTCAATAGCTGTATTTTGGGGAGACTGGGTGATTCAAATCCATTTTGTTTGATCAGAACTTTCTCTTGCCACTTCCCTTCTCTAATGTGCTTAGAATCAATTTCTTACAGAGCAAGGAGTGTGTGGATACAGAAGTCAGCCCAAATGTTGTCTACAGTGTTTGACCTAGATTTTTCAAGGGACTTTGCTATACACATGCATGCACAAAATCTAAATTCAGCCAAGTGTCTAGCTTGCATGAATGGTTGTGCTGGTAAATCAAAAAACCACTAATGCAAATGGACAAAGACTTTTTTCTGCACAATTCCTGATCAGCACGTGGCAGTGCAAAGAGTGTACTTGCAAACTGAATGTGCAGTTAAACATACATTTTTCACAGCTAAACCCCCTTGGAAAATACTAGTCCTTCACACTAATTAGTTAGAGATCAGAATCTAACTTGATCCCAGAAAATGTGCTCACTCAGCCAAAAACAGGAAAATGGTTGTAGATATACATATGCATGTATTTCTATTCTGCATGTACAGTTAACTACTAAATGCACATACTTCAGAACAGCATCTAGACTCTACCTTCTTAATGAGGCTGGTGGCCTTACGGAACATTTTCTGTTGCAATAAGGTGCTAAGTAGGGAAAAAGAAGGAAATCATATCTAGAGAACAAAATTAACTTCTTTTTCCCCCTCCCCAGCCTGGCAGGAGTCTGCAGGCAAAAGTCTACGTGCCCTTAGGAGTCATCTGTGTAAAGCAAGCTCCCGGTGTGTGGACTTTACAAGAGCTGACATGAATGTGTATCTGAGTTAGAGAGATGTCAGTCTGGCTTTCAAGCACTGTCACAGCTGCTAAGCTATGGGCTGGACACGCTGTGGCTTTGTTCCAGATGAGCAAACTGGATCGCAGACCCTGGTGCGTTAACCATTAGGGGCTCTGCCTGGAGAACCCAAAGATGTTAGCAGGAAGTAGGGTGGTGTCAGTGTCAGGCTAGTCTGACAGATGACAAGGAGCACATCTTCATGGAGGCACTGAATCAAACGGCTCCAGTTCAAACTGTTGAGATGTTTTTGCTGGCAAAACCTCTGTCACAGCTGTCGTGTTAGCCCCGGCTCTTATGACCGCAGGGAAAGCTCCATGGGTACGAATGTTGCATCCCACACCGTTGTCAACCTGAATTGTTGGCTTTACCATACTCTGGACTTTGCAAGGCTTTGGAAAGCATTTATCTTACTGTCAGAGGAGTTTGCCTCCAGTGGTTGAGCCAACCTTGATTATTCCAGAATAATTGGGGCAGTGAAATTTTGTGTTGTGGTGGGAGCTTTCCTCGGCACTGTTACGCTCAAGCTCAGGTTGCTGAGCCCACTTGAGCTCCTTGGCTGCTTGTGGTGCTTCTCAGCCATAGTGGATGCTGCCCCTGCTCACCCCCACTGCCTCCTGGTCGTCGTGGACAAAGTGCATACAGACCCTGGGATAATATGTGCCCCCAGGCCAGCTTCTAAGGAGTGGGTGGGAACTGGGAATGGGACCCCACTCCTGGCTTGTCCTCTTCCCCTCGTGACAGGGAGGCAAATGTAGGCTGAGCTGGCGTGCAGAGCGCAGGGCTGTGACCCTTGGCTCCTGAGAGCGTGGTGCTTAGAGGACCCACTTCACCTGGGTTCCTGCCACCCTCTGCTTCCTTCCACAGCTGAATGCTGTCACGGGCACCTGCGTTCTCTGCTCAGACCTAAAACATTCATTAGGGATATAATGAACTTTTTTTTTTTTCCCAGTAGGAATAAGGAACATTTAATCCATTAGAAATACAAATTGGGGCGATTAGCACTTCTCTCGACCTGAGGGGCCTCAGGCATGGGTCTGGTGTACTTATTATGTCACACCTGATAGAACTAAGGGATAAAATAGCAGTTCCTGCCCCAGTGAGCATGAAGACGTTAGGGAGACATGAGTAGAAACACGAGTTAGAACTTCTGACAGCAAAGTGCCGCAGTAGAAGGTTATTTTAGAACTTCCTGCCTCAAGGGAGTTTGGACTTTCTTGCCTTGCAGTCAGCTAAAGATGTTGATGCCATTTTAGTAAGAATTAAACATAGTCTCTCAACTTCAGGCATTTCTCTTAAGTTGCCCTAAGTAAGATCTATTTTTTTTCCCTTCCAACTTTCCCTCGGTGCATGGCTTTGGCTATAGCATTAAAAGCAGAAGGTTCAAATCAAACTTACAAACATAGCTGTCATTCAGCTCTCTCCTTGGCAAAAGCTGCATTAATATATACTGAAGTGTCTCAGCTAGTGATCAAAATTTTTCTTGCATTGCCATGGCAATGCAAAGGAAACTGAATTCCAATATGACAAAATAGCTCATCTCTTTACCCAGTCATTACCATTGATGCTGTACAAACATAGAACACTGAAAACAATTAGGTGCCTAGCTGCACTGGGATGGGGCAGGTCAGGGTACCTGGCTCTCCTGAAAAGTGCTGGAGATTAGTTCTCTTCCATATCCTATGATGGATTTGCTTGGGGTTTTTTTGTAGTTGGTGACTTTTAGAATCCTCAAGTCTTGGACAAGCTTTTTTTTTTTGGGTTTTTTTTGCCTTCCCCCCCCCCCACCTCCTTGCATCTCAGATTTTACTGAGCAATGATGTGCTTGTGGCTGGGCTGGGGTGGTTGTAGAGGAAATGCTGAGAGAGAGTGCCCACCCCTTGTTTTGTGTTCCCGCTGCTCCCATTCAACAATGTGCACCCTCTTTCCTTTACATTATCCCAAGGAACCCTTTCATGTCTCTTCACTTGCCCCAGTCAATAACCTTTGCTTTTCCAGAGTACCTAATTCCCATAGGCTTCTTGTTTACCTGTGGGCAGGGCAGGAGGCAGTGTGTACTGCTTGCTTGGTGGCCAAAAACCCTGTTTTGTCTGGCCAGCTTCAAGGCTAGTGAACAGTTTTTCAGGCTGTGCTCTTTGCAGGTTTCATTTTAAAATTCATAATAAAAAGATTCAAATAGAAAAACACTTTAAGAATAAGACAAATACTGTGTTTTTTCAGCAGCCCTAAAAAAATGGAGTTAGTTTTTTTTTCAGTGTTTGATTTTGGCAAGTCGACAACTGCTAAGCTCTAATCCTTTTGCAGGTACTGACAGCCACTTGCAAAGCTTGAACCCGCCATTTATATGCACCCTTGCAGAGGTGGATGGCCTCCAAATACATGCACTGTCCAATCCTTTAACGCTTCAAAACGGGAGCCAAGATGCTGGGACCAAAACAAAGAATCAAGCCCTCTTCTGTCATCCTCTTGTGGATAGTTCTCAGCTACACTGGACTCAGTGATCCGCTATTTTCCACCGATGTTTAAGATTATTTTTTCTTCTTCTTCTTTGTGTCTTAAACCACTTATAAAACCACATTCTGATGCCCACACTTGTTCACAAACACAAGGCAATGTCCCAGGCCAAGAGAAGTTCTTATGAGAGAATTGACCAGAGATGCATAAAAGTGAGGATCTTTTCCATTCTAGGGTTCCCTATCAATTTGATATTTCTATATGCAATCAAGGAGTTTGCATCAGCTTTCCTTTCAGAGTTTGTGTGTGCCTGACTTTTCTACAATACTTTCAAAAAGGAAATTGAATATTTGTATTATCTCATCTTACTTGGAAGAAAAACAAGCGTGAAATATAGACAAACAGAAAGATCCTGTCCAATCTACCTTGTAACTAAGTTTACTTTCAGAGTAAATGACAGCAATGAGAAGAAACAGCATGTAAAAAAGTGGAAGTGCACAGACAAAGTCTGAATTCTAGGGCTATGTGTTCCCAGTAATGGAGACTTGCGGTGCTTTCAACCCTGTCTCTACTGAAATCCATTAAGACTACTGCACAACCTCTTGTCCCCCTTTATAACTTGCATGTTGTCACTGCTTTTCAAACCCATCACTCCTGAGAATGCCTCTCTGGGAAGCGCACACAGCACTAATAACAGGAGCCACACGTGAAGGAAATTCACTGTCAGGGAGATGCTCTGGAATATGTAACAGAGGATAGTATTGCAAAAATGTCACAATGCATCCTCCTGAAAATACATTCCCTGTGAGCTACACAAAGAGCAGAGAAAGAGAAGCTTTTGTATGGCAGCAGACACCCCAGAGCCATGACATGAATTTGAGAGTGGCTTTGTATGTCGTTGTGAAAAAGTTGCTTTCCCCCAACTATTTTTACCCTCCCAGCCCCTCTCAGTGCAGGGAACAGAGGCTTGAATGGGCACAGCAGAAGCCACCCATGGCAGAAGGTTCATCCTTGAGTCACAGCCAGCAACGATGCCGAAACATCCCTGTGCCTCAGGGCTACACCGCAGAGCTGCACCCCCGTGCCTGGACATCTGACCCCTGAAACAGGACATCAGCAACTAGTCCCTGCTCTCAGGTTGCTCGAAGGTGGATTGTCTCTCCCTTCTGCACAGCTGACCAGGGACTTCCCACAGCTCCAGCTCCGGCAGACCCTGAAACGAAACTGGCTGGCAGTACAGTGTGTGCCACCCTTCTTCCCATAGCCTCTGGTCACGGCCAGAGCCAGGACACCGGTACAGCTGGTTTTATCTCCTTGCAAAGCCTACCCAGTGCTTGGCTGTGGCTACCTTCCCACATGGGCTGAGTGGGATTCTGAAGGCAAAGCATCACACCGGCTCAGCCTGCCACGAACCTGGATTAACTGCCAGCACCTGTGTCACTCAGTGAAACTCGATCCTCCACCACCTGGGTGACATTAGTTAATTGCTCATTAGTTAATTGCTTCTTAAGGCTCCCACCCCACTCTTGGCTCGACTGTTTTACCTTCTCGCAATACACTGGAGAAACAGGACCAGAAGAGCTAAATGAACCGTCTGGGGGTCCCACAGCAGGTCTGGTGCCTGCCTCCTGCCGCCTTGCCTCCCTGCTGCTCTGCTACCACATCTGGTAAGCACCTCTACACACTCTTTTCTGGTAAGTACATCCAGATAATAAAAGGTTTTAATCAGATCATCTTTATCATAGAGTGAAGCTTGTAAATGATGCTGATCTGTAATGGAAGAGGGTGGAATTCCTCTGAGGGAATTGAAAAATAAATGAGGTGTCCCGGTCCATAAACCTTACTTGTGGCAGCAGGTCCCACTTACAGCAAAAAGGACTGTATATATACATGAGGATATATATATGTACATAAGGACAGGCAGCTCTGGAGGCGATAGCTACAGACTAATTATTCTACTGTAGAGAAATCTTGAGTTTAAAGGCTTTCTTGTGAGTTCCTGCAAAGACATTGGATGTCCCGCTACAGAAGAGGTTGAGTTAATGTCTGAGATCCTAGTGTGTCTTAACTGCAATTAAAAACACAAATAAGCAGATAAAGTACAAGGATGCATTTTGTAACCAAAAAGAATCAGATTTATTGGCTAAATATTTATTTGCCTTGAGATCTAAGCAGCTTGTGCCAATGCAAGCCATGATGCCTTCTTATTTTACACTCAGCAAAACCACACAAAAGCTATTAATTGATTAGACTTCCATTGTGCTTTGCTTAGATACTAGTTGTGGGCAAACAAAGCTCTTTGGTATTCCTACAGTCCACCTACCTAATTAATGAAAGGACAGCTTATCCAAGGTATGTGAAGCTCAACCACATCATCCCTCATCTCCTGCTCTGGTTTCTCAGCCTCTCCCCAAATCATGGAGGGTGACACCTTCTACCCACCCCATCCCTGCAGGCTGAGTGCCGTGCAAGCCCTCCAGCCCCCGGCCCCACACATCTCTGACCCCTCTGCTCTGAGCAACACCTGCGGCACCGGGTGGCTTTTCCTCAGCACATGCTAGACCTCAAAGCCCTTCTTCCTCCTCTGTAACCGCTGTACACTGCTTGTGATACCTGGGTTGGCAACGCTGTTAACTAAGCATCAGAGCGATACTTTGGTGAGTAGTTGCAGTTTTTAAATGGAAATATGTTCTATAGTGTGGAATTCCCAAGACTTCTCTGACCAAAGGAAACAATATGAATACAACCTCATTAAAGACTAATGCGTGTTTCCAGGCATCGACAAACATCCAGGCAGCTCCTAGTGGGCCACAGGGGAGAAGCGTATGGAGCACTATAAAAGCTTTATGAATGACAAACTTGCCAAATTGCTGTTTAAACAAGGAAGCAAATGGGAAGACCATCTGCATCAGATTGAAACTGCTCATAATCCTGTCACTGGTGCCAGTATGGCATGTTTAAGCTCTTGTGTTGGCACATCCCCAAAAGACACAAAAAATTGTAGCTTTTACAGCTATGTTCTCCCCTCCTGGTCATGGGATCTGAGGCCTCCTTTGCCATTTCTCCCGGATTTCTGGTGGAGCAGGTAACCTTCTCCCTTCCCCCTGTGCCTTGGACCAGGCGTACTGGGGAGCCACACTGGAAACCCCCAGACTCCCCATCACTGCTTGATCTCTCCTATCTACTCATGGTGTTTCCCTGCCTCATCCCCAGCATCAAACATCTCACAGCCTCACACCTTCATCCTCAGCAAACCTCCACCAGCCAGCGGTGCTGCTGCCCTTGCTTCGCGGAGGAGAAAGCGAGGCATTGAAATTACTTGGGTGAAGTGACAAGGTGAGCCTGTATCAGCAAAGGGCTGCCCCGGCTTTGCCTCTTGCTGGGCTACAGTGACCCTGTGTCCCTCCCCCCTCAGTCTGGGGCTGCACACCAGCCACAGGCTCCTTTTCACTCATGGAAATTAGTACAAACTTGAAAGAGAGCTGAGGGAAAGGCAAACCACCAGCCCACCACTCCTCATGTAGATCTTTATCTTGTCTCTTCACAAGGAGCTTTGAAATAGAAATAAAACAAGTTACTGATAATTAGCTCTAAAGACACACAAGCAATTGTGCTTTATCGTGTACAACCTCTTTGATAATAGACCAGGCCTTATGCCATGAATTGCTAATTAATTCTTTCTTAGCAAAATGTTTTGCTTAATTAAAGGGTGTACTGATTTATAAAGCTGTCCCTAAATATTATTCACTTTGTATCTGCTGAAAAGAATGCAGACTGTTCCTGCACTTTAGCATTTCTTTTCAAATTATTCTATTATACTCGGCTACACTCTTTTCAACGTTGATTGTGACAGATTCAGAAATTATTAAATCATAAATACGAAGAGAAAAAGCTAGTGATACGCACATAATGGGAAATGTTCTCACAACCCCCAAAATATTTCAAATAATGACAAAACCAGAAAGAGACAGGGAGGCAGAAATGAAGCTCCTGGCCCAGCTCTGTTCTTAATCACACTGGAGTAAATCATGACCCAGCACTCAGCCTGGTGTAGAAGTGGAGGAAGGATCTGTCTTGCTTTTCCTGCAAGCCCACTGCTACTTAAATCAGGTCACACTTGACTGTCTGCTGCCTTTCCTGGTGTTTGCATGGGGTGGGCTCATCAGCAGGTTCAGTCTCTGGCCTTTTTACAGATCAGGACTTGCTTTTAAACCAGTTTCTCCTCAGCAGCTGCTGTTCAGGCTTTTTATCCTGCAGTTGCACCCTCCCACTTGATGCTGCCTGTGCCTTGCTGCAGAGGGATGGCAAAGCAGGGGGAACGCATGGGTGCTGTCCCCTAGGAGCCAGCACAGACCTGTCCCCAGGGTTCTGGTGGCTTTAACCTGGTGCTGATGGCAGCAGCAGCCTGGTCGAGAGGCTGTAACCCTGCTTACGGTGTTTGGTGTGCTTGAGAGCCCAGACGTGGAGGAGGGACAGGCACTTGGCTCAGAGGAGGTGTGGGGGGTTTGGTTGGGACACGGGAAGGTTTGGCATGAGAGGGGAACTGCAGTAGGCAGGTTTGATCCAGAGGATCTTTGGAGACAGTAGGGTTTCAGGGAGCTTGACTGTGCAGGGCAGCTCAGGCCAACATAGCAAAGCAAGGGGGAAAGCCCCCCCGGGCTGGGATCACCGGTGGATGTAGCTCCAGGGTGTGTGGCTTCTCAGTGCCTCTAGGGATGCTCAGGGGAACACAATGGTGATGGGAGCGCTTTGATTTTCCTGGAACACATGAGTGAGTAACTCCCCAGGAAGACTTCATTCTGCTGCAGAATGAGCTGCCACATTGCCATGTGTTTTGGCGTAGCATCACTACATGCTTGCCCTGGCCTGGAGGGCTTCCCTGGGCAGGGGCCACCGGTGGAGACAGGACAGTGGGCTCGGTGCACTCCCAGTGTGATGTGGCCTAGCTATAGAAGACAGCACCTTTCACCTTTGGCCACTTCCCCACAATCCTTAAGAGGGGCTGAAAACCCTCAGGGAGCTGAGCTTTGGGATGTGCAGCAATGCCAGAGGTCTCCGCAGTGACTCCTGATGCCATCCCTCCCTCCCACTCCACAGGGTCACCCAGCTCTGCTCCAGACACAGCCCCTCAGCTCCAGGGGCGAGCCACCACTGTGCGCACCTCTGCCCTCTCCATTTGCATGTGTCAGCCATAACATCACACGAAGAGTTTCTATTTACTCAGGGAAAGTTAGTGATTTACTTTCCAGCCTGTTTACCTTACATTTTGTGCTGTATTACTGCCTGCTGCATAAATCTACTCCAGAGTACCTAAGGAGCATTTGATGAAATACTGCCCTCTGAAATGCATAGGTTATAGTTGTCAGCAGCTGTAAGTCTGTCAGTGTTCAAATGTAAATTCATTTTCACCTAGCATTCATTAATCAGCCCAGATACCTCCTTCTTTGTCCCTTCCCTCCTCATTACTTATGTGTCATGTGGCAAGGTGCTCATCACAAGTCCTTGCTGTCAGAGTGGTGTGAAAGAGTCAAAACCCACATGTACGTTGATGGGGAAGTCATTTGGGCTAAGGTTTTGTTGCAAGCTGGGGACTCTAATGAAGTGAACGGGGAGAGTTGTGAACATTCCCAAGCCATTTGATGAGCTTAAACAGAAAGCAGATGAAACCGGCTGGTTGTAATAGTACTTGTGTGACACTAGGTGAAATGCAGCTTTTCTCTGTGAGCCTTCCTATTGAGACTTTGAGTTTCATCAGACCTGAAATGAGATGAGACACATGTGATCAGTGAGCACAAGCAGTTGCAGAGGAAAGGAAAAACCTGCTTGCACCCTGAGAAGCCGGGCTGCTGGGCTCGTGTGCAGCAGTGTCTGCAGCCAGCACACCAGGATCCAGCCTAAACTTTACCCAGAACCGGCTTTCTCCTCCTGATCACTGCACTTAGCACACCAGGATCCAGCCTAAACTTTACCCAGAACCGGCTTTCCCCTCCTGATCGCTGCACTTAGCACCTGGTTTGTTTGCTTTAGAGCATCTCTTTTCAATGGTTTTCCATCCCTGCATGGGATATTCTCCCATACCATGGAGAATCTCTTGCCTTCCCAGCTTAAGTTGCTCTAACAGTTAATTACCCTCGCTGTTAGAAATGTGTGCCCTATTTCTAGTCTGGATGTTGGTTGCCTACAGAGACATTATGTATGCTGAGCACTGGATAACACACGCTTCTCTGAATATATTTGCAACTTGATAATATTGCTCTGGTTACTTCTCATACTTAGCCTCTGATCCCTGGCTGGGGTAGATCAGAATTGCTCTGCTCAAGTCAGGGCAGCCGTGCCAGGTGACATGTCTGGATTTGGCCTGTTATTAACTGCAAGACACAGTTGCTTATGACTAAAATTCCCAGTGTTTTTTTTTTAATAAGGAGAAGAAAAGGTTAAGCTGCTGCAGATACTCGTATTTAATCTGTTCCAATTACAATATGCATATCACTTTTCAAAAAGGATTTGAGACTTTTCCTACACAGACTTAAATGTGTCCGCATGAAATATCAATGTTTTAGGCTAGGATTTTCAAAAGCACCTTAAGGAAATGAGGCTCCCACTTCTTATTGACTCTCATTGACTTCCCTGACTGCTTTTGAAAAATCCCATCCTTAATCATTGTTATTATGCCATAAGAAATGGTTTCTCTTATTATCACTGACATATCCTAGATACTGCCAGCACTGACAACTGCCACGTCTAACCCACACAATGTAATAAAATAAACAAAAAAACGACTGAGGTTACTCAATGGGCAAGTGCTCAGCATGTTGCTGGTTGTGACAGTCAAGCAATATTAAGGTTGTCACAAGGTCCTTATGCTTACGCCATACCTTGAACGCTGCATCTGCACTTGGAAAGCGCAGCCCAGGAGCTGTCAGCCAGACCCTGCCCTCCTCCAGGCAGCCCCCGGGGGCTTTGCCCCGCCAGTGGAGAGGGCTACCCCTCTGAAGGATGATTTGGGAGCCAACACACAGCCCGGGGACTTGTTTGCCATACAAACCAGCAGCCAAAGGGTCCTAGGTGAAGTTTAGGTTCCCTCTGGTGTTTTGCAAGAATCAGAGCCAGCCCGGTTGTTAATCTTTGCTCCCTAGCTGCCTGCGCTGCCTGGCTCTGTTCACATGCCAGCAGCAAGACAGAGGGAAGCAGCACTCCCAGAAGTGCCCATGCCTGCAGGCATGGGCTAGCAAGATGCCAGGGTGGTCTTCAGAAGCATTCAAGGGTCATGAGGTGGCTAGTGTAGGGAGGCATTCACGAGGCTGCTTGTTGCTGGCTGATAAAAAGTTGCTGCGGTCCCTTTCGCACTCTCTGAACTCTTTCCCTAGCGCACCCAAGCTGCAGCTTTCCCACCTCCAGCTTGGCCCCCTTCAGGCTCTCCAGGACACCCCCCTACCCTGATGCCAGGTCTTTTAGACAAGATCCCAAACGTGCTGCTATCTCCACATGCCCCTGGGAAGCCACGTAGACACAGCTGTGCTCAGAGGGTCTCCTGCATTGGGTGGGGATTCCAATGCAAGGAACGTGCCCTGGCAGACACCCATTGGGAAATCCCCAAAACACAGACCTTAGCCTTCTCCACCCCAAAATCATTACAGAACCAGCCTTTCCATTTGCACTCATGTCTAACAGCAGAGCATGTTGCTTAAAGCTACAGGCAGAGTAAGAAAATTTGGGCTGAACTGGGAGTGGTTCTTGCTCTGCAAAGGCTCTGTTTGGTTTCTGTAGTACCAAGCATGTGAGAAAAAGCTTCAGAGCCTGTTGGGGCCAGAAAAATATATATCAGTTTCTCAGAATCCTTGCTCCTTCACAGCAGGGTTTCAGGTGGCAACCAGGCTGTAAATACAAGCCTGCTTATTTTTGCTTTCAGATAGTGCCAAACCTTTAGCTATTGACGATAAGCAAAGGTTCGTTAGGAAAAGGAAGGAATAGGTGGGGTTAGTGCAAAATACAGAAATCCCAGTTCAACTGCTTAGGGGCCTCTATGGATTAATAGAATTAATTTATCTTGCGGGGCATTAATTGAAGAATGTGCTGAGGTTAAGGACAAGGTCAGCTCTGAACAGTGTAATATCTCCTACATAATTCACTTACCAAACCATCAAGACAATCCATGCAGATTAATAATGAAGGATGGACGTTCTGCTCCCAGGATCTCGGGGAACATAACCTTGTATTACAGATAACTTTAAGTGAAAGTTGTAGGAAGGTACGTGGCAGATGTTTTATTAGATGAGACATGCAGCACTTTAAGATCTGCAGTTCCAGATCAGATCTGGACATACAGAGGGACGCTTCTGACCCAGCACAGTGGTTGGTCCCTCTGCTACACTGCGTAAATAGTCCTTAGCTTGAGCTCACGGTCCCCTGCTAGGCAGCTGGCAGTCTCACCCCTCAGCCCTATGAGGAGGCAATCAATAAAAAACAGCTCCGGAATTGTTAGCGTGCTTTGTTATTCCACCAGACTGACTCAGAAAGGGTGGCTGGCTGGCTGCAGCAAGCACCTGCGAACCACGCTGGGGAGAAGTACTGGGCTGGGGTTTCTTTGCTGGTGGGGTAGGATGGAGAAAACAGGCTGTGACTGCAGGTGCTGTGGGATTGCCAGCAGGACAGCCTTTTGGGTCTCCCCCAGGCAGAGTGAGCAGGGGTAGAGACACCCCCAGCCCTCCCCGGATTTACCCCGCAACCTCTCCAGCCGCTCCCAGGTTTGCCTTGCCAGGGCCAGGCAAGGGCAGGTGCCTGCCCACGTAGCAGGACAGAAGCCAGCTCAAGGGGAGGGAAAGCTCAAAAGGCACGAGCAGCTGGGCCAGGCTTTTTTCTTCCTATGGATGCTAGGGACAAGCGCCATGGGGTATGGCTGTGACACTTGCTGCGAAGCAGCCACCCCTGGTGTCTCTGGTGGAGGAAGTAACTCCAGGTCCCGCCGCCCGTCCCCTGCTCCCACCAAGCTGGCCAGCTCTAGCCTGGAGGAGCTGGTCTGCTGGGGGTTGTTCGTTTGTCAGGCTGGGGGAATCTGCCTCCCTGCTGCTGGTGGTGGCTCTCGCCACACCTGCACTGGTGATTGCAGTGAACAGGACGGGAGATTAATAGTGACTATTAGAGCTGCACCAGACCCCTCTATATACCAGTGCAACACACCAGGCAGAACCTGTATCTGATTTCATACATCAGTTATAACTTGTTGCTTTTCAGTAATATCTAAACCACAGGCACAATTTTTTAAACACAAGAAGTATTTTCCTGTGAGATTAATCAAATATTAGAGCAGGGGCTCAGTATTGGATATCCATCCTTGGAGAGACGTAAAAATAAGACCTTCAAAAAAACTGGTTTACCTGGTCCCCTTGTGGCTCAGTTTTGGGCCAGAGAGCTCCAAAGGTTCTTTTTAACCGATTTTTTTTCTGCAAGCTGCAAAAGCCAGATCCGCAGAGAGGCAGACTAGGTCAGAGAGGCTGAATCAGACAGCCATGCCTGATGACTTCCTCATCTCCAGAGCTGCCACACGGAGAGGGCTTAAAAACCCAGTATGGCCATCGGTTATTGCCTTCTTCAGAGCTCCTGTGGCCGATATCCAGGCAATGAACCCAACCAGCCCTGCTCCATTAATGAGCCCTAAGAAGATCAAAGATGATGGCATAAGATTAAGTGTCTGGTTTGCAGGCCTTAAAAGCTTAAGAAAAATGAAAACACATACAAGGAACCTATATGAGGCCAATTTTACTGAAGATTGAAAACCAGACTCACAGGAGAGATTGTGTGCCAGACTTAAACTCTTCTTTGTGACCACATCTCATCTTCCTTCTTTGCCTGCATTATGATATAACGATAGCATTGCACAGCTTCCCCCAGACAGCGCTCTTCTGAAGCAGTAAAACCAATATTTGTTTTAATTCACATGAGTTTCTTTTATTTACTTGTTTATTTGCTGTTTCAGGTCTTATTACCTACATAATGTTTACATTAGTGCTGACCTGTTGTCTGAGTTTCTGAAAGTGACATAATTAAGTCTTTGGATTGTCAGAGGATCCATCCCACCTTCCAAAGTGGGGCAGGAGATGGTCTTGGAATGGTCAAGGGTAGGGTCTGACCGCTCTCCAGAAGTACAGCTGGTCTTCTGTGAGGTGGGATGGGTGCACAGCTGGGCTTCAGGGCACCCCACAAGCATCACCTCAGCTACTTTTACGGCAGTAGGCATTGAAGTTACTGAAAAACACCTGCATTAGCAAAGCCTGGCTGCTAGGCATGTGGGACAGCTGTAGGGAACAAGAAGCTGTACCTGGCTTGCTTGGGAAGTGCGGAGTGCTGAGGTTGTGCTAGCAGTGCCTTTCATGCTTTTCACTTGTCCTGGAAAAACCTCATAAAACAGTCTTCCAGGTGTTCTGCTCAGCCAAAAGTTGATTGAGCTTGCAAAATTGTTGTAGCAAGTCTGTCAGTCTGCTGTGTTCCTTCATCTCTGGCAGCTGTTTGAGATCTTTTAGAGAGCTTTCTTGTGTCTGTGTTGGCCTCGATGCACTTACAGATGATAGAAAAGTCACAGTAGCACTCCTGGCAGTCACCTGTGACATCTGTATTTAATGTCTTGTCCCTGAGCACATCAAAGATTTGTTCTCGGCCACTACTTTAGATTGGGCAGCACAGAGAATATTTGCGGACAATTTGTGCAGCATTCTTTTTGTATGCTACAACTCCATGAACTTAATCAACTGTATCCAGTGCCATGGCAAGAATAATCCATGGCATTTCCCCTAACTCCGTCATGAAACAGGTCCCTGCATCGGCTCCTGCACCGCAGCACTTTGAACCCCTGCGATGTGGACAGAGCCTGGCACTGCCCAGCCCTGGGTCCTGCACTCCCGGGTCCATCTCATCCCTGCTGGGAGGTGGGATTTGCACTTCTCTGGCAGCAATGTGCTCATCTAGTGAAAGCTGACCCCTTCTTAACACATCGGCTATGTACCCACTGCCCACTTCTGGGCTGCCTGCCAGCACACACAGGCAACACGCACCGGCAGACTTGCCCTGCCAGTTAGCAGCTTATGAAGCACCTGGTTCATGTGAAATAAAAAGGGTAGCGTGGTTTTCTTATTTTGTTTGGGGGTTTTGAGATATTTCTTTTTAAGTACTATGGAGTGTTTGTTGTGCTGACACCAGGTTCGTCAGGGTAGCCCAGGATCTGCTTCTGCCCTTCACAGTTTGCCTCGTGGCTCAACTTGCCTTTCCCACCCTGGGGTGGCCCCACGGCTGAAAGTTTAACTCTGCTCCGAAATTGCTCTTCTCTTTTTTTCTTGCCTAAAGCTTCGCTGCAGGTTGATGAGTCCATTCATACAATGCCCCATAAAACCTTGGCTGTGGTCAGTGGTGCTCCTGCCCGTGCATACTGCTAGGAGATGGGTCTTGGGTAGCCGGCAATGAACCACATGATGAATTGATGCTTGGAAGCTGGTCATCCTGGGGCTTGGAAGAGCCTCTCTCTCTCCTGCCCACCAGGAGAGGACAGACCCCAGCAGACCCCTCCACTAGTTTTTAAGATGCGTGTTTTTCTTGGTGGTGTTTTGCTTTCCCATGGAAACTACCATTGCTCAACTCTTTTCTTCCTCTCCCAGACTATTTTTTTCAAGTCTCCACTTGTTGCAAACAAAGTTCCCTTTTAAAGATTTTTCTTCTTTCAATGGGGAGTCAAAACTGTGCAAGGCAGAAAAAAAAATCCCCTCTAATCCACTCTGCTCAGAGAGAATACTGCAGGCCAGTACTGTTTCTGTCCTTGCTGCTTTTCCCTCCTTGCTGCATTGCTTTTCTGTTGTTTTCCTTTCTCTTTGCCAACTGACATCCTACACCAAAACAATGTGTGCCTTGTGACCTTCCCAGAGGCTTCACTACAGTCCTTCCCTCGCTCTGCATGGCTGAAATGATCCACAAGGGAATACTTAAGGCTGCTGGTGTTGAAAGTGGTGCCTCAGCTGAAGGGGAGGCAGCAATTGCTCTTGTGAGTCAGGTTTTCTGCAGGTTCCAGCTGTTGGCGCAGCATTACTCTCTTCCTGTTTGAGACACTGTCTCTGGGGCCAGGAGATTTCCCAGCCACGTGTGGGGCTTGCACTTGGGTGGGCTTGGGTTTGGAACACGGGCTAGATACACCAGCCGGTACCTTGACGCCTGTCTCATGTACCGTCTTGCTCTGGAAGTGTGGAATTCAGGGATGTGATGGCAGCTCTTCCACTATTCAGTCAGCCTTGGAAGAGTGAAGGGACCATCCCTGTGACCTGCTGCCCTTCTGGAGAGACACAGGAGTTACCAGCTGCACAAAACCTGGCATCCTGTGTTGATGTGGGGTAGCCTGGCCAGATCACTTCAATAAAAGCTGACACTGTAACACAGGTTGGACCTTCTTCAGAGCTCCAGCAAAGCGGGCATATAGAGTAGCAATCTAAGATCAGCATCCAATCAGGCATATATATCATTGATCCTTACCTGACCCAGAGGACTACCTTCCATCCTTCTGTGGCTTGCCCAAAGAGAATTGGAGTGAATCAGGACTCTGGTGTACATCCCTGAGGCCTTTTTTGAGCACAACTAAACATTTATCAGAACTGCTGAATCCCCCAGGCAGCAAGGTATCAGAAGGCCAGCGCTAGGTGTCCATGTCCTCATTATTCTGGAAGCCAAGTCTCCCTCACAGCTTCCTGTGGCTTGAACTTATATGCAGGATGCTAGGAGCAACAGTCCTGCAAGACTGGGTGATTGTCCTGGCCCTGTAAGCTGCACACCGAGAGCTTTATCAAGATACATGTCACCTTTCTCAGAGGCCCAAAGGGAAGGGGATGTCTGCAACTGGTTCACACCCACAGGTGACAATATCTCACAGGGATGTCGGCATCCCCCATGGAGCAGGACTGAACAGATACTGAGCAGGGAGCAGTGTGGGTCTCTCTGGAGACACACCTGGGTCATACGAGGCACCTCTGCTGTTTCACTCTGGGTTTTGCAGCAACTGCAGCGCTGGTGCGGACCTGCTGATGCTCGGGCAACCATACAGAAGTGTGACCCACACTGCTCATGAGCCATACCCAAGTAAGAAGCTGGGCCACGTCTCTCACAAATGCTAATTCTGTAATCAGAATTTTCACGGTCTTGCACAACCCCTGTCAGGATGTATGAATTTCTCAAAAAAGCAAACTGCTAGCCAACAAGGTTGTAGTGATTAAAAAAAAGAGGTCGGCACTTAGTGCAAATAAGTGCACATTAGTCACCTTAATCCTGCTGGGCCTCAAACAGCAAATTCATCCTATTTTTAGAAGTACCATGATTTTCAAGCCGCCTTCCTTGTGCTTTTTAGTCCTGAACCATCATTTTCAAGTGCTTGGAGTTGTCTGTACTGCTACTAGACAGGCAGGGGAGGGGTACATGGGAAAGAGGGGGGTGCATGGGAGAGAGGAGGGGACATGGAAGTGGGGTGTGCATGGGCGAGAAGGGATGCAAAAGGAGCAAAATTCATCACGGACATTTCTGTTGCAAAAGACCCACTGCAAATAGATCAAAGTTTCAGTATGTCTCATGAAACTAGAATGTGTTTCATAATGTGTCAGGAACGTTTCAGACAGCCTTTTGCCAATGGCAGGTCTTGTAATTAGGGGTTAGGAAGTGTCTCTCGCTGCTCTGTTCTGGCTGGCATCACGCCCACGAGGCAAGCTCCATCAACACTTTACTTCAAAGGGACAAGACTTACCTGTTATTTCATTATCAATGAGACATTAACTGATGTCAAAGAAAGGTCAGTTCCAGCCTATAAGTAAAACTCTGTTATTAATATTTTTATTAGCTTTGGTTGTTTTAATTTTTGACTAAAATTGTTTAGGAGATAATTAAGTCCTATTGGTGCCTGGAGTGCTTAGAAATGGAGGAGAGTTCAAATGCTACCAAATCTTTCTTCCTTTCTGCCTTAAATTCAGAGAAAGAATTGTAATGAAAGTGCATCATCCTGTATTCTCCAGTACTGTGCAGTAAATTCATGCCTTTTTACCCTCCTCCTTGCAAAAGAACAACTGGGGTTTTTTTTCAGAAATCTCCATACCTGTTTCACAGCTGGGGACTGAACTCTCAGATTTTGGCTGCAGATGGCAGGATCAATGCCCAGGTGCTGTGCACCAGCTGCTTGTCCCTAAAAAGTCGGTAAGGTCTCCCAGAAACCCAGCTTGCATTTTGGGCTCGTGACTCTTGGAGGTGTGAGCTTACCTTTTAGAGCAGAGGAGGAACAAGTGCTGTGCAAGCCCTTGAACAGAATCATCTGGTACTACAGAGGCAAGACAAAAGTATCTCTAACCACTAATATTTAAATTCTACAAGACATTTTTCAGAGTTTTCCAGTACAGCTCATTAGAGCGTTAACAAATATATGCAATGCGTATAAGACGAATCATCTCAGCAGTGTGATGGCTATTTCCCACATTCTGCTTTCTCTCTTATTAACTTGTTACCCTATATTTGTAATAAATAGAGAATTGTTCACTTCAATATGTGCCTTCCCCGATATCGCTCACTGGCTAATCTGTTATTTTTCACTCCCTCTTTCCTCCCAGATTGTTAGATCTGATAATTCATCTGATAAAATACTGTCCATTCCATTAATTCAGTAAGACGCAGGAAAGTGAAGTGGTGAATTACAAAAGAGAGGATAGGTTTCACTAATCCAGTAGGTGTGTGATAACAAATTCATGAACCCGATCAGAAGTTTAGGTGAGAAGAATATTAATGATGTCAGGGAGCAGATGGTATTTTGGTAGTTTCAAACTGATGGTTTGAGATCACAAACTTTAACTCCCTGAGGATGCCTTTGCAACCTCTTTATAAGCCAGAAAAGGCTTAAAAGTGCGAAACTGAAGGAGTATGAGCAATGATTTGCTTTCAAAAAATAACAAACTCCCTCCAGTCTTAAAATAAATATGCAGGGGGTCTCCCTGACCACCTGTGGAACCCACATGATGCAGGACAATATTGATACTTTGCTGCTTAAAGAACTTCAAAGGCTAGACATTTACTTCATAACAATAACAACTTTAATCCAAATATGTTTGTTGCCATTGCCTCTCTTCCCAGACAAAACAGGAACTATGGAAGGGTCCAAGAAAAACATGCCTTGTTTGCAGTAGGTTGTCATTACAGGGAGGTTTTGCTTTGTTTGGATACGTGTATTAATTCTTTCACAGGAAGTAACATGGTGAACTAGGCAGGAGCAGGGTGGATGGGAGTGTTGGGGTAGTCTAGGAGCTCCTTTGAGGTACTCACAAGATAACCAGCTAAAGTGATGCTACATAGCTGTAGGCTTTATTTGCATTCTCTCTGTGTGTGTATATATATATATGTATATATACATATAGTTGTTTATAATCAGATGTGTGTGATGGGTGTCAGATGATGACGAAGGAAAAGACCCTTGCTAGCAAGCCATGATTCCTCTTCTAATAGAGACCAAACAAGCAGGAACTTGTACGGAAGCTGCTGGGACCGGGGGAGCTTCCACTTGGAGACAAGCCCCTGAAAATGGGTGGTTTTCCTAAGGATTGCTGGTCTCCCTAGCTGCTGCCTCCTCCTGCCCCACACAGCATCTCTCCTATTTGGCTGAAAATAGCTGAGGAGTTCAAAAGCCACTGGCAGGGGCAGGAACTGACAGGCAGGCATACAGCACAACCCCATACAGAGCCTTTTTTCTTCTTTTACAAAATTGGGTGAGCCTGGGGGAAATATGGTCTGTTTAATAACATGCTAATAACCTGGCCACTAGTGCAGAGAAACTGGAACAATGTGTTCAGATGGTGGGCTTGACAAGGAAAGAATATGGTGTTTTTCTTCATTATAATGAAGAGTAGAGCATATAATCCACTGTGCAGTTTAATAGCACTATCGAACCCACAAGACTAAATGTTTGCATGGAATCTGAATATGTTGCAGAATGACCAGTGCCTGAAGCCTGAGTGGCTGCAGAGTTTCTGATTAATCAACGGAATAAAAAAAGGAAAAACTATTTCCCCATATGTGGCTGAATTAGTGGAGCACTGCCAATTTAAAGAGAAATTAGACGCACAAGGGGGCTGTGCTCTGTAGGTACATACTCTGTAGAATGAAGCAATCTAAAAATAGCTATTTACCGAGGCTGACTTGACCTTAAAGCATGCACTAGAAATTGCCACATCAAAGATGTCTGCTAAACATGCCGGGATGTTGCAGCATTCTAAGATCTGTGCAACAAATAAAGTAAAGGGTTGGACATAAATACAGCTCAGGCAACACCCACTGTGTACTTTTGCTGTGAGAAAGAGTTTCTCAATGCAAATGATTATTGATTTTCTGACAATCCTGTAGAAACTGCAATGAATTAGGGCACATGCAGTAAATGTGGAGGTCAGTGCATAATCACAGTTTTCAAAAGACACTTCCCGAGGATTTCGGAGTCCTTGTTTGCTGATGATAGGCTAAAGATCACTGATTATGTTGTACAGTTTCCAGCTCTCAAGTTGAAAGAACAAAAGTGCGATGTGGCTGACAAATAGGAAGAATAAAGCTCCAGTGAATCTGGTCCAGGGTTCACTCTCTGGGTAACATCTCAACAGGATAATTCAGCCACCTCAAAGGAGTGCGAGAACTTCTGCACTTCTAAAAACTTACAAAAGAAGATGTTTCTGCCAGATTTTAAGCATGAGCTCCCATGACATCTCCTGAGAAAACCTGGCCAATGCTAAATCAGTTATGACTTTATTTAGCTAAAACTCGCAGCCCTCCAAGGATGGAGATTTCTTCTTTGCTGACCTATTCTGAAAGCACACCACCCTCCCAGGGAAAATGTTTTCCCTAACATCAGCTCTGCACTCCCAAGCTGAAATTTAATGTTGTTATAATAATCAATGCATATAATAAATCATAAAATGATTTAATTATGGTATTCCTTCTTGCTCCCTAATAAAACCCTTGCTTTCATTGTTTATAACCTTGGCCAGTGTAACCTGGTTAGGGTCTTGTTCCTCTGTGTCAGGGGGCCATGGTGAATACTCAGCAAAGCTACAGAGCATGTGAGAGTTGATAACTTCAAAAGGCTTGCAAAATGTCACCACTATATTTCTTTTACAATGTCCCCATTTTGTTGAAATCAGCCTTAAAAACATCTGCCTTGAACTGGAAGCCTGCACTCAAACGTTTCAGACCAGATCAAAGCTGTTGAGCAAATTGTAAGCAGTTCACACAGAATGTGGGGAGTCAGGCAGCTTAGAAAATATATCTATTGCTTTTGTATGCCTGGTCCTCCCCAGAGGTGGTACTGAGCACCTGGTTCAAGGGTAGCACAGATGGGGCTATGCAAGAAGTACTGGGGTAGCAGAGACCCTGTTATTCAAAGGGTGAGGGGTAGTTACTCTGGATGGGTTATCAAAGTGCTTGTTTGCTCTCATGAGACATGACTCTACCCATCTGAAATGTCGCAGGTGAGAGGGGAATTTAACCATCCAGCTCCCATTGAGGCCAGTGTGTGGCATCTGGCAGATGCCCCCCTGCCATCATTTGAGAAGCTGAAGCATTATCACAGCCTCCCATAGGAAAGGAGGCTGAACAAGCTGAGGCAAAAATGCATGTCTGAACTTTCTGCAGTCATGTAGGTGAGGACAGCGTTTCCAGAAGTCTGGCAGTTCCATGATCTGATATGCTGGTGGATGTCAGGGACTCAGGGGGGATCCTGAAGCATCCCTCTGAAAATCCGAGTCCTGGGTATCTGTGGTGCATTGGCAAGCTAAGATTGAACACAACATAGCAGACACTTTGGCTGTCAGGAGCCTCCTGGAAGAGAAAATCATGATGCATTGATGTAGTCTGCTGTACACTTCAGCAGGATAGAAAGCAGGGGAGAGGAAAGACCTTTTTCTTTTTTTTTTTAGATCTATCCATAAAATCTGTGTGGAAAACCCCTAAACTTGAGGTTCCCTAAAAGCTTCTCTTTGAATCATTTTCTCTTTTTAGCTGCTTGATTCATGTCCATATTTACTGGTTCCCACAGTCCATAAACAGAAACAGGGAAATACTGAGATACCAGCCATTTCCATGAAATGCTGAACATAAGAAATAACCAATAAAAATGAGCCCTTATATTTCAGGCTCTGTCTGAGGCTTATTTTGTGAACATTTGTGGAGATGGAGAAAGGTCCAGAAGTTATTTCAGCCCCTTCCTGTTCTCATTAGCCATGCAAATCCACCACATGACCTAAATGCATCCAGCTGATGTTCTCTGCTGATCTGGCAACCTCTGCCCCTGTAATAAACACCAGCTCCCTGCGTTTCCAAAGGCACAGGTTTATGGGGCTGCAGGGAAAGGTCGGTAGGGCTACAGCCCTGTGTGTGCCTGCTGGGATCCCACCACGGTGCTGAGCACCGATGCTGACCTGGTGCTGGTATTGCTGCCAAGCCTGTGATGGCAGCAGTAGGCAGCTCCTGGTTTCAGAAAGCACTCTCGTTGGCTCTAGCGCCCAGCACAGGCAGGTGTTGTCACCACCCTGGCCTGAGCCTCAACACAGGACTGTGAAGATGTGTCTGGAGCAGCTGCACCCCCACTGGCACGGTGCTGGATGCATGTGAGTGTCCCAGTTGTCTGGACGGACTGTTCTGGTGCCTGAGCTGCCCTGAGTCCCTCTGCCTGGCACTGTGTTGTGCTGGGAACACACATCCAGGGTGACCTGTGCAAACTGTGCTAAACAAAGCTCTTCTCTGGTCTTCGTTGCCCAGGCAAGCTCAGCTGCAGGGCTGGGGCTGAGCCAGTATAGCCACCAGTGCATACCAGTGCCTGCCTCCCATCCGGGAACTGGCAAGGGCATGTGCTGCTGCCAAAATCCTGTTGCCTACATGCATGTGAGTGGGAGGGCCAGCTCTCCAGTGGGGATCCATAGGGATCTCCCATGGACATGTCCAACTCCAAACCACAGCTTGGGACTGTGGGGACAGACCTTTAACAGTACACATCACCAGATGTTAGTTAGCATCACCCAGCGCGGACCCCAGGAAGGGGGTGATATCCTGTGATGTGATGGCACTAAAGAGCCACTGTGTTTCCAGGGGCTCAAATGATGCCCCCCCTGCCCCTGCCCTGCTGCGTGGGCCAGGCGGATAGCACGGCTCTCACCCTCCCAGCACCAGCTGTAATTGCTGGGTCCTCTCCCTGCCCTCTGTTTGCAGATGGCATTTCTCACTCTCAGCTAAACCATTTAGCATGCAATCTTCTTGTTTCAGAGCAGATAAAAACACCAGTTAACATCAAGCAATTGTGGTGTTTGCTTTATACTTATTAAAAACCACTTTATTATGATGTTAACCTTCAGACCCTTGAGGCTGCCTGACACCAGCTGTCTCAGGAAGCAAAGAACCTGCGTAAACAAAAACTCACCCCCCAGTGCAAGAGCAATGCTGCACTTTATTAATAAAAGCTTGAAGAGCGATATAATTCTCCCGCCCACCCTGCCAGAAATTCAACACCGCAACGCTTCAGTCAGCACAAAAGACCGACACGATATTTTCTAATTGATAGAATATCTATAGAAAACCTGTTTAGACACTTTAATGGGATCACGGGAACACTGTGCCAATCTGTGGAGGTGGAGAGCTCATCAGAAACTTTAATACTTTCCATATGCACAAGAAAATACCATTCATAGAGATTTCTTCCTAGTTTCATCCATCTGCCTCACCATGCTATTCCTTTTTGTCTCTTATTTATGGCTGTAATTTCGATGCCACAGTTACTGTACACTATCTGCTGCTTATTTCTCGTATTCCCTTTGAAATTGCTCTTTTCAGCTCATATCTGAAATCATTTATTTGCCCACAAAATAACCAGGCCCTGAACTATTTCCTGGCAACCAGTTTTGCAGTGCCGAAGAATTTTTTTTCTGTAATGGTGTATATACATCCTTTATTATTGCACTTAAATGCTTATTAACGATTCATGGAATCTTAAGTGGCTGAAAAAACAAGATTCTGGAGTTAAATATTTCTAGTGAAAGTCTTACCCGGAGACCTGCTCTGCAAGTGTAGTCCTCACAGTGGAGGAGAGCATGGCTAGAAGTCGGTACTTCTAGGGTAATTACACGTTTTAATTAACAGTATATTTAATCTGTGTACAAAAGAAAGTGACACAGCTGCTCAGGGGCTGCTGTAACAGGCTAAAAATATTTTTGCACAGGATATACTTTGATTTTACTTCATATTACAGCCACTGGAAACTTTGATGGTGAGCATCCTGACCTGAAAACATGAGTTCCTTTGCCTGCCACCTTTGTCATGTGCATGGGCCATTCTGGACAAATTACAGTCACTTCAAGGCTGTGTTTAGACTTAGGCACGTGAGCACCCCGGGGACATGCTTCGTCTGTGCACAATCATCTCCATGGCACAGACAAGGATGGCCGGGGCAGGGGAAGGCAGTGACAACCTCTGCAACCCCCGCTCAGGGTGCCGGTGCCCCAGGGCTCCCTGTTAGCAGAGGGTGCCTGGAGAAAAGGGTTTGGGCTGACCTCCCCATTGCAGGGCACTGAGAAATGTTCCTTTTCTGCTCAATTTCACAGAGCTCAAGTGTCTGAGTAAATAGCGGAAAGGCAACTGTTTGCAGGTTAAAATGTTCCTTTTCTGCACAGGACTGAGAAAGTCACCGGTGCACGTTTATGCACCAGCTGAGGGAACAAATATTTAGAAATTTCTAAACATTTAGAACCTGGGATATATCTGAACCCAAGCAGCTACCTGCAGTGGTCTCTGTCAGCACACACACACACACACACCCCCGCCCTTCCTCCGTGCTGGCAGAGTGCTGCCACCTCGGCTCTGCGCAAGCCCTTGGCCGGCGGCGACGCAGAAGGGGCGAGGAGCTTTGCTTTTTCATTAATTTTTTCTCCAGCTAATTTGATTGTCAGAAGCAAAAAGAGGAATTTGAAGGTGTGTGTACATTCATTGACCTTTAAGTGTGCAGCCCTTACAATTTAAGTACTTAACCTTTCGAAGCTGCAGCAGCCTCTCTGCGAGCTCCTTTCTCCGGCGGATGCGGATGGCAGAGGCCTCTGGGGCCCTGGCACTTAATTGTCCTCCCGTTGAAAAACTGATCAATTTGGAGACTCTCCCTGGGGGGTCCTCCCTTTATCTTGATCTCTTATTTCTTTCCTTGTAGCACACAATTTCACGCACATCCCTCCCAGCCTGGTAAGTTCAGGAAATGCATTTGTCTCTGGCTCCATCAGACCGTTTTGTACGGCTGATGTGTGAGCAGGCACCGGTGGTTCAATAACAGAGGACGAGCCTGTGAGCAGGGGAGATCCACAGTCACGTCCACGGACTGCATGTGATGAACTGCACGCTGCTTTACATCCCCACTGCATCCGTAACACCCGCTGTCAGATGCTCTGCAGAGGTGCAGTCAAAGGAAGGTTTTCGGTGTCCTGTCCTGGGAGGCCAGAAGGGACTGTTTAACGTCAGCTGGTGTCAGTTGCTTTGATGACAGGAAATAACATAAGGAGAAACACTTAACAGTATTTCTGCATACAGCAACAGGGGACAGAGCAATGGGGTGCTGATCATGCCAGGACTCATTTAGGAATCAGAGGTAATTTTGCCAACACAGTTTAATTTGGATTTGATCTTAGCTTGAAGCAATTTGTTTTGAAAGAGATATTGGATATCTTAAATGGCAAATATTCTTACATTGATTAGAGGAGAAAGTCGTTCAGGTCTAACAGCCAGAAATAGAGGAGATGCCAAGCTTCCCACTTGCAGAGACCTAATTTCCCTCTCCTTGTAAACCTTGTGACGAGGCAGGGTGGTACCCAGTCACCTGCTGCCCAGCAGGCGGATCCCAGGTTGCAGCTGCAGCATCGGAGCCAGCCTCGGGCACGGGCAGCCAAGCCCCCAGCAGTGGGGAAGAGGCTGCAGCCCCGGCGGGTGTGTGTGGGGACCGGAGGGCGGTCAGGGTCCCAGGCGCAAAGCGAGCCTTTCCTCCAGACATCCCACGGTAGCTAATGCCAGACAAAATCGTGGCTGGGAGGGGAAAACAGAAGCTCGCAAGAGATATCACAGCAACTTTTCAAAGCCAAAATAATTTTATTTGTGAGCTAGAACAGTTCAGACTCTTTAGCATTTAGCAAAAAGCTTTTTTAATGCAATTTTTTTGTAACAGTAGTCATGTTAGTGGCAGAGTAGAGGATGTATAATAAAAAAGTGAAACCAGGTTATTGCTTGGCTTCAGTATATATGATAGAGTTGTCACAGCACAGGGCAAAGCAATTGTCATACTAGAAACTGAATCTCTGAGGTGGCCTTTCTCTTTCCATTTGCCAAGAGCTTGACCCCAGGGATTCATGGATGTGCTGGAACCGGTACCACCTGGGCTGGTATGGACAGACCATCTCCATGTTGATCCCTTGGTCTGAGAGTGTGCATCCCTTCTCCCTCCCAACCTGACCGTCCGGGTGTTGCGCCCAGGGCCACGTTTGTTTGTTTGCACAGCAGCCAGCGCAAGGAAGTCCTGACCTGCGGTGGGGACTTCTCGGATGAGGAACCGTATACATAATATACAATAGGGAAGTGTGGTGCTTTGCAGTTAGCACGGACTCTCTCTTTAGGCTGTTAGGGAGAACCCCAAAACCTCACTTCTTGCTTCTGTCTTCTGTAGATACCACTTGTCTTGTAACGGGTCTTTCATCTCAATAGGGCTTTTATCTTCAAACATGTCAGATCTTTAAAGAACGGGAAAACATTAACAGGCAGGGAGAAACTTCATTCTAATTTGCGAGATGTAAGAGAAAGAGGAGGATGCAGCCACTGTAATGAGCAGAGGCTTTCTTCGGATGAGGGCTCCTGTTCCTGAAAGCTCACTGGGTTCCTCTCGGTGCCATGGTCCGCTATTAAATCCGGATTGGCCATGGCAATTCATGCTAAGGAGGAGTAGCCAGGCTGTGCTGCATTACTATCACTGTGTGTGTTGGCGCCTTTGGTAGATTTGATGTTGATATTCTGCACTAAACTGTAATCAAGGAGCCTGTAATGAAGGAGGCTGAGCAACTGCGACCTCCCAATGGACCACGCTGCTGTTCCATACTAATGAGCTGCAGCAAAATGGATCATTTAGAGTCATTAACAGTTCCGGGGAGGTAATGGTCATGCTGCAAAGGAGTCTGTGTGAAGTAGGAAACTCTTTTTTATGCCTGCTCCAAAGCCCAGCTTCTAGAAGAGCCTTTGTGACTGTTGTTTGTTTACCCAAAAAGTGGCAGAAAAGCCTCTTTGATGTAGCCATGTGCCATGCCGCGTTAAGGATCCTTAATCAAAAGTAGAAGGAAATTATAATTTCCTGCTTTGTTCTGAATTTGAAATGAAGAGGCATCTTAGTCCCGAGCTGAAGAGCCAACTTCAGCTGTGGTGTTCCTTCAGCTTTACCCAAATTGGCCCAGCGTGGTGCCTGTCTGCTCATGGTGGGAATCACAGGCATGTTGGCATGTTTATCTGAGGGACACTCTCCTTCTGGAGACACAAAGTAAGCTCCGAGCACTGGGAGAGATTTTGCTGTCCTGCGTTAGACCCCGATGATACGAGTTATAGCTACACCTAAGCCAGGGGATAAAAGAACGAGAGGAAAAAAAGATATTTTCTGAATTTTCTCCACTGTGAGAGATCTGGGCATTGAATAAGAAGGCACTGTACTAGCATTGTGACTGGAGATATTGGTTTAACTCCTAGCTCTTTTCATAATCGTAGGCAAGTTATTTATTACGCTGCTGAGTCTTTTTATATTTCTCACTCTGTTTGAAAGTCCCATCATCTGGAGTCAGGGGAATGTCCCAGCTTTCATTTTTTTGTAATATTTTAGTTTCTGTCATTGCACAAAATGCTCGAAATGTAATTGCAAATAAATGTTAGGAGGACAGTAGGCAAATAAAAAAATAACTGCACATGTGTGCTAAGAAGAACCGAAAGCATATTGTGATTTTTTAAATCGCTTATAATTTGAAGGGGAGAATGAACTGATTCATGATTTTAGGATGCTTAGGATTGGCAAAAGCATAATTAATCTCTTGTATCCTTTATGCCTCTGCAGAACGGTATTAATAAGGCAGCATTTATCCATTGTAGACTGTAAGTGCTTCAGGGCACTGTCTAGCTCTAACAGGCCATCATGTAGTGCCTAATGGAGAAGGGTCCTCATAGTCTAATTAGGCCTTAATACAACATAAATGACAGGCCCCATTTTTATTGCCAGTTTCAGTCTGTCCTTCACTTGCAGTTTCAGTGATAGAAACGTGACTGAACATTTACATTTTAAGGCAGCAAGCGACCACGTTTAAAATGCTACGAGGTAGTCATTTTAATAAGTCAACTTTCTCAAAGCAAAATTATCATAATAACTGAGGAACAAGGTATGTGTAATTGGATTGATGTGAAATGCAGCAAACTAATTAATTTTCTTCTGCAAGGTCTGGGAAAGGTCACAGAGAGGCAACACACATCTTCATAGAGGGTGCTAAATGCTGTAAATATTTAAATGGCTCACAGAAATCACCAATGTATTCCAGAACATGGAAGTACTTTGGTTTTGAAGACAGCGACGTGTCTCCCCAGTTTCTTTGGATTGAACACAAAGTGCATCCCAGATTACGGAGTGGAGGATGGGAGCTGTTTGCGACTTTATGGGGAACCACATGCAATAAAGAGAGGGAGGTAAAGGGGATTGGCCCTGGGCTGTGGAGCATTTCATTGCCAGGCTCCAATCTTGTCCAGGTCAGTAGAGATGGGAAGTCATTACTGGTTGATGGTTGTTCAATGACCTGTGTGAAATGAGGAGGTGGTTTCAGTCCGGTTCCCTGGTGGCCAAGTGTCCTTAACATCAAACCACCTCCTGCGCCAGCCTGTCAGCCTGCGCCCCGTGAACAGGGGACGGGCACCAGCTGTGCAGGGGCTGCAGGGGACCCCCCAGCACGGGGAGCTGGTGGTTTGCAGAGGGTCGGATACCAGCAGCTTTGTTCATTCCTGCAGGGGTGGCTGGTGCTGCAGCTGAGCTGCTTCAGGAACCGGGTGAAAACTAGCCGAGGTTTCACAGCACCTGCCTGAACACAGCGCTCTCACTGATTTCCCAGGAGCCACGTTTTCTGATCAGCCCAAATTTCAGCTGTAGCAGATGGGTCCCCTATTCCTGCCAGGATGACCTGGTGATCACCACATGCTGAGCACTGGCATCCCGTGACACCTGCCAGAGCCACCTGGAGCGCTGGATGTGGACCAGTGATGGGTTGTTTGGTACCAGCACCATCGGGATGGTGTCTGTCCTGGAGAAGTCTGGCTTTCTCCTAACTGGCTGCACCCCACTCAGTTGCTGGTACATGTTGCCTACAGATGTCTGACGGCTTGTGCTTGACACAGAGTCTGCAAGCCATGTTGGACAGGAGCAGGGGGGGGGAGAACGGCTGGCCACGAGGGCACACGGAGACCGTGTTCAGGGCTTATGGGTAAGGGTGGTGGGCAGAAGGAGATGTCAATCATGGTTTGGTCAGTCAGGAGCAGCAGATGAGAGTCAAAATATCTCTCTTTCCCCTGCGCCATCTCTATCAGCTGTTCACTCCAGCTTCATTTAGCATCTCTGTGGAAATATTTGCCCTAAGTCCTTCAGTGCCTGATGGGTCCATGGACTGTCTGGGGCTGGAAGCAGCATGGCGTACCCAGCACGTGGGCTGAGCAGGCTGCCAAAATGGTTGGGATTTTGGCTACTCATCCTGATGCCAAAAGCCCTGTAGGAATGCAGCCCTCAGGACTGGCTGACCAGATCTCTGCCTCCATGCTGATGCATTTGCTGACCTTCCAGATCTGAACCTAGCTTTGGTGCCTGAGGTACAGAGGGGTCAGCCAGAAAACATCTCTGGACTTCTCTGCACACACTGAGATCTGCACTGTAGGAGATTTTGGAAACCCTTAGCATGTCAGGGTGAAAGAAACTGTGTACAAGTATTTTGTTGCCAGTCAAGAGGAATTCTAGAGACATACTGACAAGCAGAGCTCCTTGTCCCCTTTGTCACATATGTGTCATCTTGGTGCCATCACTTGGATATATATGTCCTAGTGCTTGTGAGCATGTAAGTGTGAGTGTGTGAGTGCATAAAATCAATTTGCTGAGAGATTTTGTAACCAAATCTTTCTGTAAGATCACACATTGAGTTTTCTTACAGTAGATCTCCCTAGAAGGAAGCTCACCACTAGGAAAAATTTCTTGTTCACAGTGTTACATTCATGTGGCTTCAGTGAGAGAATAATCAGGCACTTGACACCTTCCAGTTTCAGAATAACTTTGGAGCATCTGTTTTCACTCATCTAATTTCTCTGTCCCAAAGGGGATTCAGTAAAATGGCCAGCTTGCGTGCATTCGGAGCTGACATGAGCTGATCTGAAGAAGAGTTGTGTTTGAGTTCTGTGATGCTGCTGAAGTTGGATTCATTAGCCAGTTTCCCCCCAGATTTTTCAGAAAGTTTCTACTGTGTTTGAAGGATAATTGCCATCCCTCGGTCTCAGGGGAGGAAGAAACAAAGGACTATATGTTCCCCTTTTGTTTCAAACTCAAAGAGTGACAAAGGCATGAAAAAAAGAGTCAGTCCAGGAAATTCTTCAGTAGCATGTTAATAGCTCTGCATCAGAAATAGTGTGTAGTGTGCCACAGGGAGCCCGGCTGCGCTGGGGGAAGAGGAGAGTTAGGGCTGTCAGATCCTCTCCTGGAAAAAATGTCCCTGTACTTGCACCTTTCTGGGAAATGGGAGCGTATATGTGACTGTCAGCTAAGTTTTCCAGGGCAATAGTTTTGAAGGTGTTTCTCTGCTTACTGCCAGAGATTTATATGCCTGAATCCCTTCAGCATCTTCCTCCTATTGTGTCCCTTTCCTTCCACGCCTACGCAACGCCTGTTGGTCACCTCAGTCCACACCTACCAATACTAAGTAACTTGTACAAGGTTAGAAAATAACCCCTAGAAAGCCCATTTTAATTTTACGGTGTCTGCAGTTTCTCATACTCTTCTGCAGGCCAGCCCCTGCATTTCACCCATGGGGTCAGTGCCGTGGCACCCCGGTCCAGCGATGCGTGCCCTTCCCACCGCGCACCTGGAGCAGTACAGCCCTCCCACCAGGGCCACTTACGCAGGGGGACCCGTAGCCTCACAGAAGCCGATTCCAATACTGGGGCTCCCTCTGCCCCAAAAGCTCCTGCTCTTCTGATATCCCCTTTCCTCTTCCTTAGCTTGTGCAGGGGATTATCTAGGCACAGGTTACCTGATGACTTACTGCCCAAGTGTGAGTACTTCTGCAAAGGCACAGGTTGTCTGAGGTGCTGCGTATACATATGAACGTGCCAGTCCTCATTCTATGCCAGAATGCTCTGCTGACTTTCAAATTAAGCTAGTCTGAAGTTCTGTTTTCTCTGGCTTTAGTCCCTCTACAAAGAAATGCTCACAGGTGGGTTCTCAAACACATGCAGTGAGCAATTGAGTATTTTCAGCTCTGGATCATGACAAACCCAAAATGAAAAGAATAAAATAATCTTAACACCCTCCAGTAATTAAAAAGATGATTAAAATTTCCTAGAGAAGGATGATTTAGGTGCCTAAAGAGTTGCTTTTCCCTTCTTACCATTATCATAAATATTTTCTATTTCATTACAGTTAAGATTTTCATCATGATTATTTAATGATGATACTCTAACGAGATTCAATAACTAGCTTTAAAAGAAAATAAAGCTAAGAGTTTTGCCAAAATCCTTTCATGATTAACACAGAAAGTGTCTCCAGCACAACTTCGCCTATGTCAATACAGATGTGTTTTAGTGCTATATTGTATCTTGCATAATAGGTTTCTTAAGCAATGCAAGTGACATTGTATCACATAAGAATGTCTTTAATGGCAAATATTATGTATTTTTGTAAAATATTTAAAGGCACTGTAAAATATTTAAAGGCACTAAAAATTCTGTGTTTTAAATCCTGGATCCAGTAAGCAGCTGTCCTGAATTAAATCATTGTGGTTTAACCCCCACCAGCAACTCAGCACCACGCAGCCACTCACTCACGCTCACACTGCTGTGCACCCATGGGCAGTGCGTGACACCCCGACTCACCAGCGTGTGCCCCGAGCATCCCACCTTCCCCTACTCTGCAGAGCTTCCACCTGTCTGCTCCACCTCCCCAAAGGCATCATCCAGTGGGCAAAAGCGACTGCAAGGGAGAGGGTCGCCCATCCCTAAAAATTATAAGGAAAGGCCAGCCTGGGGAGAGAGCGGGAGGTTAATGTGTGAGCGTCTTGTCTCAGTTTCTCACTTGAGAAATTAAGCTTTTCACCACATAAGAAGATGGTGGTGGTCAGTGAGATTTTTGATGCTCTGGTAAAAGTTGTAGATGATGAAAGCTTGTCATTAAAGTGGGGAACCTCACCATTCCAGGGTTTCTTCTTGGAGCTGAAAAGCTCCTCCACACACATTTTTCCTAAAAAAAAAAAATGGCTTGAAACCTACATTTTTTCTTTTAGTTCCCTTGGTCCCTTAAAAGGGCCTGTGAGAGAAGCTGCTTTCCTCCCCAGCTGAACAGCCCCATCTCTCACCTGTCCAAACCAGGAGACCTAAGAAGCTCTGGGCTGGAAGAGGTTGCTCAATAATTCCATTGGAAAGACTGACTTGGGTCCTCTTGAACTGCCCAGAGCCCTCAGGGAAACCGCAGGATGCAGGTGAAAACAAAGTTCAAAGTCTTCAGCTGCCCACTGCTGTCTGTTCCTCAAAGCAAATGCAGGGCTGCAGGCACGGTAACCAGCCTGAACAGCGAAACCCTTCACCTAAGTGCTGCAGAGAAGCATGCTTGTGAGCAGTGGAGAAGGTCTCCAGCCTGTCTTCCCTGCAGGCAGTACAGGGGAACAGATGTGAGCCTGGGGACCCTGTGGTATTCGGGAGTGAAACTCATATCTGAGCCCACAAAAAAAAAAAAAAAAAAAATTATACGTGAAGCCTTTCTAAAACCCAGGACAAGCCACAACTCAGTTTACCTCCTCTGGGAGTCCAGGACCCAGTGTAAGGACCTCCACAGTGCAGACCGGGCAGAGCCATGTTTGCAGGCGCTGCACAGCTCTACAGCCCCCGCGCTTTTTCCAGAGCTTTTTGCAATTGCCTTAATTCAGGGGAACAGATTCCAATGGCAGTAGTGTCAAAATGTCTCATTTCAACGCGAAATGCATGCATTTTGCGGCTTAAAATAGATATTCAAGGAAGGCACTCTTCAGATTTTAAAATCTTCCGTTTCCTTCCCCAGAAGGTGTGCCCATAGGGTGAAGGTTTCTCCCTGACCAGCAACTTACAGTGCTTGCTGGGTGGAAGCAATCCTATAGGAATGTCACACCGGGGATGCACGCCTGCTCCCTGAACCAGGCAAGCCTCCTGGTTTTTGCAAGAGTCCTCAGTGCTGCACCCTCCGGGCTCACCCCAGCTCCCCCTGCCCCCCGGCCCTGGCCCTTGCACCCTTCTCCCAGCAAGGTGCCCCTGGCCCGGCATGCAGCAGGACACGGCACACGGGCCACCTCGCACCCTTCCTAGTGAAAGAGCACAGTGCCCACAGAGCAAAATGTGAACAAACAAGGATGTGCCCTTGTCACAGCAGATAATTTCAAAGACTTCTTGTTCAGCTCTGATTCGGAATGAAGCCAAGTTTGAGGATGTTGAAATCCCCTGTGAATTTGGTCTCCCATCCTCTACACAGCCCCGAGGCTGGCACAACATGCAAAGAAAGCGAAGGAATTTTAAAATGCAGTCAGTCATCCCTCGCATTAAGCTGCTTTTCCTTCCTGCTTCTTTCCCTTGCATCTGCAAGGATTTCCTGCAGGTTTCACAGGACAAATAAGAAATTAATTTCTGATGGCTAAAATCAAGCAGAACTTGCTTTCCCTACTTTTCAGATCTGTATAAAACCTCTTTTTTTCTCCAGCTCTTGCCCTTTCTGTGTCCTTTCTTACTGGCTACCAAAATTCCCCAGGGAAGCCAGATGCATGGAGCCAAATGAACCAAAGGAGAAACCACCCTTGTCTTTGGCAGAGTTACAGCAGCTGTGAATTTGGCTACCTCTGGTACTGCAGCCGAGGCCCTGACTTAAAACACAGCCAGATTTGTACATGGTATTAGAATGCGTATTTATAATTATTATGCATTTCAATTAATGATGTTATTCTTATCAATCTTGACCTATATCAGACTCTACAGTGCTTGCACCTGCAAGTGCCCATAGTAAGACACAGTCGTGGCTCTGAAGGGACACACTGGCACTGGGAGAGGGGAAGGATAACATGAAAAATGGGTGGAAAAACAAAAGGAAGAGCAGAAGGTAGGATGGGCAAGTGGAAGCTGCGTGAGGGATGCTGCTCGGTGGTTGGTAGCAGACAGAAGACCAAGGTGTAACGACAGCCTAGGCAAAGACTGTCCTTACTTAGGCTCGTGAGAAGCCTTCAGCATCCTGAGGGGTTGGGTGTTTCTGTTTCTGTTCTGCCTCATTTGGTGTCTCTCTGGAAAAGTTCACCTGCTTGCTGGGAAGATTTTGAAGGAACAACCTTAACCATGGGAGCAAGGAATAAACATCAGAGAAGCAGCCTGGACCCATCTGGATGGGGGTATAGCTTTAGCAGCAGAGGGTTTTTTATGAGTGCACCTTGTGAGGGACTACAACGAAGGAGGGGATGACCATGCAAGCAGCTGAGAGGGTGCTGCTATGCCATGGTGGAGTGATGAGAGGCTCAGCCTCATTGGGGACAGCAGTTTCGGGCAGGGCAGTGTCACTGGCCATGCCCTGCGGGTTCATTCCCAGCGGTGCAGGAGCCCTACCTGGGAAGCAGAGACTGGTCTTTTCCAGCAGGTTGCTGTTGACTGGAGCCCCTTTTCCATCCCTGCATCTCTTAGCCAGGCCACCTACTTACACTCAGTGCAGGAGGAACAGAAGGGCTCAGTCAGGAGGAAAATGAGAGAGAAGCAAATATTAAGAGCAAAAAGATAGCTGCCAGGCAGGGGTGTGAGGCTGGGATCCGGGGTAGTTCACCACGCTGGGGTGGAGGTGGTGAGGAGGAGCAGGGTGTACTCACAATGTGGCTGGAGAGTAACCTTCAACTAGCTTAATTAGCCAAAACACAAAGAAATTAGCAAATGGAAAAAAATTCTGTATCAGTCAGGTAGATGCCAGCAGTGGCCTCTGTGCAATTTGCCTGACACTATTTTACATTTATGAATCAGGGCAATGAAAGTAACAACTCTTTGGGTGCTAACAAATAACGGAGAAGAGAACATACAGAACCTAAATTAAAGCAAATGCATCCTTGGAGGCTCATGATGGACTCCAGCTTATCACACAGGCTGGTGATGCATTTCCAGGAACAGGAGCTGCTCTTTGCTCTTGGACAAGGCGCTGGAGCAGCAGCATCTCAATCCAGAGGTGGAGCAGAAACCACAAAACGCTGGTGAGCTCCGGCTGTGACATCTCTGCTTGGGCTGAGCCCAGGCGTGACGGGAATGTCCCCATGCAAGCGTGGTGGGACACCTTATGTGTCACCACAAGCAAATGGAGGAGCATGCCTGGCATGGGAGCATCTCCTTACTCCTCCTGTCACCCTTGAGAAAGCATTTGCTCGCTGCTCTGGCTGATGGCTTTGCAGCAGGCAGGAGAACCCGGGCTGTCCCATGCCTTTGCCGTTGGCCCCGTGTGACCCCAGCAAAAGTCACCCACCCCAGTGGGACTAGTTAGCTGGCTGACTGGAAGCAGGCTGTTGCCATGAATGAAGCAGTCCTTGGAGTCACAGTCACCCCCTCCTGCATCCAAGGAAGGGGTCCCTGGGATGGCAGAGGACCCCAAGAAGGGCAGCAGGATTGCCTTTGGAGGCAAGTGATCAGGGTTAGTGGAGTTAGCACTGACAGCTTGTTCATAATTTAGCACATTTATGAAAAAGCCTTAAAAGATGAAAAATATTTATTTTGCTATATATTTGTCAGTTCTTAAACCACAGACTCCGTGACATTATAGAGCCATTCTGGGTTCACCTTTCTGGAAGTTATCAAAAAGTAAAATTCAAGGTTGAAGGTCATAGTCACTGTAATGTGTATACAAGAAATCTGAGTTTCAATATGTTCCAGAGCTGCTCAACACCTATGGTAAGTGCAACAATGATATCAAGGGAGGGCTTATTCAAAGGTGCTTACCTTGCTTCTTCAGTGTTACGTGCTGCAATTTTTTACAGTATCTGAATTTTCCCTTGTCATTTTTTAGCTCATAAAATTGGGTTAAATTCTGCCTTTCCTTTGCATGCCTCCGTGGAAAACATCTGTCCACTTGCTACTCAACAGTGAAAAACTTTACAGCTTCAAGCCTGTATATGTTGTCTCTCACATGCGTACAAGTTCTCACACACAGTCTTTAAAAAATGGTGGAAGAGAATTCAACCCGATAAACAAAGTGTGATTCACATGGCAGCCCAAGATGTGATTGTGCTCTCTTTCAGCCCCCAGCTTGGGCACCGACACCAGGGGGTCTGGGCAGGGAGCGCAGGTGCCTGCAGATGGTCCCATGGACCCTCAGAGCCCCCAGAGCAGCCCGGGCTGAGGCACGACATGACTGCTGGCATCTCGCTCTGTGCCTGTGAGCGGCCGCGTGCGTGCAGTCAGGTCTCCGGGTGGCTGCAGCACACGCTGTAGCATGATGCATGCGTACGAGGGGGTGAATCGAGGCTGCACAGCATCTGTGAGTGCGTACGCATCCGTGTGTGCGTGGCAGTGCAATCTATCGCCCATGCGAGCGGGAGGTCAGAGAGCTGAGCTTTTAGAAGAGTCATGATGGGTTTTGAGCGCTGGAACGAATTACTGGGGGGTGGATTAGGAAGCGGGGAAGAGGTGATCCAACATGCGTTGTAACCACAATATGTAAACTGTAGCCACATGTGATTTCCTTACTAATCTATTTCTTTTGACTGCACTACGCAGGCAGGGAAAAGAGGCACCACAGTCACACACGATCAGTGCAGCCACACTGGGCCAGTGTCAGCAGCAAGACACCACTGTGCCCACTCAGCGGTGTGCCCCCTGCTCTGCCAAGCCCCCCACCTTCCCCCTGCACACCCTGCTCCACATAGCCATGCTTCGCAGGCTTGCCAGGTTTTCCCACAGGGCGGTACAAGTCCAGAATTGCTGGTTTGAAACTTTTCTCATGAAATCAGCTTTGCGTGGGTGCATTTGTGATCACTCTAGCTCGTGAGGCAAACCGGTATGTATTACAGAGTTGAGTGTTGCTGGTGCCTTACAGCTGTTCTGTTGGTATGCTGGCAATGCATCACCCCTGTTTTTTCTATTTATAATTTAACCAATGCCAAAGGGTTATTTTCATCAAATGTAAAAAATGGACACTTATAAAAATGCATAGGTTTTAAATTGCTCAGCAGTTGGAGTAGTTATAAGAACTAGCCCAGGGAATAAATGGCTGCTTCTCACATTAAGCACGTAGGCCATTTCCATACAGGCTGAAAACCAAATGGGATTCATTTCTGTTCCCACCACACACAACTGTTTCTCTGCTGTTACTTCAAGCTCCAATGTCTCTCTTAATGCTTTATTATCACTGTTAAAACTCCATAGTTTAGAATGTGCTCAGAGTAAATCTGTCATGTTACATTTAAGCACCAATTGGTTATGTTTTAATGGCATTAATCTTTACCTTCTTGCTATGTCTAAGCCAGGATAATGAAAGGAGATAATTCCCTTCTTTCTCAGCCACTGAATCCTGTAAAACGAAAATGTGACTCCAGTGCTGCAGGTAAAATCACTTTGCCTGCTGCTTCCCAATGCCCCTTTGCCCACCAGCAGGGCTGACCCTGCCCAGCGCTCCCAGGGCCACAGAAAACACAAGGTGCCATGTGCCCTGGTAGGTGACAGCCCCTAGGCGCTGCCTGGCTGTGTCCTGCTCTGGCTCAGATCCTTTCTACCACAGTGCTCAGCACCAGCCCCGTGCTCGCACATCTGCACAGCCAACCTGGCGCATGGGCATGCAGCGAGACAGGAGTGTTGCTGTACTGAAGCCGATGGAAAGGCAGAGACCCACGGCCAAGGGCTGTCCCTGCCAGTATTGCTGTTGGTGGGGGAGGCTGGGACTTGGACCAGGACACCTGGGCGCTGACATTGGGCAAGCATGGGAGAAGACAGGGCGCTCGGTAGCTTTCATCCCATCTGCAGAGCAACAAGCAGGGCTGATCCTCACTGCAGCTCATCAGCGTACCTTCAATGTCCATCCGTCGTAACAATCACTGCTGAGTTTTCTTTGGGAATTTTACTTTGGAAATCACCCCACAGTCCATGTGCTCTCAAGACAGAACCTCTTAAAATATGGTCCAAGGCAGCTCACATGATAGAAAGGGTGATATAATACTGCAACAGAAAATGCTAACAAGCTCCAAATTGTGTCAGGAAAATCAATGTTCATCCTCTAGACAGTACTGTTTTTATTGGATAACTTTCTTCTTGGCTTAGCTATTGTTCCAGCATCTTACAAAAGGAGAAAGAGAAGGGAAATAAGTAAGGAAGTGCAATGCATGATAAACAAGCTGATTCTGAAGTCCAACATAAAACTTGCAGTTTTAGAACAGGCATTAAATATAGGAGATTATAAAATGGGAAGATGAAATCTAGGCACTGCAAGATAGGAGGGAGAACACAGGAAATCTCTGCTTTTAACCTGTTTTGTTGCACAAGCATATTTTGTTGAACAACAGCCAATTCTTCATCCTTCCAGGTTTCTGGTGAAAGTGGCCACTTTCCATAAGCCTGTTGCTGACGTAGGTCATCAGGAGCCAAGACCTGACAGCCTGTTCATCAGCAGCATTGGCTCAGGGGGCATGGTGCTCCGGGGCTCAGACACAGGTCTCCACCTTCTCTGCATGCAGGGATGGCACTTGCGCTGCAATGTGCTGCAATTGTGCTGCAATGCTCCCCGCTTACAGGGACGGGACCCTGCAGGGCCCTGGGCTCTCAGGGGGTTCGCTGGCCATGCAGCCTGCAGCCTGGTTCCATGCCCCAGGCTGGGTTTCTGCAGAAGCACGTGGGGTAGAATTAACCCTTTTAGTACTTCAAGCCCTGTCTGCCCTTCCATGTTTGTGGTGGGCAGGACCAAGGAGCAGGGGTCTCTTCCATCCTTTGACTAGCTCTGAAGAATACCAGCCAGGGCTCTCCTTGGGAGATTCTCCTTCAGTCCATATGGGAAGACCTTTATTTTTCTTGAATTCCACTGCAGGGGATTTTTCTTCCTGGTCCCATGAGGGCCCACAGCTGCTCTAAGCGTGTTGATGCCATAAGCACGGTGCACACCTCAGCCTCTTCCAAACTGAGCTCCCAAACTTACACCACAACCTTATATATCAACGTAGCCTGTGCTGGAAGGAAAGCCTCCTCCTTCACCCTCCCCATAGTGAGGAGTAAGTGTCATCTATTTTTTCATTTTTGTAATCTTTCATCCACCAGAAATTTCACATTTTGAGAAGTCTTAAACCTTTATTTCTTTCCAATAAGATTTTTTTCTGAGGCACTTTGCTTGGTTTCTTCTTGAGTGGGTGGGTAAACACATAATAGATGACAAGTATCCCCAGTCACCCCCATGACAAAACAGCCAAGTCTTCTCCCTCCAACCGTCACAAGCAATAAGCAACCTTAATCAGCAGCTCCGATGGCATCTGAGTGAATTATTATAAAACACATTAGATCTACTAACAATGCACATGAGATCTGTTCCCAATGTTATCAATATTTATCAGAACTGAGGATTGCACAGAAATGAAAAAAGGAAAAAGCCCAGCATGGAGTATCTGATGGCTGCCGTACTCTGCTCGCTCAATGTTCTTGTTTAAAAAGTCCTTCAGATCTCATCTCACAGCAGGCATTTACATTGACAAGTTTAACATAGGAATGACCTCTACAATAACTCTCCTTTCAGCTGCTGCTTAAAACTTAAGCTTAAATTAATAAGGTTCAATGAATAACAGGAGCTGTGTAAAACTGTTGCTGTCAAATTGTAAGAAACAGTGCAAGCCTTTATTCTGTGGTCCGATCCAAATCCTTCAGTTCAAACGCCATCCTCAAATTTGGAGGCTGCTGAAGCTTTGGCTTTCTTAGCCTCGAAGTCCACTTTGCCTTAACGAATGACACCACTTCTGACACTGAGATAAGGGGGGAGTCAAATCCAAACGGTACACAAAGCTGGCCCACTTGCTTCCAGTAAAACAGCTGTGACTTTCAGACATGGTGATGGATTACCTTGGGAATGGAACAAATTCCTTGGAAGTCACAGATTCACAGAATCCTTCAGGTTGGAAAAGACCTTTAAGATCATCGAGTCCAACCATTAACCAAGCCCTTGCCAAGCCCACCACTATCCCATGTCCCTAAGCACCACATCTGCATATCTTTTAAACACCTCCAGCTCCAGCCAGACACCAGAGTTCCAGCGAAACCTCTCCGTTCCAGCTGGCTGGTCTTCCCTGCTGGCATTCCAGCATGGTCTTCCAGCCCATGGGGACGGTCTGCTCCTGCGCCTTTAGATTTCCTTCTTGAAATTCTTGAAAATCCATTCTTGAAATGGGGGCTTCTGCTATTACCAGTCTCAGAGCTGATGTGGGACAACCAGTTGTTCAACATGTACTTGCTCATTTGCTGCACGTTCACTGATACACATGTGAAAGACCTGAATTTCCCTTTTCCATCTGAAGTTGTTTACCTTGCTTATGTGATACCAATGACATCTATAAATTCAGTGCTACTATTAATGGTTTAAAACAAGATTGCATCTATACAGGCCAATAAAGGATCGCTTCTCTGGGGTGCTGGGCAGGACCATGAATCAGGGATATGTTCCCAACTGCTTGGTGATAGGTTGTTTACTGGAAACTTTCTCTTTTATTCTGGATTCTCTTAATTCACTTTTGTAACAGTGAAAAAACAAACCCACCCTTCTGATACGCACTTTTTCCAAGAACTGAAAACTCAAAAATCATATTCTCTAGAAAGTCATGAAAATTGGAAGGAATATTTGATGAGGGAGTAAGGATGGATTTAGTTTCACAGCACTATTATGGGAGACTGTGACACCGAGGTTGCAACATGTCGGTGTAAGCCATGTGTAACTGATACAGGAGTATAGTGAATAGGGCTGCTCCTACTTCCCCTGGGTTGCCAGCTGAGTTTTGCAGGAGGATGAAGAGGGTTCTGGTTTGACGTAAGCACCATGCATAATTTCACAGCTGAACTTTGCAGAGAGACACAATTCTAAACCTGTATGTGGACTGCATATTGGAAAAGCAGCTTTGTCAATAAGCTGACTCAAATTCCCATCTCTAAACATGTGGAGGCCTTGAAATACCACACTGCATGCGGATCTGTCTTCTAAATTTTGCTAATCTTTTAAGTGCGTTGGTTTAACTCGTTTCTGGAAGGACAAAATGTTGCTCAGCTTCACCTCTCAAAAATTAGGTTTTGGGCCTCATTCAGTCACCTGACTTCTCTCTAGCATCAGTGGAGAGAGACTGGACCACCAAAGCGCGGTCCATGGGTTCCTGCACTTGAGAGATGAGTTGCCCTCCAGAGGTACATGCTTTTCGTCTCTCTCGTTGTTCGCTGACTAGGAAAGCTGGGGAACTTCATTACTACGGTCTGCCAACGACCCATGAACAACTCCTAAAGAGACAGGGAAAAGGAGTTGGGCAATGCCAGCCCATTCTCAATAGACTGATTCAAATAGCCATGTGGGGTCTGAACTTGCCCTTGCAAGGTTTGGGGGTCTGCAGATCAGAAGAGATTGAAAGGCAGAGCTCTAAGCAGTTGGTATTCTGGAAAAGGAGGGCAAAGTAGACCGGAGTTAGTACCCTTGGGACTGCAGTCATTCAGCCCTCCCTGTTTTGCAAGTGACATATTAACAGCTTCTTCCCATAATTTACCGATGCAACCTTTTTTCTCACAGAGAATAAAAAAATGGTGAAATAACTTTGAAAGTCAGGTTATTCCTGTACTTTAACACCTTCCAACAGATGTTGTTCTTAGCGAAAGCAGAGTTCCTTGAATTATTAATGGTTTCCAACAGCTCAGCTTGAAATAATTTAGCATTTGAAAGAGAAAAGTCACTCTCATTATTCCAAGTGCAGAAACATTTTGGTTATTAAAAGTATTCTCCTTAAAAAAAAAAAAAATCTGTACCATTTGTATCTTTCTCTCCAGATGCCAGCAGGAGCACCAGATCTAGGGAAACCTTTGTGATTGCTGAAGGTTAATTGATAAAAATACAATGGAAGAGAGAGGACTACATATTCCATTTAAAATTGAGAAGCTCTTATCTGATCTTCTGGTAGCTTTAACTTTACCAGATTTATAGTATTTGCAGTTGGAGACCATTAAATTAATTCTGAGGCTTAAAGTGGCCAAATTATTCATAGCAATCAAACTTCACAAGGGATATTGAATACCAACAGCCTGTTCAGCGTTGCCCCGTGGACAGAGGCTGGGAGGCTGCTGACACCAGTGACAGCCACTGCTCTTGCAAGCGAGGGCTGCGAGCTGGTGTGGGAGTTTCTGTGCTCAGATTTGATGACGAGTCTGCAATGAGGACTGAAACACGTTCTTAGGGCTGCTGGGCTCTCAAAACCAACTTTTTGGTTTTGAGATTTCTGGAATCTCAATTTTGGTTTGGAATTTTGGTTGAGTGATTTCTGGGAAGACACTCCAGGCTGGGCCAAGCTGTGGCACCTTGGGAGCTCACCCTTAAGGCGGAGCACCCCAGAGGAGAGCCTGGGCGAGCTGGCACCGGGGCTGGAGAAGCACGGCCCATTTTTCACTGGAACCCCTCTGTCCCCTGGGAAACCAGCCCGCTGAGGGCATGGGCTGGGGTTTGCTTAGCACGTAAGAAAAGCTGGCTAAAATGCAGTTGACGGGGCTACTGCTGAGAGCGACAGGGTTACATCTGCTCAGCCTTGATAATATTGGGATGGCTTTCCCTTCCCAGCACGGATTTCTTATGTGGGATCTGGGGGGACTCCAGGGGCACATGCCAAGGGGTCATTTCTGGATGTAGCTGCTGGTGTGTGGAAGGCAAAGCATGAGCTGATAATGCTCGTCAGCAGGGTTTGGTCCTGGGTTCTCCACGGTCTCTTTAGCTCATGAGTCACATTTTTATCCAATTCTGTTACCACATCAGAAGTGAGGGGAATAAAATATTTATTATTGTGATTACCTGCCACTGTAAACAGCATTGTGCTCCTGCCCTTGGTTTGCTTATCAACACTCCTCCATCAAGCGCAGCCTCTCCGGGTGGGCACAGCGTGCACACACACGAGGGCCCAGGGGAGCAGGGAGCAAGGGACAGAACAAAACAAATCCTAAATCTACAGAGCTTCTCTTGCACCTCCTGCCTGGACAAACAGCGCCTGGTGGGATCAGGGAAGGCCAGATGTATGGCTGTGCAAAGGAGATAGTCTGAGTGAGGGAGTGAGGAGGAGATAGTCTGAGTGAGGGAGTGAGGGAGAGTGTGTGTGTGTGTGTGTGTGTGTGTGTGTGTGTGTGTGTGTGTGTGTGTGAGCCCTCCACATACACCAATATACACACACTTACATATTGATCTTCTCCTGAAGATCTCGTAAGCACTATTTCAAATGAATAACTTTGCATTGCACATGGTTTTCTGATGACTCTTCAGAATTATGACCTAATTTATGTTTTCTGTAATGATCAGCGCAATAAGGCAGTAAAGCTGTCGTTGCTGAGTATACCGAATTTATATTTTATCACTGCAATATAATCAATACAATAAGAAACCAATACATGCACATAGGCATTGCATAGGCTGAAGAACTTTATGAGGTAGTATTGTCCTCTCCTAGTCTTTGCAGGGACACAGTCCCTTTTCTCAAGTTTACTTTGGGTCTAAAGGAGGTTTATATATGTAGTAGCTATTCCTACTGCTGATACATGATAAATATATCTTCTGCTGCTGCTGCTGAGATCTCAACCAACATGCTCTACAATAATAAGGAAACACTTTCTTTGCTAGTCTTTTTTTATATTCAAAGCAAAGCCATCAAGTAAATAAAGTTTTCTCACTTCCAAAGAAATGTAAAATACAATGTGTTACTCTATTCCACCCAGTTTATTTAACAGTTCCTTGCATCCACTGCAAAAGGAGCTCTGAAATGGCTAATAACACTTTGCATTGCTTCAGCTGCTGCCAACAAAAGATCTGAAAATATTTTAAAAGTGTTCATTGACTCACAATACTCTGTAAAATATACTTATAAACATGATGTACATACCAACATGCACGCACACGCACACTTACATTTGTGTGTATATACACAAGCACACATGTATTTCTGTTTTCAAATGAGAAAAAAGTCCTTAGAAGGTTAAATACAATTTTCCAGTGCAAAAGAATGAGCTGAGGGGAGAGCCAGACGCAGGACTTCTGCTTCCCATTTGCTTTGCTTTGATCACAGGAAAACTCTCCCCTGCTGAATTAGCAGCCAGAGGAGTCATTAACTCTTTGCAGATAAACATTTTGTGTGCATCTCTGCGCCCTGACCGGGGAGGTTTAGGTGAGGCTTCTCCCGCCCCAGCAGGCTGGCAGCAGAGCTGCGCGGCACCTTTGGTCCCTGCTGCAGAGCCACATCGGCGGGCAGCGGCGCACTCGGCCAGGACCATAGCGGTGCCCAGCCCCGTTATGGGATGCCTTTGCCCCAGGCAGGATGGAGCCAGTGCTTGTACCGGTGCTGTATGGCACGGTTTTGAGGTCTACCAAAACCTGCTTCCAGCACCGCCCGTGTCACTGCCTGCCCTGTGCCAGCACGCGTGTCCCCAGCAGATCCCCGTCCTGCCTGCCGTAACGCATACCCGGAAAAGTAAAAGTTTTTAAATTCCCACAATAAAAGGGTCTTTAATTCCAGCAAAGCTTTTATAGTCACTAGATTCCTGGCTTTCTTCTCTCTGTAAAATACCAGTTTTTCTTCTTAGATTTGTTGCTCTTTCTCCCCTGCTAAATTGTGTGTGCTCCCCCTTTCCAGTTAATATAATAATTTAGATGAGTGGTGGTTAGCATAATTCTAGACACTGAAATACGTGCTGCTTAAAGCTGTGTTGTAGGAGAATTCTATTTCTGAGAGCAATGTAGCATGCAAAGCTCTCCGACTATCTGAAATTGCATAAAGTGAGACCCAGATAGTGGTCTAGAGGGACATTCGTTGGGAAGAGCTTATTTTATGGGATATTCAAGAGTGCACATACAAGTATTGCCAGGGCTTCTCAGAGGCTGGGAAAAGCAGACCCAGCCTAAGAATAAGAAACAACAGGGTGTACTGGGCAGTCAGAAACACCGCTTTTACACCTGTGTGGGTCTGTGGACTTCAGCAGACTTATCCCAGCACAGCTGTGGAGTGACACAGCGGTGAATTGGAGCACTGGTCCTTCGCGTTCACTGTATTGGCATACACAGGCATTGAGGACATGGCTTTGAAAAAAAAACCATGAAGTTTAAAATAAAAATAATCTATTTATTTGCCTCCGGCTTTCTGGGCCTTTTCAATACATACAACTTCCATTTTTCAACCTGCTGCAATAAGAAGGCCAACTAGTTACTCTTCATTAAATATTAAGGCCACTATAATTGACTAATCCCAGGAATTCAGTGTCTGGGGCTTTACGCTAACCTCTCATACTGCGACAGAGCTGCGCTCTTCTGTGTTTTTCATGCCAGGGTTGGAAAGTATGCCTCAGGGGTGGGCGAACGCAGTTCCCCCCTCTGATGCTAAAAGCCACAGTGTTTCAGGGGTGAAAGGAAGACTCCCTGACTGAAGGGGCTGGAGACGGAGCTCTCCACACGCCCACCCTGGAGAGAGGCTTTTGTATCAATAATATATATATATATATATATATATATATATATATATATACACACACTTTGTGTTAATTTTGGGGATAGTTTTATTGCAGCGGAACAAAGTGTGCCTCCCACCAGTGTATGCATGTTACCAGCAGGCCAGAGCAGGTTCCAAATAGCAGGGGAGTGTTTCCAGTTTAGACGGAGCCTAAACTGGCAGGTCTCGCAGCAAACGGGAGCATCATCTGGCTTTCTTGTGCTTCCCTGAGACACCAGCTATCTCCATACATCCGCACAGCCGTCAGTGCATCCCTCCTTGTGCTGTGGGAAAGCACTTTGGAGGATGCTGGGCATTGGGAGATGGTAGTTTAAAACCTGCTGAAGGAACTCCCAGCCCTCCTTCTGAACATCAGCAGAGTTTTCCTTGTGTTCCTGTGCTGATCCCAGCCCTTCCTTGCAGAAATACCTGTGCTGTGTTTGTGCAAAGCTGTTTATGGGCTCAGGCATGAGCCCCTCAGCCATCCTCAGGCGAAGGTGCAGGACGGTGGGCTCAGGTAGTGTCCAAAACCCCTGCCTGTGATACCTGGGTTTGCCACAGCCCTCTTGTGTGTGAGAAGCTCTTTCCAGGTCTTAATTCCCTAGCTGTAAAGTGGAAAATTGAAAAAAATTATAGCCCATCTCTCCATCTGAGCGGCGTTAATAGATTCTCGGGTGGTACTCCCATGAAATACCTGGACATATAATGACAGGCACACAGCATGTGCATCATTAGCTGTAGATAGGTCTAAATGATCTAGATGGACATATTAATTTTAACTGTACTTGTTTTTCTCTTTATTAAAACATCCCAGTCATTAGATCAAGAAATAAGGCAGTGGTAATATGCAGCCTGGAAGGTCAGCCTGCCGTTATAAAAAAAGAGCAGTGAATCAACAGTCCAGAGGAGAAAATGCGTTCATTCAGCCTGTTCACTCAATAGTTAACAGTGAGGGATGAAATCTCAGAAATCGGGAACGATTCATGAACAGAAAAAAGAATTGAGTTTGCTGAAATGGTAGGAGAAGGGGGGAAACTAGTGATTTAAGTCACCAAATATGACTCACTGGATAAACTAATCCAAACATATAATTTCATTTTTCTATAACAGTGGAGAAAAGCTGTACAAATTGGAGGAATCATTCATTGAAAATAATTTATCGTACGATTTTTGGTTTGTTTGGTGTGGGTTTTTTCAAACCTCTTTCCCTCTCTCTAGTCATCAATAGGTCAAATAGGATCCTGCACCTGAATTTGGTAATTCTGTTTCCCATTGCTCATTCACTGCCATTTTTTTGTAGACCAACATTTTAATTATCTCAGTACTTGTTGCAAGCAGCCGCAAACACAGGAGTTTGCCATTTCCATGCTCCAGTACCATCTGCTTCACATGAAAAAAGAATCCTTGGGTGGGCAATCACGGACTAACCAACCGGCGCTGCAAGTTTAGGGGAGGGTCCTGCCGTACAGGCAATCGAGGCATCTGAGTGCCGCTCCCATAGCTCTGCGCTACCTGGCTTTCCCCAATCCTCCTTAAATCCTGAGAGCAGTCAAGTTGTGACCATGCAGATCTCATTGTAGGCTCGATGTATCATCCCAGGAGCTGGTAACTGGTGGCTGAAGCCCACGGCACCACAGCAGCCCTCCTACCTGGGCTCAAATCAGCCAGGTGAGACCCAGCTCAGGAGAGAGCGCTGGACGCGGCGATGTCTCTGTGGGGCACCACGTAGGCTCAGCTTCGGTTCCCATTCCCAAGCGTTAATATTATTCTAGTCATGAAGATGTGAAAAGAAGGCTGTCAGGGAGAGGCAGTATTTTTTATTATGCCAACAGATATGCTGGCTTAAAAGGACACACTTCCAGACACATATACCTTTTTTAAGGTCAGAAGCAGAAGCTGCAAGTTTCAAGTTAAATCTAAGTGTCCCTGAATATGGGAAATTTATAACTCGGTTATTCTCCTGTCCTGAACCTTTCAGTATCCTTTTAAAAATTCTTCCAGGCTTGTGCATCTACTGATATCTGATGTATGCGCCTTCTGCAGATGAAATACGAGCTACAGAAAAGTGTACATGCAACAAAAAAATTCCCCTTTCTTCTACTGCATATCCTTCACTCTCACATTGCTAAGAATAGACCTAGAAGTGGCTCATGGCCTCCCTAGCCTAAACCTTCACAGTGTGTTGCTCACGTGGTACAACTGACACCAGCCCTTCCATCCTTCAACAGACACCTCTCACCGGGCCAGCTCACAACCACAGCTGAGTTATTTCAGTCTGTAAGAATAGTCTGATCCTTCTGCAATCATCTGGCAAACACAGCGCTGCTCGGATAAGAGGAGAGGGGGACACGCTGGGGAACATGACCATGCTCGGGAGCCCCTTGCTGATGCTGACATCAACAAAGTCTCACTTCCTCAAACCTAGCATTTGAAAGGTAGAATTTGCGTTTGGTTTTTTTCCTCTAAAAGATCCCAAAACATAGGCAGTGGATTTTCTACTGTTAATCTTGTATCCAAATTTTTTCCTCTATGCTAACAGAATGACCTGAAAGAGCAGGATCCTAATTGCTCAGAGATAAAGTAATTGAGTGGTCTCTGGGGCCCTATTCGGTACAACAAACTTCAATAGAGTTGACAAATGTCGATCCATAACACAGGATTAATAGGGCTGTGCTTGGCTTCCGTTTCAGTTTTCCATTTGCTCCTTTGGTCTAACTAACACCCTGATTGCTTTGGGAAAACTGACAAATCTTTGCAGTTAATGAGGCCCTCTAGTAATTTATCAAGCAGGTTTTCTAAAATAAAAAGGGCACAAAGAACAAAATGTTGTTTCTGTGCTAAAGGAAGGAGAAATCCTTCTTCCCAGATCCTGGACAGCCTTGAAGACTTTGCTCCTCCACACTGTGTGAGCTGGGAGCTGGAATAACTCTTGCAGCATGGATTTTTCCAAAAGCATTTCGTATTCTCCTGACTGTTTTCTGTGATGTCATGAGACAAGCAGTACTTCTCACTGTTTAGCACTGAAAAATTGCACGCACAAAGTTTCAGAACTTGCTTTTAGACACCTGTCATTTAGTCTATCTGTAGCAGAATCATAGAATCATTTAGGTTGGAAAAGGCAATATCATCAAGGCCAACCATTAACCCAGCACTGCCAAGTCCATCACCAAACTGTGTCCCTAAGCACCACAGCTACATGTTTTGTAAACACCTCCAGGGACGGTGACTCCACCACCTCTCTGGGCAGCCTGTGCCAATGCTTGGCCACCCTGCCACATCTCTCGGCTCTGGACATGCTCCAGCCGCTCAGTGTCTGCCTTGTCGTGAGGGGCCCAATCCTGCACACAGGGTTCCAGATGTGGCCACACCAGTGTGAGCACAGGGGGATAGGCACTGCCCTGGCCCTGCTGGCCACGCTGTTTCGAATACAAGCCAGGATGTTGTTGGCCTCTGGCCACCTGGGCACACTTCTGGCTCATGTTCCACCAGCTGTCAACCACCATGACGAACCAGGTATGAAGAAGAGATCTGAAGAATGGGCCTTTTGCAGGGGATGGGGAGGATGCGCGCAGTGGCTGCAACAACACCAGTACTGGTGCAGATGCCCTCGGTCCCAAGAGTGCCCTGCTCAGTCCAGCTGCAGAGCTGCACCACGTGCTACTGGTGAGGCTCAGCCAGGTGGTTTCCCTGGAGTATTTCTGGGAAGATCTGAGGAGCAGCTGTCATCAGCATGCAAAATAAAGCACTCAAAATGCTTGATTTTGTAATCAAGCGTTTAATCTGGGCCTGGGCTCAATGGCAGCAAAGTCTGAACTTGTTGCCACTGGAAGCTGGACCTCCTAGCCTGGTGCAACCAGCCCCACTGTGCTATCTCCATCAGCACACTGAAATGTAATTCTGACCTGGCAGCTTTCAAACTCTCTATTTCCTGGAAAATGTCAACACTTCTACAAAAATTCCATTTTTTTCCTAGGCTTGATTTAAAATAAAGTTCCTAAGTGGGAACATGGGACAGCCGAATTGCCATTGCCAGTAATGGCTCTGTTCTGAGTGACATGGAGGGGCCACAACTGCTCAGCGGGTTTCTCCTTCTGTTGTGACAGCTGCACATCTGTCCATTGTCCTCTTTATTTTCAGTACAGCATTTTGTTTTCTCTCTTAACACAGCAGCTTTCACGTTAATGCAGAATGAGATCGATTTTACCTATAGTCTTGATAGGAAACCACTGCCATTAAGGTATAGAAACAGCTAATCCTTATATCTTAGCAGCAACTTAAGCACATTGACCAATCTCTGAACCTGGATCTTAACGCAAGCTGGGGGAGACTTGGCAGGAAAAATCTGCCGCAGCTGGCAGGACTTTGTTCTCCAGGGCCATGTTTGCACTCTGTGAAATGGGACAGCAGAAAGGCTCCGCAGCCGAATGTCCAGAATGTCTGGGGACCTCCCCAGAGCTGGTGTCGGTGGCCAGGTCTGTGCTGCTGCCCCCAGCACTGTGGAACAGGAGGAGCAAGTGGACCTGGTGTCTGATGGAAACTGGACTTTGCCCTTCACAGCCTTTTTTTTACCCTGGTTTTATAATTCTTAGGGATGGTTACCAGCAGACATCTGTCTGGATGGTGCTGCTCAGGGCTGGGCAGCTTCAGGGGAAGAGCTGCGTTGCCTCCAAGGTGTGGTTAAGAGCACAGGCTCGCCAGCCTGGTGGGGTGTTTGCTGCAGGTGAACTCATGGGTCACAGCTTGATTGCTCTCCTCCCCCTGAATGTAAACGTGACTCTGGAGCTGATGCTTTGTCCTGCATTCCCCCGTTTCAGGACTTACCTATTCAGAAGCCGGTACCACATCACCCTGGGTGATGATATCATAATTCAGTTATCATAATGCATCTTTGAAAACCAATCTTAGCTGGAGCTATCCCACTCCCCCAAGTCTGGACAGCAGTTTCCCCTCTTGCCAGCAGCCAGCTCATGCATCTAGCCCCTCTGAACCGACAGCCAGCAAATGCGAGGGTACCCCTGTGGCTGCATGGATGCCCAGGGCTGCCTGGGGTCCCTGCTCTCTGCTCCTGGCTGTCTGGGGCTGGGGCTGGTCCCAGCTCCTATCCCAGATGCCCAAACCCTTATCACACACCGTGCATGGCTGAAACCAGGCAAAATGGTAGATCCACAACTAAATAGAAACATTCCCTTTGTTTTAAGATTTTATGAAGGCTGAACTGAAACAGTATGCTGGGTGCCTTGCTATCACACTGAGCTGAGTGGATGCACAACATAGCAGAAATTCCCAATTTCAACATAATTAGCATGGAGATGCCTTTCACAAGTGTACTTCGTGCTCTTCTGGGGACTTTCCTCCCCCTCTCTGTGCTTCCTTCTCAATGTGTGCACCTTTCTTTCTCATATATCTCTCTCCAAAGCCAATCTTAGTTTTTTTCCTTTCCCCACAAAATTCCACATTACAGCCTACAGACCTGTGAAGCAACATTTACACCTAATCTCTGGCACACATTACTTCCAGCTGTGTAAAAACATAGATGCCCTTGTCCTGGAATAGCAGTCACTGAAAACAGCTCCGTGCTTATTCTTTGAAGGGACCCATCTTGGGCAGAGCTTTGCCAGAATTATGGACTGCTGTTCAGGAAAGCAGGCAGTGTAAGATATCTCCAGGGGGATGTAAAAGGGGAGGACTCCTAAAATCACTACTTGTGATTAAAATCAGGAGGATTATATTTTACCCTTAAGCTGTCTGCACGCACACACACACCCCCCACCAAAAAAAAAAAGTTTCATGAACACAAGGAACAAGGAAGAATCTTGTTCCTTGTGTTCATGCCACCTTCTCCTTTGGCTGCCCAGTGACCTGATCAGAGAGGGGCAAGTCCAGCTGGGGCTTTGGTTTGCCCAGGGACTGCAGCCAGCTAGAGGGAAGGAGGAGAAGAGATACGACCCCCAGGTCGCATCAGCATTACTCAATCTCTTCATTTTGGAAGTTCTTGGGATCCCCTCCCATGCCCCAGCCCCATTCTCCCTGGAGCTGTGCATGTGCAGGACCAGACCCATGCTGCAGCTGGCGGATGCTGCTGGGAGGAGCCCACGCTGCTGCACCGCATCCCTCAGCACTGGATCAGCACTGGGGCAAAGCTCCCCTCAGCAGCACCGCTTCCCAATGCTCCAGCCAAGCCCTGCCGCAAAACTCGGCTCTGGGTGCATTCCTACTGTTGAAATAAGGAACATGCTGTAAATAGTGCAAAGGCTTGACCCGCTGGGGACCGGCGTGTTAATGTGATTGCTTTGGAAGGCTGCAAATTAACGACCCAGCACAGCTGTCTCCCTCCCAGTGCAGTGCCAAACTAGGAGACTGGAGAGGCCACATGAGGCTGTGCCTGGGCATTGACAGCAGGGATGGGGCAGATGTGGCTCTTGCTCTTTGCTGTAGCAGCTCTTTAATAAGCAGGCCGAAAATGCAGAGTTGCAGTATCATTTGTAGGAGGAAAAAAAAAAAACCAAGAAAAGATTATTTAGTCAATCATCTTGTCTGTTGTGGTTAGGCTGTGGTTTAGATGCAGAAAACCACATGGCTGGAGGTCTTATTCTGCATCTCACATCTGACTTGTAAAATCTGCTGGTAAATCTTTACATCAGAATCTGGGCTGAGAAGCTGCTCGTTTTAATCATGGGATTTCATCAGAACATCTGACTCCTTTGTAAGTCCAGAAGTGTATTTACATATTTGTCCCCTGCAATGGATTTGCAAATCCTATAAAACAGCACAAAATCCTCCGGCAGATTTACAAACCTAGAGGAACCTGAAGCAAAAACCAGACTTGGAAAAGCACTGTTTGTCAGGAGCAAAGTGGTGGCTGCAGGCGAGGACAGGGATGCTTTCCCTCCATCAAAGCCCCCAGCAGGCATGGGACGCTGCTGGATTCAGAGGGCAGGACAGCAAAGCTGACCAGAAAAGCTCTGTTCAGAGCTAAACTAGAGAGGCCAATGGGAGCGGAGCACGGGCAGAGCGACAGGCTCCTGCAGCACCATCCCCATCTCTCAGTAAAATCCCAGGCAAGGTTTTTTAAGATACCTGATGGGGTAGAGGGTCCCATTTTGAGATGTTAACTCAAGACATCTTAAAGGGCCTGATTTTAAGAGCTTTAACCTGGTGATATTAAAAGCTTTCAAGCAGATAGTTACTCCAAAATTGAGACCCTTTCCCTATTTGTTCTTGGTTACACTGAAAACATCAACTCTGCATTCTACAAGTGAAATAATCAACATAGACTGAATTGTTAAAACCAAGGAACACATGTATAAAAAAGGCTACTATATTCTCCTTGTCCATCTACCAAATCAAGTATTTCAAACACGATCTTCTTTGATTTTGCTGTGACTCCTTCAACATTTACTGGTTTTTTCTTACAGTTACCTTGAGGTTGCCTGTTGCTGGGAAAAGCTTGGGACAGGCTCACCAAAACCAGAGTTGAGAGTGATAGAGAAAAAATAAGTTTTCCAATATATTTTGAGCTCATATAAGTTTTTAAGCCTTAATTTCCAAAATACTGACTTTTTTCAGTTTCCTGCCTTAGTGATGATGTCAATAAAGACTCGCACTTTCTGTAACATCTTTCCCAGTTGCAGGGTAACAGCACCATGTGTACTAGAGCAATGGCACCTTACTAGGTCTAACAGCTCAAAAGCAATTTAAAACAATCATCTGGATCTCATGTGCACACAGGGCACGGTGGCTGTTTGTACACAGAGTGGTCAGAGGTGAACTGCTGGAAGTCTGAAGGCAGTTAATGCTAAAGAGTGCTGGATCCCAGGGGTGCTAAAGCCTTGGCAAGTGCTAAAGCTGCCTTTCTGCAAAATCCTTCCCATGACTGCAGAGAGACCATTTATTGTCAGTCTTGTGCATAATTGCTGTTGTCAAGTCCTTATCCTGGTAAAAATACTGAAGAGGATGTGGTATTTCTATGTGTGTGTGTGTATATATATATATTTATATATATATATGTACACACACATTTATCACAAACAATTCCTAGGGCTGAGATGGAGCCTGCAAGCATGGCTGGGAGCAAGGAGAGGGGTAAATGCAAGTTCAGGCAAAATGCTGGGAATCAGGGAAATCCGTGGCTCCTAATGCCTCCATGGCTTACTTTTTCCTTCATCGTTATCAGCAAAACACTACTTTGGGGGCAAATGGTGGTAAGGAATAGTGGACCCTCACCCCTCCTCACTAGTGCCTTGTCCCAGCACATGGTCCAATACCCCGGGGTGTCACGTGCAAGCTGGTGGTTGCTGCGAGGTCTGTGTTTCAAAAAGTGGGATTTATCTTGCAGAACATTGCTAGCAAGTGTCAGGAAAGTTTTGCTGAACTATTAATTTGTCTCTGAAAATATCCTAAATGCAACCAACAAGCAAACAGATAGCTTCCCTTGCTGGGAGTGTGGAAATGGGACACTCCCGTCCAGCCGCCTCCGCTGCTGGGAAAGGTTATAACTGGGTGAGCCAGTGAGTTCATTTCCATTTTCATTAAGTTGAATAAAATGCAGATAAAAATGCCATTAGAAGAAAATAGAATACACTGTTTCAAACGTATAAATTTTAGCTCTTTACCATAATCGGACTGCACTGCATGCAACCTGGAGAGCATTAGGGAAAAAAAATTATCTTTATCCCTATTTTCATAAGAAATGAGACTCATAGGGCATTCTTGACCATGATTGCTCCTGGGCAGGGATTGTCAGGGCAGGGGGACAAGGTGAAAGCTGCAGGTTCGGTTCTTCTTCTGAATTCAGAACTTCTTATTTTCTCCCTCTGTCGTTGGTATAAGGACTGGGGTAGAGGTCTTTATTGCCTGAGTCTCTTCAAATATCTTTCAAACGCCTTTCAGAGCTTTACGGTCTGAGGCACAGGAGGACTTGGTGTATTGCAGGCACCATGGCACAGATCTGGGCATAAGAAATTTTGAGGAGAGGTGTCCAGGTCCAGTTAACCTGACTGGCCAACGCACTGTACAGAAGAAAAGTTTGCTGCAGGGTTTGGTTAAGCCATGGAAGAATCATATGGGCAGGGGTCTTGGGATTTCCAAAAGATGCCTGAGTCTGCAGAGATGCTAAAAACAGATGTATAGGGATGTGGCTATGCAGGTGGAGATGCTGGCAGGTTCTAGGAGGCTGGTTCATCCTAACATTGGTTCCCTTCTTCAGTTGAGTGGAGCCAAAAATACAGCTCATCATTACCGCTCCTGTTACAGAGTTTTGCATTTGATAACACACTAACGTGGGTCTCCCAGGTTCTGTGTTGTGTTGTCTGCGATAGAAGCAGATGAGTATTTCTGTGTCAACAGCAATGGAGTTTATGCTGCTTTTTGTGTGTGTGAGGGGGTTAAATTCTTTCTTCATTAAAGATAAAGCTTCTGAGAAGATAAATGCCAGAATATAGATCTTGTGGGTGAAAGTGGCTTCAGCCACCACTATCCTTAATAAATATGCATTTCAAAATCATCTTAGCTTCCTCTGATTCACATCAGGGAGTTTAAATTTGCCATTACTGGGAACCTGACTTGTCAAAATCCCATCTGTAATTAATAAACCTGCAAGGGGAGACGGGAAAATGGTGGGAGAAGGAATGAACCCATTAGTATTTGGCTGCAAAATGTGTCCTGTTTTCAGAATAATTTAAAAGGTTGAAACACACAGTAGGTAAGAGCACAAAGTGTCATTTCATAGTTACCGATAAATTCATGCCATGATAGTCACCAACCACCCTACTGAAGCCTGATTTTACACTCTATCCTAGCACAGCCAGGAGCTGCAGCTCCAAAGTGAATTTAATTACCTGGGCAACAGCCCTGAACTTTTTCAAGTCTAACTTCTGCTTTTCCCAGACCAACACAGCGAAGCACTGCAGGAGGAGGGAGGGAGGGAAGGGTGAGGAGCTGGTGCCTTGTGCAGCAGGTTACCAACACGCTGTAAAACCCAGCATCGGCTCGAAGACACGAAGCTGCATTTCTTTTTTGAAAGCCTTCCCAGGACCAGAGGCTTGCTCCAAGATGCTTTGCCAAGGAAGGATTTCCTCAATATTTGCATCACATCTGGTGAGATTTCAGAGGGAGTCAGATAGTGAGATTAAAAGAAATTGAGTTAAAAGGAAAGGAGACAGATGGTAGGAAAAGGGAGATCTCTGATACGATGGCTGGGTGCTACGGGAGGAGGGAGAATGGGCTCAGATATCTGCTCCCAGGTACACAGTGACATTTTGCTAGAACAAGGTTCATGGTAAAGAGAGCAGAGCTTCAGACAGGTTACAGGTGCATGTTTTCTGTCTGTTTAGCTGCAAGCACTCATCGCTGCATTTAGGCAGCTGCGGACATTTCTTCACGTTGTGCCTCCTTGGGGTCTGCTCAGAAGTGAGACGTCGTGGGGGCGTAAAACACCAGTCACTGCAGTATCGAAGGGCAGGACCTCTGCCTCTCAGACTGGCACTGCAGGCACTTTCCCCTCTCTCTTTTTCATCCTCTGAACTACAGTAATGTCTCAGGTATTGAGTTTACTGTAGAAAATCAATAAGGAGCACTATAAGCTCAATGGAGCGGCAGGAGACAATTGTAGAGCTCAGGACACATGATGTCCAGATGTGCCTTCTCTCCACTTAAAATGATGATGCCCTTGATGGCCTCTGCTTGCACCACCTTCCATGTGGTGGGTTTTTTAAACACTAGTGTCTAGCTGCCGTCACTGCTTCCATGCAGAAGAAAAGAGCATGCTGGACAGGTATGCCCAGCTCGGTTATACTTTGCCTTCCAGCCGTTGCCAAAGAGGGTTAACCCCGGGAATGCACAGACAGGTTAGGAAACAACCCCTGGGAGTCCCCCTACCAGTCACCCCACGAGGCTGGGGATGCGCTGAAACACTCAGCATCACCCTTGCTTAGAATTGTTCATAGGTTGGGTTATTTTCATTTGAAAGAGCAAAAGCCGTGACTTGAAATTGCAGCTGCTCTCCTCTGCTCTCCACAGCATGTGCAGTAATGGGATAATGTGTTTGGGTGGGTTTTTTTTGCAAGGAGGGCCTTTCAAGAGTGCTCCTTGTTAGCAAGGTAACAGCACATCCTTGGCAGGTGTCCCTTCTGCGCTGTCAGAGCTCCCCTGCTGCTGCCCAGGCAGTGAGGAGGAGCGAGAGGAGCCTCCTTACAGCAGAGACATGCATGTGCCCAGAAGAGATGGGGAGCATTTCCCCAGCAAAGGCTGGGAGAAGGGCAGGAGCCCTGGGCAGGGCTGGTTTGGGAGGAGCAGCACGTTTGGGAGGGATAGTGGTGGGCACGTAACTGGTCGCTTTTTCAAACTGCCCTCCAGACTGTGGGAGGGAACTGCAAAGTCCTGAGCAGCTTCATGTCTCTGCTGCAAAATCCTCGGCTACGTCTGTCACGCCCCGCCTGGTGTTGACTTTGCTGTTAGCTGAACTGCTGGGCTGTGGTGATGGGACCGAGGGACCCAGCTCTGCTGGGGACAGGTTGCACAGCAAAACTCCTGTTGTCTCCAGAGCTGGTCAGCACAGGCAGAAAGTAGAAATACAAAAAGATGATGTCTAAGTAAGGGGAGAAAATGAAATTAAACAGATCAAACAGAACTCCTGCCTGCTCTGCACAGCAGCCTTAATGTTTAAAATAGCCGAGAAATACTCAGTCAGGCTGTAACTTCCTGAAGGTGATCCGGAACATCACTCCACACTGCCTTGGTGAAGCCAGTGTGAACCATGAAGCCTGGCACTTTGCTGGTAACATTTTATTCCCAGTGATTAACCCTGACATGAGGCATCATCATATTCCCAAAACACAGGGCAGCCCGGGCTGGTCCTGTAGGCTTATTGTTGGGATGCTCATGTCAGGAGTATCCAGCACAGAGAGGATGGCAAACACCTCAGCTGGCAGCCCCTGGGAGCCCAGCGCGGGTGCAGTGTCCTCTGCATCAGCCTTGAGCATGTACAAGGCTTGACCTCATGCCTCCAACTGCAGCAAGATCCCGTTCTGTCTTTGCCATGGAGCCCCAGGACATGATGGAGTGCCTAGATACATGCAAGAGGCTTCTTACACAGGCAGAGCGGGCTGACAGATGGGTGACAGGCCCTGCAGGACACCTGCGGCAACCTGAAGCAGCAGTTGGATGTAGAGGGCTTAACTAGAGCATCTCACGTGGCAGGAGGTGCCTGTGCATGGACAACTGCATCAGCCTGGAGCTTCAGTCGGGTCCCCTAATGTCTGTGGAGAGAGGAATGCTGGAGGCGAGACCAGACAGGCAGGTCCTTGCATGTCTGTTGTCAGATGGCAGTTGGTCACAGCTGGTGGCACCTGAGGTTCTGCTGGATCCCAGGTGACTGTGATGGCCAGGAACAGAGCTCCTCAGCTGAGTTCCTCTTGCATGGTTACCTCCCTCCTGGCAAGCAGCCAGGCTGACAGCTCAGCGCATCACCATGTTTATCTGCTTTTGAATGCAGAAAGCCTGTCTGCTCCTGTAATGAGCCTTTGCACTACTTGTACAATTAAAGGTGTATAATAAGCATAAAAAAGAGTGAAAAGAGACCTACAAGTGCATCAACCACCTCGAGTGAACGACAGCTCAGGTTTTGGTTGCCTAAATACTTAGCGATGATGGAGCTGTAGGAGAGGGACCTCAGGTCCTTCTGGAACAGCAGAGGCAAGGGGACAATGCTGGCAAGCACAGGCTGCTCCCCAGAGTGCAGCTGGGGTCACCAGCCCAATCTTTAATGAAGCTGCATCCAGCGGGTGGCTGCACTCCTGCATCCTGGTCAGTGGGCAGGCAGGTCGGGTAGGCACCGTGCACCGGTACCGACCTGGTCTGAGCAAACCCCAGCCCAGCAGTGCACGTGAGTGGCATATGTCCCTCCCCTTCAGGGCAGTGACATTTCAGCAGCAGCCAGTGCCTCCATGGCTCCCGTGCCTTGGGTGTGATGGATGCCCACCTGCCTCCAAGCAAGCACAGTGCCCAGAAGCATCGCCTGGAGCATCATTCAACCCTGTAGCATGTAAAACCCTTAGGCTCTGGGTAGGTTTTGCCCACACAGTGTATCTGGATGAGGAACTCCAGCACTGTCAGAATGATGCAGGGCTGTGGATCACACAGCTGAAAAACCCTGCTGGCTTTGAGATGCACCAGCTCTCTCTGGGGAAGCAGTCAGTGTCCCTAGAGAGGCCAGTGCCTCCAGCAATGCAGCACTGCTGTTTTCTGATGTAGCTTTTGCTACACAGTTCAGTCCCTCTGACCTCACAGAGCCTGACAGCCACCACCATCAGTCCATCCTCTGGGAGTCCCAACCCATCCTCTGCCAGATCACTGATGCTTGGATGCATGGAGAAAGCTTTGAGAACTGGATCTGAATCCTGTGGCCTGGACCACCTCTCCTGTCACTGGTAGTGTGATCTGGACCTCCCTGACTTGTTCAGCTGTATCCAGGTGCCCCACAGCCAACCAGCACCCTCGTAGTGCATGTGTCTGTCCTCTCTCCTTTCCTTGAGACTCCCCACATGTTACTGCATCTGCTCCAATCCTTCCTCCACTGCCTGGTGATGGACCTGACCTGTGAGTCCCTCCTGGGGCTGAGCAGTGAGTGGTCCAGGAGCAGTCCCATGTGCAGACTCTGCCTGACACTTTTGTCAAGGAGTCAGGCCACCCTCATCCTCAATCGCAGACCACAGCCCCCTGAGCCCTCTGGCACACGGGACAACCTCCCAGGTATGGCCTGGCTTAGTGAAAGCTGGGTTTCCCACCAGCGGTATGGTAGTAGTGCAAAGGAGTTGGTGGGTCAGTGCATGCCTTTGAACAGTACAAGGACACTAGATGATATAAAATGAGTCCCTCTGAGGGTCCGGGCTGAGCACAGAGGGCAGGACCAAGCCTGATTCCCCTGTTTCCCAGTCTGGAAACCCTTAGCTTAGAGAACAGTCCTCTAAAGTGGCATCTGCCCCTGAGCTTTCCCTGAGAGCACTCAATGACTCTGCTGCAGCTCTCAGGCACGGTATCCCCAGCAGGAGTCAAGTTGTTGCTACAAGATGTATGCTTCAGGTCATGCAAAGGTTTATGAGCACAATGGCATTCACAAATGCAAAATGAAATTCATGAGCTGAGAAAGATAAACCTCCAAGGCTGTCAGAAGGCACTGCCCCAGGGAGAGGGGACACAGTACACTGACCCCACCAATCGGAAATGTGCGAAGAAGGGCAGCCTGGCCCCCAGGAGATTGTTGCAGAGCCTGGTGCCTCCTGCTTCAATAGCTTTCCCTGAAGCGAAGCCTTCTGCACGTTGTTCCATCTTGCAGGGACAGAAACATGTATCCTTCTCCTGGGGTGCTCCTGGGGATGCTGATGCAGCCAGTGGGAAAGTGATTTCAGTGATGGGATGCATCCATCTACCTCCAGTCACTGCGGTTCACAGGCAGGTAAAATGTATTCCCTTCAAACTGAGTATTTTTGCAGAACTGTTCTGTCACTTTAATAATCTTTCAGCCCTATTCATTAAAGCTATTTGTTGCCATCGCTGCTCAGCCTCTGGGCTTGTCTTTCTGCCCAGGACAGGGCTGGGAGGAAACCAGGACCCAGGTCTCATCCCACTTTGCAAGGCTGGGAAATAAGTACCCAAAGAGACTCTCAGAAGCCTTTTCCCCTGCCCTTCATCACCGGCCTTCCTTAAGCACACTGATTTTGGAAGCCAGTACTGAATTCTGGCCATGGTCTCCAAGGCAGCCCAAAATGCACAGCCAGGAGTGGGACAATACAAACCCAGTGCTTCCAAACTGTTCCCGAGCTGGAAGGCGGCAGCGGCTGAATGCATCACGTACAGGCACTGCCCGTGATGGAGAGGGGCACTGCAGACATCAGTTTGTGGTCTGGGAGACCTGGACGGTGGCATAAAAAAAAATGTGTCACTATGGGCATGAAGCTTCTCTGCTCATGTCCTTACACTGGCTTAAGTTGTCTGATATCTCTCTCCCATTTATGTCTGTCCAAATTCTAGCTTCTTCCCCATGAAAGCACTGAACCTGAGAGGTGCTGCCTGATCCTTGATGGCATGAAGAGAGAGAAAAAAGTAAAGAAAGAGATCGTTGGGAGAGGCACCTGTGCGGCATCCCACTGCTGAGGTGGTGGTGCAGGGGCTGCCAGGGGGCTGCTGGCCATCCATGGGAACAAGCACCAGGGCAGCAGGGGAGATGGCACAGGCAGGAGAGGGAGGAAGGGGTGGGCTGGTGGGGTCAGACAAGAGGAGCTATTTTGGACTTGCTGGGCAGCAAGAAGCCTGTGTTCAGAGGCAGCGTGGGCAGCCGGGGGAGGACAGCAGCATGAGCTCAACGGATCGACCCATGCGGGCTGCATGGACAGAGAGTGGTTCAGCCACCTCTTGAACAGCTTTCAGCATCTCTGCATCCTTTGCTTGTTGCTTTGGGGAAATCAGCACTGACTGACAGTTAATAGGACCTGGAAGTGTTTTATCATATCCTGAAAGGACATAAAAGAGGAAATTGAAAGATTATACAAGCCCTAAGGCAGGAAGGCAAGACACGCTAGCTGTGAGTGCCCAACCAAAGCCACAACAAGTCTCAAGGTACTTTAAGTCATTAATGACACAACCCAGGATGAATGTTTGTACACAACAGTGCTCTTTTCTTAAACACAGACCTCTAGGGCTTTTTGGGCTGCATCTGCAGACAGAGCACAAATTGGCAACAGCAATTAGAAAGGCTCCTGGGAGATAAGTAGAGTGCTCATGAAATGCAGGAAGCACTGGAGCACATCTTCCAGTGTTTCCAATTTGATTCTGAGTCCTGAGGGCTCAGACCACAAGAACACAACCGAGTCCTTCTTGGGCAGCTCATGGGAGTGTTGGGAAGCTGGAGCAGGAGCCTGCGTTTATCTGTGCATCAGGCTCCACAGGAACCCACTGCTGTAACAAAGGAGGGATGCTTGTTAATGTATAATGAGTTACAGAAACAGCCTAATAAATGTGCATCACATGCGAACCACTTCTAGGTGCTGGGGCTGAGGATCCTTCTCCAGAAGAGAAATATTTATTTACACACATGAACAGGAGCTTAAATGTAATGCAGACTATAAGCGTACAGATGAAAGGCAGGCAGAAAGCCACTAGACCCACATTCACAACTTGGGATGAGAGGCATATTGCAGAAAATACTAATGTATTTCACTTGTAGTACGTTGAATATTACCTGTGACAACACTAGGTTCACCCAGACACCTCTAGAGAGGTATATAGGTCTTGCCAGAACCCGCGTGAAGGGTGGGACCGCTGGCTGATGTGCAGGTTCCCTGCAGCCTTGCCTAGTGAGGGAGATGTAACAGAAGGTGATAGCTGCATCCATCCCGTATCCCGAGAACACATTTGCATAGTGTTTGCAATGCTAAAATAAACCAGCTAGCTGAAGAAAGCAACTTTCAGAGGTGCTTAATGTGACCTATTTTTGCTCTTGGTAAAGTTAATGGCAAAACTCTAGTTTGTTAGGTAGGAAGACTAACAGGGGTCATTGTCAGCGCTTTCACCCCCACCCTTCTCTTTAACTATTAAATTACTTTAAAAAGGATGCTGTTGCACCTATATACAGCCTGTGAGGCCCGCCCTCCGAGACAACCTTCCTCCAAGAAATTAAATGAGAAAGATACTGAAAACCCTTATTATAAATTGGGTTCGACTTCATTAAATAAAATCTCTAATGCTTGTTTGACAATCAGACAGTTTCTTGTGCCTGAAAGTCAAACTTGCCCTACAAATAATCTGGGCCCAACTTTTTGAGCTGTCAAGCATCTGAAAACCCAAGGAAAAACTCAGTTGTTCAGCACTATGGAAAATCAAACTCATTAATGCACTTTTCTCCCTCTTCCAAAAGTGAAAAAAAAAATAATTCAAGAAACAATGTCATTCTTCAACATAAACTGTGGATTACAGTTCAGAAAGAAAAGAGGAAGGAGGGGAGCAAAACATTATTTAAATTTGTGTCATGTGTCATTTTTCTCTTGCTATTAAATTCAGCAGAAAACAAAGTCCACTATAATCAGGAGCAATTGTTATGGTAGAAACATTTATAAGGCACAATGAATATAAATGGCCCACTTTTCCTTGAGCAGAGTGGAAGGAAAATACTGTTAAATATAGTTTCTTAGAGGCTTTGGCAATAAACCCAGTACAGAGGACCTATGGAACCCAAACAAGCAGAGCTCCTGGTATGCACGGAAGGGCCACCAATGTTGCATTCAAGAGCTGAAGAGGATCTTTAGGCAATGTTGTTACTAGAAACACTTACCAAAGCCCCAACAGCACTGTTGATGATTTTGGAAGGACCAACAGAGTTAAAGTTAACGGGCTGCTCTCTGCAGCCTGACCTGAGCTGTGGAGTTCAGCCCTTGGTGCAGGTTATTCCACATGCTGGGGAGAAGTTTGGGTTGTTTGGTTTTTTGGCATCTTGGATGTCAGGGCCAGCCTTTTATTCTGGAAGATACCCTCAGGAAAAAGTGACTCAGAATCAGACTAACATTGGGACTGAATGACCAAACTCTTGTCCAAACCCCTTTTTCTCCAGGAACAACAGCTCTTCCTTCAGACTTCAGATGGAGCAGCTGATGGCAGCATGGGCTGGAGCCTTCCTGGGCAGTCCTACACGGTGAAACAGGTCTGGATGAGCCTCCTGACCCAGCCTCTCAAAGTTCAGCACCTCCTGTGTGAATGAGAACTGACATATCTGGATGAAAGAAATACAATTGTTCAATGCTTCATTGCTCCATGTTACCACCAGACGTTAATTTGGGCTGGACCCAGGGTGCGCAGCATCACTGTGCTCACCAGCGGCTGCAGGTGTCCTGCTGTCCTGGGTACAGCATGCTCTGCTGCCTTCCCCTTGGATCCTGATCCAGCTGTTTCCAGCTCTTCCTGCTCACAGAAAGATTTTTAATCCAGAATCTGTAACGAGTTCCTAGGAAGAGCACAGATGCAAACCCTGCCAGCTGAGCCAAAGGAACACCTGACAGGGAGGCTTGGAGGGCGACCTTGGGGAGTCTCAAAACACAGGGGCCTGGCCATCTGTGAGACGGGACAGGGAGGTACAGCCTGAGCAGCCTGCCTGTGCCTCAGTTTCCCTGAGCTGTCACCACTCAAGAGTGTCACCAGCCTTATGGTTTGAGGTGGACTGAGAAAACAAAAGCGCCTTAACAGGGGGCAATCTTATCTCGATTTCCCAAACCACTGGCTATCACCACGTTGACTTAATTAATTGTTAACATCTATGTAATTAGGCAGCAACATAAATGACTCCCACTTGGTGCTGATGAAGATAATGAATAACAATCATGGCTGCTTTGTCTCACAGCACTAATCTGTTTTGAAATATACATTGATTTTATTTTGATTAGGACTAAACCTAGCTTCAATTCTGCAAATAAACCTCTCTGATTTGAGTAAATTGCTGTTGGCATTTACATTATGATAATCAGCTCAGAATCCGTGTGATCAGCTGCTTTCTTGCTGTGTGTCATTTGCTTACTTCTTAGTCCACTATAATTATGATGTTGTACTTTGGAATATTTAATTATGGCTTCCTTTCTTCTTTGCTGTATGATTCACATTTTCCTCATCACCGTCATTATCCATGAAGTACTCTGAACTCCACAAGCCTCATGCAGGCTCATTCTCAGGAGCTGATCTCACACTGGTGCCTCCGACAGTGCCTCAGGTGACCTGGTGGGCTGCCTGCCCCAGGCAAAACTCACTTTCAAGGCTCTGGCAGGAATGGAAATTTCTGAAGACTCCAAAGAAAAACAAAAATCACATGTCCATCTTGAACCGAAACTCCTTTTCCTTTTATTTTCCTGACACCTTTGGAAAATCCCAGCAGTTGGAGCCCGGTACCAAACTGCCTCAAAAATACCTTTGAATTATTTCACTTGTGCCCATGGAGCTGCTGCCTCTGCCCCAGCCTCCCTGCGCCTCCATGCTCAGCCCCACACCACAGAGGGGCAGGTGGCCGCGGGCACAGCGGGGGTGGCTGCCAGGGTTGGATCCCAGACCAGACACCGGTACTGTAGCTACAATCACTACTCAAGTGTTTCATCAGAAACAGCTACATTTTTCATGCTGTTTTTAGGGCAGAGTGCACCTGGCAACACTGAGATACTTTTTCATCTGGCTATTATTCACAACATTCAGTTCTGGCACTTTTTGTAAATGACACTTTTTCCTGTTTGAATTCTTTTTTTTTATTCAAGGTTTACTTTGATTATTTCCTTAAGAGGAGAAACCCATCCTTTTCAAACAAGTCTATTTTCAGATTTTCCAATTCATAGGATCACAAAAGGGATGGTTTCCTTTGAACTGGAAGACAACTCATGTCCAGAGCAGCCCAGTAATCAGATACATGTTTTTGTCCCAGTAAGTTTAACCAATATTTTTATGATGTTCCTGTGGCAAAATGTTTCAATGATTCTTTGTCACAGTACTTCTCCCATCACCTTCAGTCAAACTACCCAAAAAGAAGTTTATTTCTGATGTTCAAAAATATTTTCAGCTCCCCAGTATCCTGGACTAGGAACACTGCTGGCCTCAACCTGGGAGGAGGTGCTGGGGAGGGGATGCATTACCTCTTGCTGCCTTATTTTGAGAAGTAAGAGCAGCAGCTCTCCTTAAAACCTTGTTCCCTTCCTTTGCTGATCTCTCCTCCTTTCCCAGACTGTGCTCCAGCCTTCCCCATGATTGTCAGCACTGCAGGGAAGCAAGGATGTGGCAGGGAGGGCAGCCCAAAGGGGTCCTGAGTCCAACCCCTGGCTGCCTCATCCTTCCCTGCTGCATTTCATTACAGGCATGTGCCTGGAGAGAGGCACACAGCCAGAACAGGGTGCTGCCTGTCGGGACCAAACAGCTCCGCTGACTCCTGTTAAGCTCAGCATCACGTCTGAGGCCTGATGCTGCATTAACATGGTGCTGATGTGCTGAGGATGTCCTCTGCGTACTGTGGTGATATGCAGCAACACAGGGTGCAGAACTTAGTAGCTGTGGAAAACCAGTCCTGAGGTCATGCAAAAGAGTTGTCTGGTGTCATGCCAGGCAGAGGGGCAGCCCCAACAAACCACAGAGCTCGCCAGGCAGGCAGGTCACAGGAACCATTGTCACCTCACAGGCATTCAAAGCTGCCCCCGCCTGAACACCTGCCTGCAGGAGAGAGCATCTTCATCAGCAACGAGCGAACTGGAGCCTGCCACAGCTATTTCACATTTCTAGAGCCTGGGCTGTGGTGTCATACAAGCAGACAAAGTCCACCAGCATTGTTAGAGCAGCCCTTTCCACCAGAGGAGAACAGGGCCAGGGAGTTATGTACATGGTGTTTCACACCCAAAACCAGGACACCTAAAAATTACCTTAGAAGTTGGTTGTAAAAATTATTTGATCAATCAGCTAGTCCATACTATCAACTTAGAGTTGTTCCTGCAGGGGACAAGATCAGACTCCTTTCAGAAATGGGCTTCTGGAAAATTTCAGTATCTGGGGATGAAGCATATATCCTGATGTGCAGCTAGATCATGTCAGCTGCTTATTTACATGGACATGGATGAGAAAAGAGGGGTGCCTTTTCTCAACAACAGCAACCATTCCATCATCGTGCAGCCCCAGCAGCATATCCAAGAGAGATTTAGAACCAAATGGCACCGTAATTCTCATCATTCAGATCTGGAAACAGAGACACAGCACAGCACAACCATTCATCCAGCATGGGGACTGACATCCTGTTTCTTTTCCAAAAGAGCAGCACATAGTCATAGAAAGAATGGTTTCCACCCACTTGAATGTGCCTACCATATCGCTAGGAAGAGTGGGCTGGACACTGTGATCAAAGTGAGCAGCACGGAGATGGGATGGTCATTCAAGCACAAACGGAGTTCTATAATTTGAAGCATTTATGGCCTGGGGCATGCAGAAGCAAGCTTAATGCATAGAGAGGGGCATCACAGAGAAAAAGAGGCTTTGAAAAATGCAAAGCCAACCTACAAACATTCAGGGAAATCTGAACCCTTCACTTCAAAGCATTTAAAGTTGGTGTTAAAGGGCTATTTCTAGGAAGATTTCCATTCTTTTGCCTGTTGTGCACAAACTTTGTTTAACTCAAACTCCCTCTCGGACACAATTTTTTTATTTCATGCTTGAGCTCTGCTGCTAGTTCTGGGAGAAGATGGGTTGTGTCTGCAAACAGATGATACAGTTGTCCTGCATGTGCCGCGTGCTAGCGTCAGGATGACCTGCTCCATAACCTTCCCCGCACCAAGGTCAGGCTGACAGCCGGTAGTTCCCCGGATCCTCCTTCCTGCCTTTCGTGTAGACAAGTGTCACACTGGCTCGCCCCCAGTCACCTGGGACACTCCCAGTTAGCCAGGAGTGGTGATAAATGATGGAGAGCAGCTCGGTGAGCTCCTCTGCCAGCTCCCTCCATGCCCTGGGGTGGATCCCGTCTGGCCCCGTGGATTTACATGTGTCTAAGCGGTGCAGCAGGTTGCTGACCTTGGATTACAGGAGCTTCTATCTGCTCCCTGTCCCTGTCTTCCAGCTCAGGGGGCTGGGTACCCCAAAAACAACTGGTCTTACTCTTAAAGACTGAGGCAGAGGCGACATTAGGTACCTCGGCCTTTTCCTCAGCCTTTGTCACTGTTTCCCACCACACCTGATAAAGGACAGAGATTCTCCTTAGCCCTCCTTTTGTTGCTGATGTATTTATAGAAACATTTTTGTTGTCTTTTACAGCGGTAGCCAGGTTGGGCCCTTCTAATTTTCTCCCTGCATAACCTCACAGCATCCTTGCAGCCCCCCCAAGTTGTCAGCCCCTTCTTCCAAAGGGCATAAACTCTCCTTTTTCCCGTGTTCCAGCCAAAGCTCTCTGTTCCACCAGGCTGGTCTCCCCTGCTGGCTCGTCTTCTGGCACATGGGGATAGCCGGCTCCTGCGCCTGCAGAAGTCCAAGGTGGTGGTTCTGCTGACCCCTCTCCTAACTTCTCTGAGAATCAAAAACTCTATTGACTCGTGGTCGTTGTGCCCAAGATGGCCTCCAGCCGTCACAGCACTCACCAGTCCTTCCCTGCTCCAAACGAGGTCCCATGGGCGCCTTCCCTCGCTGGCTCCCTCCCCAGCTGTGTCAGACGTTCCCTTCCACACACACCAGGGACCTCCCGGACTGGTCCCTCTCTGCCTGCTGTGTTTCCAGTGGACATCCGCTAAGTTGAAGTCCCCCACAAGAAGGAGGGGTAGTGAATACGATGGACACGAAAGCCCTGCTGGCGCATCCCCAGGCTGCTGTCCTCCATCCTGATGCAAAAAACGGCATCACTTTCCTGAGCGGTTGCCTGCCAAATCCAGAGGCTGCTCTAGCTGGGAAGCAGCAGTGTGGGGGGCAAGAGGTATAAAATTTAGCTTTGTTTTCCCACCTGCACATTACACCAGCATGGATCTGAGGATGAGGGCAGGCCAGCAGCAATGACAGCCAGAAGCTAGGCAGGGTCTGGGTAGGGCAGGCTGCAGTCTGCCCGCATCTGCCTCTGTAGATGTGCAACAAAAGGGGGAAAGGGAAAGAGCAGGAAATAAAGGGAGTTAATATTTCAGAAGCATGTAATTTCTCATTGCTTTCAGCAGTATTTCGTATCTTCAGCTTCGCTTTGGAGTCTGGTTTGAGAGATCTCAAGGATCCAAAGCAGTGTAGCTTTACTAGCAAGCTCAGGAAAGCAATATTTTATGATTTGTTTGTAATATGTCCCAAGAAAATGAATTTCTGCTCTTCTGGATTCCAGGCTTGGGCTCATTGCAGGAGTCACAGAGGGAGATGTTCTTCAGTCAGCCTGTATGGTCTTTAACCTCTAGGACTGTGGGTCTAGCTTTTGTTTCTTGCCATCAAACCAAACCTCAAAGCCTGAACCCTCTGAATTAACAGCTCCTCGAAATCTGGGCTGGTGCTCTGTGGGGTTCCCTGGCTTGTCTATGAAAATTTTAGGTGAAAAAAACAGAGCAACCAGAATCACAGTTACAAGGGTACTTTTCAAGTGTTTGGTGAAACAGTACTTTGCATTCACCCAGCTTTTCACTATGAGCTACAAAAGGTAACCCCGCGAAGCCCTCATGTGCCAGCGCTCCTGAGGCAGCCCTCTGCTCCGAGAAAACCCACGGTACTGAAATCCCATCCCGCTTTCTCAACAGATGGCAACGGCATGGGGTCTCTGTGCAGTGGACTCTGCTTGGCCAGAGAAAGGGATGGCTTTACATCCTTTGGTTGTCAGTATTAATCAAGCATTAAAGCAAAGGACAAGCAGATTTTGCTGATTTACTGGATAATTCCAGCTCGTTTGGTCCATCTAATTCAAACTATTAGAGCTGAATCTGAAGTGACTACTGACTGTCCCTGCTTATCTTTGTCAATAGCTTTAGATGCAGGCCAGTGCAGGTAATCAGTTTTCAAGGGACTTTTAAAAATAGCAAGAGTTTCTATTTACATGTACTTTTTCCATTTGTAAATACTCTTTTCCTTATTATCACTATTAAGTTGGGGGATTTGGGTTTTTTTCTCCCCTGAAGAATTAATTTTTTTCTTCCTTTCTCATTACAGAAATAATTTCTTCCATCTCCTAATTAAACCTCTGATGACACACATAAGAACTATGCCTTGTTAAGGCACTCTTCTTACTGAAATAGTTTGTAAAGCAGGGAATGAGGCTTTGTGAATATTGACCAGGCTTAAGAGAACCCTATGAGTGATCCTGATTAATGTGGTCATTGCTTGATCAGGAGAAAATGATGGGCAAAGGGTCTCAACATGATCCAAGGAGTACTCTTTTACACCAGAAATGCTGCACACTCCTTTATTCCTGTGCACACAAACATAAAAGTGCAAGTGCAAGCTACAGAGAATTTATACAGAGAGTTAAAGAGCTCCTTGGTTTATCAAATGAAAGGTATTTAAACTTCATCAATCTTCCACAAAGCAGAAGGGACAGATGATTGCCTCTGACAAATTAATGACCTTTGACAATTCTGCACATAGGTGAAATGGATCTCAGGGTTGCAGCATGGGCATCAAAGGTACTAGTGGAAGTTCAGGCTTTATAGTGGGCTCTTTATTTGATGACATCCATCCAGTAAAAACCTCACAACATCCCATGGCTCAGTGTGTAACAAATTTAGCTCAGAGACATCACAGCTTTCACTGAGCTGCCCCTGTAGAAAACCCAAAGCAGGAATTTCTGCTCCCATTTATCTCACTCCCACCACCTGAGCAGGAAGAGAAGTCAAGCAAAGGGCCAGCAAGTCCTTTCATCTCTCCTGGGAGACGTTATCCTTTCTGTTCTCTCCTGGGAACACAGGCCTGGTTTATGGACAGCAGGACATATTCTGTTCCCTCAGGGATGTCATGAGGTAATGACATGCAAGGTCTGGACAGAAGACCAAGTCTCTTGGGAATGATTTTATACTTGCAGGTGTAGATTATGTGTAAAGTGGGATGGGTACATAGGTACAACTGCTGCAGCAGTGAAGGAGCTGGTGTGTTCGGACTTAGAAGAAATCAGCTGGGTTGCATATGGTCCTTAACTTCTCCGAAACTCAGGAGCTACGTTTATTCTGAAAGACAAATAATGTGTATATTCCATGCACTGTAAATATAAGGATGATTTAAGAGCTCTGTAGACTTAAAATACATCTTACCTAGGCTGGTAAGTTAGGGCTTGTCTGTCCTTATCAGTATAATTGATCTTAAGGTCACCTCAAAGCCTAGTCCTGCAAAATTCCTGACCTGACTCCAGGCTGCTGCTTCCAGATAACTGCAGGCTTCCCGGTAATGAGATCTGCTCTTCCCCATTCGCGTGACATCTCCATGCCCCCCTGCCATGGGACTGGGGCACATCTGGGCATGCAGTTCTCAGGCACAGTTCTCCCACAGCGATCCTGCAGCTCCCTCCACCTCGCCGCTAGTCCTGCTGCATCCCCCTCGTGCTGTGAGCGGACACAAACCTGTAGCAAAGACAGCCCACAGATGCATTCAGAGAAAGGCTCCCCAGAGGGATCCGGGATACATTTTACCGTGTAATTTAGAAATAAGGAGCTTAGTGGGAATATACTTTGTGCAAGGAACAATACCAATAAATGTAGGTGACGTACTCAGGATAAAGGGGGATGATGCTATCTGAGGTGAACTTGGGCTGGGGTTGCTATGGCTGTGTGTGGGAAATGATAATGTTTAGTGGTTTTGGAAGGGTAGGAAGAACCCAGAGTCCTGTGTCCTGACTGCACGTGAATTTGCAGTGGGGTCCTCACAACGGTCTGTTGGCTTTCCTAAGCTTCAATACCTAAACAGAAAATGCTGAGAGAAACACAGTTGAAAAGGTACCAAAAAAAAAAAATACAGATGTTCTCGTTTGGCCATGTCTTAGTGAACTCCACTGTATGGCACCTATGGCACGAGCTGCTGAAATCTTGGAAGCATTGTTTTAAGGATTCACTGAGGGTCTGTAAGGTGCTGGAAAACTTACAAGACAGTAGCCATCTTGAAATGCAGATCTTTGAAATGTTAAGCAAGAAGACAGAGAGTTAGGAGCTTCCCTTAGAAACCTATATAACTTCAATTCTCAGAAAACAGTGAGCTGGATAATCAAATAGACTATCTGTAAGCTCACAGAAGAATACAAAGAGATGAGTAACAGTCTGTATGGATTTCTCAAGAACAAATATGTCAAACCAATCTAATTTTCATTTATGACAGTGCAGAAAGCCTTGTGGACAGAGAAGAAATAGACAATGTCATAGATCTTGATTTTAGGAAGGCTTTCGACGCTATCTCCCATGACACTTTCAGGAGCTAGAAAAATATCTTCTAGGTTAATATATTATTGGGCAGTTGCAAAACTTTTTAGAAAATTATAGATGGAGCAATCATTGACAGAGTACTGTCAAAATAGGAAGCTTACCACATGGACGAAGCTTTCAGCACCTTCATTAATGGTCTCGATGATGGAACAGAGAAAACACTTTTCAAGCTGGCTGACACCACCACTTGGAAAGGACTGCCAGTAGTTTGGATAACTAGTCATACAAATGAACCTCATAAATTCATGGCTGAATTGGAGATGATCTGAAAAAAAGAGATGTTACCTGGTGGGCATAAGTGCATCCAGAAAGGAATAACCAGCTGTATGAACTGATGGGGAACTACTGCCTGATGAGCAGATCTGAATGCAAGTTTCTGAGATTATTGTGGATTACATGCTCAGCAGGTGTCAACAGCATCACTGTTGGGAGGAGGCAAGCCCCCTTCACACACTTAGCTGGGGTCTGTGAGCCATGCCAAGAAATTCTTCGATGTAGCTTATCTTTTAGGCTTTGGACACATAAGGTTAATCCTCAGCCAGTCATCTTGTCCCTGCATAAAACACAGTATTCCTTGAAATTATTTAACCTCAGCTTGGCAGGGGCAAATTTAGCTTTGAACATCCTGGGCTTGGGAAGGAAAAGGAAGGTAAGGCAAGGCAAGGCTGAAATTCCGGTGTGACTGTGGATCAAACTATCCAACCGTCTCATTAGTTTTCTTTTGCTATCCACATGTCTTTGGAAGCATATCACTTCTGAGAGCGCAAGCGCAGAATCAACCTGGGGGACCAAGCAGGGTCCCATTAAGATCTCATCAGCTAAAAGCTTTACGTTGCTGGTTGTTGCTTAAACAAACAAAACCAGTCATATGAGGACAAAGCCCACTTTAACAAAAGCTTTCTTTTATCCCCACCCCTTCAGTGGGATGGCAGCCCTCGCTGCTTGCTCCTGGCAAGTCCTGCCTTTCAAGAGACAGAGGCAGCCACACAGAACCTTTCCATGAGAAAAGTCAAGACAAACCCCTCTCAGCTCCCCGGGCCTCTCCACGTGAGCACAGAAAGGCCACGGATGCCCGAGTGCTCACAGCCCTCCCCATTCCTCTCGCTTACTCTTTTTGTCAAGAAAATCTGATTAAAGCTGTGCAGGAGAGAAGCAGATGGCAGTTTTGACGTTAGGTGAAGATGGCTTAATCTCCATCTGTGCTGACATTTTCACATGTCTCCCTGCAAACACTGGCCCCCTGATAATCACTAAAGCAGAGCTGGGGGGTCGAGGGCTGCCCTTTTGGGGGAGGATTTGCTAGGCGGGATGCTGGCCCGTCACGCCGGAAGCTGGCAGTAACTGGCAACGTGCTGTGGCCCTTGCCGAAGAAACTGATTATTATCCAGTGTCTTTGTGATAGGGCTATCAACCTAATTAGCACCCCGAACACCTAGGCATTGCTGAGCTCAGGCTTTTGGAAAGCATCTGCTTCAGCTCTGCTCCGCTGGCACTGTGTGCACTGCACAGCACTCTGAAGAGGCAATTAGGGGAGCGCCAGAGCCATGTTAGGGGAAAACAGAGTCGCTAAGGTAGTGCACAGTCTGAACGCAAGCTAATTACAAAGGGGTACAATCCAGTGCCTGTAACACCGAATACTGCCGTAAGTGTTCCTGTAAGTCGGAAGTATCTTGCAAACAAGTCAGTGATGTCTTTTCTATTTAGCATCCAAGTAAATGCACGGCATTTCAGTGCTGAAGGTTTCTGTGCATCTGCCAGGGCACTGCCACAGCGGGGCTCGCCACACAGGGATGTATTTGCCACCTTCATCGAGATGCAGGCTGAGCGCTGAGGCAGCCTTCAGGGTGGCTGCTGAGGGCAAGCCAGGGGAGCGTGGTAGCCTGGTTCCCACTGGGAGCACATGGCACATGGGACTGGGAGCTCTGTGGCATCACGAAACACTTGTTCACTTGCTGGAATGGAAACGGCTTCATATAACCCCTTCACCTCGGACAGGCAGGCACTACTAAAACGTAGAGCTCAGCAACTGCTCTATAAAAACGGCAGTGCCCTTAAATTCACAGGGAGGTCTAATAGTGCAAACCCAGATGCCCCTGCTGCAGGGCACCAGCCAGAGCACTTTTGCTGGGTCTACATGCCAGAAGCTGAGGCACAGCCCCATGTTGCCATGTGCCAGCCTCACATGGGGCCCACAAGACCCAGCAAAGGAGGTGAGATGGCCAGCTGGGGAGGAGGAGAACCTCAGAGAGAGGTTTGGTGGGGCTTGTTGGTAGGGTATAAGAAAGATGATAAAGAGGCATAGCAGTAGGGATGGGAATTCGGTCCGGTGCCCCAACGTAAGCAATTGGAAAACTCTTCTTATTTAATTTAGCAACCAAAACCACAAAGCAATGGGAAATGTATGGTTTAATTGAAGGAAACCTCTGATATAAAGAAAGACAAGCAGGATAATCTTTTGGCCCAGCTGAAGTGTCAAAGCTCTCAACAGCAGCAGCATGTCTTTTGCAATTAAGAAATCAAAACATCGGGTCCATGGGAAACTAGAAGAAGGGTAGGAGAGAGTGAAGAAGGGTGGAGAGATGAGAACTGATGTGTCAGCATGACTCAGGAAGGCTATTCTTGATGACTGCTCTCCTAGGATCCATCCCAAGGCTGCAAGATGTATAAAAAGAAGTCAGAGCTACAAGTTCCTCCGTGAGACCTGGAGCACCTGAGAGCCTCAGGGGGTTAGACCCAGGGTCTGACTGGGTCTCTGTGGCTGCACATTCAGGACAGATTTGTGAGGAAGCTCTAGGCCAGCGGCCCAGGGGCACAGCAGGCAGCAAGGCAGGCTCCTGTGGGAGCACAGCCAGGCACAGCATCGGATAGCTCAGCGCTGCAGCCACAGCTTTTGGGTTAAACAAAGCTTTTGATTCTGAGCAACACCAAGTCTTCTCAGCTTCTGCTGACTTTGGGAGGGATCCAGCATGCTCAGCATTTGGCAGAAGGTGACTTAATACAATGAGGTGATATCTACTGCAGTCCCAGCTTTGTTGTATCCTTTCTACACCCTCCACAAGCATTTACCTCCCTATCCCACCTTGTGGAAATTTTGCAAAGAAATAGGCAGCAGGCACCATCCAGCACACGTTGTGGTTCCTGGTACAAGTCCTGCATCCTTGTGTTTAGAAGATTCTCTGCTGATCGTAACATGTGAGTGCAGATCCCCAGAGAACTGCAAAGCAGACCCGGGTCAGAAGGCCACTCATGGCAGCGTCTTTTGACATCAAATACCTTATCTGAGGCTTCTGGAGATCCGTAAAATAACACAATCTGTACAGACCGGTTTAGGATGCTTCCTATGGCTGACTGACACCCAGATGAGCTACAGCACAAGGACTTTTCTTGGGCAAACACAGCGATTTATAGTGTAATTGTGCTGTTTAGTATTCTCCAGTTAGGGGGCTGTGGCTTTAAGGCAGTGCATGAATTACTCGTTTCTCAACTTCACAGAGCATCCTTGAAATGCTACTTGTGCCATCTTGTGTTTTTCCTGCTCTAAATCAGTTTAAGTGTTTTGTTCTCTCTGCCACCTATTTTTATATATCTACCCTACTTGAACGTACACACAACTCCGTATACACTGCATTTCTAGGCAGGTAAACAATCCTTCATGCTTTAGGAAGACCAGCTCAGCCTAACATAGACATCAGGGCTTCTGACCCTTTGTGACTTGTTTAAATCAGCCAAGCAAAGATGAAGTTTTGATGTCCACATCTCATGTGTTTTGCTAGTTACAATCAGACCACATCTGACAAGCGTGAGGTTATTGTGCAGAACTCAGTCACAGAAGTGCTGACTACCCTGAGAAAAGGTATCTTCACCTGGGAGGTTTGAAGACAGTTGAAAGGTTACAGGGAGGTCCTGCCTCTGTAAACCGTGAACATCGCACTCCTCTGCAAGAGGGATGCTGGCAACATTTGACCTCAATTCTGGGAACAATTCATTGCTCAGGAAACCTGGGACTGTCTTCTTTGCTTGAAATCCTTATTCAGGGTGAAATTTAGCAAACCCAAGGCTAGAAATAAGTTGGCTAGAAATAAACCAATAATGCATTCACAGCTTTGGTTCGAAGTTTATCCATAGATAATTTTTTTCTAGCAACTCCTTTTAGATTTAACCAAGTTGATCATAGTATCAGTGAGAATGTTCTGTTTTCCTTTAACCACATTATTCATTGTTGCCAAGGAGCCAGGATGATCCACGTCCATCCTATGGGGTGGCAGAGAGCTTCTCGTGGTATGCCTCTGCTCTTCAGAGCCTGGCTGGTGCTGAGCATCATGTGAAATCCTCCTGGCTCCCCACTTGGTGAGTGACACTTCATAATCTAGAGAACAATGTGTGGCAGCTAAAAATAGTCATTTGCTGCATGAGCCCTCAAGTGCCAATCCCCTTCTGATAAGCATCCCGGGATTTGTGAAAGCTTTGACAGATAACTGATGGCTGGCCGAACACTTGCAAACAGTGGCTAAGCTGATCATAAGAAATCAGAGTGCTTTATTTAAGGAGATTCTGCAGAGCTGTTCCTCAGTGTTTACTCAGCTTTATCTCCATCTTTGTTTATGTCAATAGTAATGAGATGTTTCATACAACCACCTGTGACTCTCCCCAGCCTGATCTGGCCAGCCCTGACGGCAGCACTGTGCTTGTCCAGGGAAGGTCTCGGTGCCAGGGCACAGCCACTGGAAGCAGCTGTCTCGGTGCTCCTCATGGACTCCCACACATGGTCTTCACAGTTAACGACAGCCAGTTTTATCAGCTGCTGGAGTTAACCAAGCTCACAGGGCACTGCAATGGTGGAGGAGCACTCTTATTTCCACAGCTGGCTCCACAGCTGGAAGTGTAACCTCCAGCAGAGCAGCTATAACAAACAGCCGAGCACTCTGTGGGGGAAGGCTTCTGCAAAGTGACTGACAAGCTCAGAATCACCCTGGTACCAGTGGAGCCTGCTGGTACTCATAGCAACATGGGAGAGGTGCACAGCGCTGAAAAGTCAGACTGAGGAATAGGAGAAAAGGAAATTACTTTTTATTCAACAGCAACATTTTTTTTCAAGATTCATAGCTGATTTTTTTTCTCCGTGTTAGACCCTTTGTCCCATCTTTGCAAAGAGACTGATATGAGCAAGGAAAGAAAGACATACAGGCCACTCTATACAAATCTTTTTTCCCCAAAATCTTCTAAACTTCACCTTGCAAACGTAAAGGCAGCAGCCTGGCCCCATGGAACAGACAGTGTCTCCCTTTGTACCCGAATAAACAAGACTTTGCTCTTACTGCTGAAGGCCACAGTCTTTGTATTGACCTGGCAATGCAAGGTCTCAGGAACCGTCTGAGCTTCTCATGCTATGACCTGATATTAGTTTGTATTAGCTGTGATAGTAATTGCTCAGATAATTGCCTAAAGGTGTTTTAGGTTTGCTGTAGTTTATGGCAAGAACAAGTAGCTACTCTATGTGGACTGAGCAGTCTATGATAACTAGGTAAGTCTAAAATAAAATCTGGGTGGCAGAGTGCAGAAACATCACGGGATCAGCTGTCCCAGACTAAACACACACCATGATGTTTGGTCAGTGGTTACTTCAGGAGAGCAACTTTGTATTGTTCAGGTAAAAACAGCTTTAGGAAAAAAAATTAACCAAAAAACTGAGTAACTGGAAATCAATGGAAAGGAGAAAATGTACAAAAAAATTGTCTAGAAAATGTATAAAACCAGATGGAAGTGGATCAAGACAGAAAAGACAGAAGCCAAGAAGTTCTGGCAAAGAGGAGGAAGAGAGCCCATCACCAGCATCATACTCCTCCCTGCGAAGGATGCTGAGAGCTCCGAGACTTCTGACCCTTAGCCCCACACAGCCAGGGAGGATGAACAATCTCCTGAGAAGATGGAGGACGTACTAGCAAATACTAACATTTAACTGAAATTTTTTACTGAAATCTAGTTTGTATTAAAAAGACAATCTAGACTGTGAGCCTGAGCAGCACTGTAACTGGCCGACCAGTAACAGCATTCTTGTATTTCAACTGCGTTCATTCAAACTGCAAACTGGACCAAAATTAAACGAGAAGGGCAGCCCCTTTCTATTGCACTCATGGTTTCATGGTTTCCAAAAGGGCTGTGACACCAGTTCGCTCTTAGTATATGCCTTTCTCATTTCAGTATGGCACATTCCCTGTTATCTTGCTTGAAATAAATAAGGTAAGATCAAAAAAAGAAAATGAAGATGCAGCAATCAGATATGGATGTTTACACCTCAGGCTCAGTGGCCTGAATTTAGCATAGGTTTGTAACAAGTTGCCAACTTCCTCACTAGTCCTCTGATTCCTGATTATATTTCTTTTTTCCATAATATTCAGGCACCCCTAGCTTCCAGGCATCCCTTTGAACTCCAGCTACTGCTTTGTAAATGAGACTGAGACTCCAGACTGGAAAGAAAAGCTTGAAAACAATGACCTGAGGCACCCCAAAGCTGCAGAAAGCAGAAAACAGGGAGAAGAAACCAAGCACTGAGGGACAGGATTGCTGGTGCTGCTATTTTAACTCTCACCATTTTTCCACTCCATCACCTTGTCTGGGGCACCCAGTTCACGCTGACCAAGCACCCAAGACCATCTCTGACGAAGGAGTCACCACCACAGGTGGGGACGTTCTGCCCTCTGGGCAATGCAGCTGGTTTCAGTCACTAAGAAGTGCTAAAAGGGAGAGCTCTGCATCTCCCAGCACCCCTACTTCCCTGGCAATCCTGCCCCGGGAAGTAACCTCCTTCTTTTCCCACCCAGAAAGCTGCAGCAGACCCCTGGATGCTGCTGCTCACATCTAAAGAGAAGAGATGGAGGAAGTAACACATGGGAAAAATATATATATCGAAGTAACTGTTTGCCACCTCTTTGACAGGTTCTTTGAAGGCAGCGTGCAGAAGGTTAATGAGTTTTGGCACGCGTACATCCCTGCTCCGAGGGATCCTGCTTCATGCTGTGATAATGAGAAGTGCCTGGGGTCATCCGGAAAGGCAAACCTGTCCCTGTGATCCTGCACCTGGATGCCAGCAGGGATTGCTCTGCGGGCAGCACCGAGCATCATTGCAGTGCAGAGCAGAGAGCAGTCTGGGAACATGCTATCTGATGCTTCACAAGCCTTAAACCTCTTTTTGTTCAACAAATTAGGCTTTCACTTAGGAAACTGAAATAGATGGTTTATAATTCTTAAGTCTAGATCACCCAGAAGTTATTGCCAGGAAACCACAGTGACTTTGAGAGAGGTGTACAACAACGTGGGGGCTGAGCAGGGAGACCTCAGCTGGGAGAGGGGGCAGCTGAAACAGGTGACAGAGGTGTCTCTTTGTCACCGAGACCCTGATGGTCCCCTGCTCATGGAGGTGGTGGCACTGAGATGATGGGGGAGCCTAGGAGGCTAGTGCAAGCTGCGGGCTCTGTCACAGGTGCCCAAGCCCTTCTGTAGCTGTTCTGTGATCGGGGAAGCTGGAGGGTTTGGCTGTGGTGGGGTCCTGGCCAGGCGCTGGCTGGCAGCTGAGCTCTCACCCCGGCAACGTGGCCCGGTGGTGAGGCGAGTCAGGATGCCGTGGATGATGCAAATAATGGCTATAGGAAGGCAGATGTGCCCCCCTTCTTTCTAATCATGTAGCTCAATGAATATAATTTATTTAAAATTTTCAGGTGTATTTACAAAGGAAATACTTGGTGAAGGTTCTGCTAACTGCATCTCAATCAGATGCAAATAGTGGTGTTGCTCATAGAGAATATCCAAGGACTGTTTCACAAGGGGAAAACAAGAGGGAACGCCAGGCTAGGCATGCACTTGAAACAGGCTGGGGCAATTTCAGCCTGTGTCCAGGACACAACAAAGTGCTTTCTCACCATAGCCTCGTGCTTATGCATGAGGGACGCTCTCATCTGCTGGCTCTTTCCAAACACGAATGCACTGACAGAAAGGCAAGCTGGGCCAGCTTGGGGAGCGCTCTACCCACATCAGCACTTCTCGTCTGTCAGAAACCATTTACCTGTGTGGACTGCACAGCCCCAAGTATTTTGGCAGCTGAGACCAGATCAGTGCCGTGGGCTGGGAGCACCAGCAGCTACATAGGTGACAGCTGTGTCATTTTACAGGCAACCGAGAGGACAGGAGAGCACAAACCCACCTCCCCACTGCTGGGTGTTTGTATAGCTGCAGGCCCAAAGGCGGGCTGGCCCCTTGCCCTCCATGCCCATAAATACCTGTGCAGAGCCCATCTCTTCCTGCAATGGAAGGGGATGCTTCAAGCCACGACCAGGTACTGCTCTGTTTGGGTCTATTGGGGTCCCCTGTGCTGGTGCAGAGATTCAGCTGAAGTGAGCGTATGTAGTTCTCATGCTTTTTTCCCTCACTCCACACTTTTCTTGATCCCCAGTTCAGCACACAGGCAAGAGCAGCCCTGCTTCCCCATCCATGCAACCCCAGTGCTACTGGGCAGTTATGCAGGGATGGGTCCTAGTTAACAGGGCCATAGATGCTCCTCTTTAAAGGACTAATGGCCCTGCTTTCCAAAGGGCTGGCAGGCGAATATTTATTGACTGGATTTGCTGATGGACACAGCTGATTGCAATAAGTAGTATCACAGAAAGCAAAGGTAGGAGCCCAATGCATGTTCAGGGGGCTGGGTTATCTTAGCCAGATTCAAAATGCGCTTTGCAAGCACAGGGAAGTGGTGAGACATGTCTTTGGAGCAAGACAGCTCCACTCACTGACTCTGGATTGTATTTCTTCACCACCAGCCACACTCCTCAGCTAGGTCATGTCATGCATCTCTCTTTATATAAATGTGATGCAAAGGAACATATGCATGGCTGTACCAGACCAGATCAAAGCTCTGTTTGGCCTGGGTAGTTTCAGACAGAGGTCAGTGGTGGATGCTGGCTCAAAGTATGGGTACAAGTGATTTTCACCTCAAGGACCTCCTCAGCCAGAAGAATGGTTTTCTTTTTCATGAATTCATTTCACAGGTTTTGACAGTGAAGCTTTTACGTCTGCTTCAAGAGCCCCCAAAATGCACTTCATGAGGTATTGTGCCAGTGTGGCAATGAAAGCTCCTTCCTTCCAACTGCACGGTGAGCCCAGAAGGCTGGTCTATGGTCTTACCTGTCCACTGGGATGCTGCCCAAGAATTAAGTTAATGCAAGTACTAGAAGAAATAAAGATTCCTTCTTCATTACCTTTATTGAAATACATTTATGCTAAAGTTGCATTGTGTGAACCTGTTTTGAACATTGCAAGTGAGAAACAAATCTAAGCATTAAGCCTCACCCCTGCAAAGGATAATTGAAATCAATGTAGTTGTTGTCTCACTCTGACATTGGCACAGGTGCAAACTGATGCTCCTGAGTATTCTGTTAATAAGTTGAAGCATTCTGGCAAAAGGTATAGCTCACAGATGTTCTTCCTGCCCCAATGGCTTTCAGTCAAGGCATCAGGATCTGGAGCATCCAGACAAGGTCAGTGGGGCTTTTTAAAAAAAAATTAAAAATCACCCTGATGTTCATAAGATTCAATACCTTGTTGATACACTATTCTGAAATCTACTGTCTCATTGCATCGTCACAAGGGAGTAGGTTATCTACCAGCTGCAATTCTGTATCCTTTTTTTGTTATGCTTTCACTCATTTTCCTCCAATTTCCTGTGACTTGCGGACCCTGTTGATCGTTCAAGATGCCTCCCTGTTATTCCAGCATCTCTAATCTGCTGTCATTCAGACTTCAAATCCAGTGCCTGCAGCTCCCTAGTTCTGTGCTTCCTCTATGCAGAGAAAGCTGAAAAGCAGCAGCCTGCTTTTTAAAGGTTGACATTCATTTTGCTGATTCTTTCCCTTAGAAAACTCCTTCTTTAGAAAACTTTGCAGGGATGTTTTTCTCCCACGTCACCCAGAGCCTCCCTTCTGCAGAAGGGGTGGCAGATCATGTTGCTGACTCCAGGTCACACCACATTTGATGCTCTTATTCCTTCAGCGTGAGTCAGGCAGAGCAGGATATTCCAGGAAGACATTTGAGAAGAAAATATTTTCAGCAGTTTCTGGGAAAGAAACCAGAAACTGAGAAGGTAAGAAGGTACAGGCTTGCCAAGGTAGACTGGCCCTGCTGGGCAACACTGGCTGCCTCCTGGGATACTTTCAGAATAGAAAACTATTTTATTAGCCTCCAGTAATGATATCAAATCAGATGAATGGACCCTAGCTTGAGTGGACGGATGTGGTGACGCAAGTCGAGGCAGACTTAAAAGAAACACCATGTCTGTGTGGCTGGGTTCGGACAAAACGGCCTTTATTGTTTATACAAACTATTTATATATCTTAGACAGTGCAGGTGTTAGACCCTGATAGGTTCTTGTGTCCTTCTTGCTCACTATTTGCTGTTGCTGTAGGTGCCCGTATGCTGCGGTTCTAAGTTCCGGTTCTTCACACCCTGTTTACAGACCTGACAATTTGTGGCCGTCTTAAAGGTACACGGCTAAGTCTTTGAAGTCAACTAACTTGTCTGCAGACCTGCTGCAGACCCCAACAGACGGAGGCCTCAGTCAACAAGTAGCTTTGATAATTATTCCTTGAAGGGCTTTGAAATGGCAAGGTGCATTTCTGCTATTATCAAAAATTTTCCTCTGGTTGCTTCAGTGTCTATTAATTACAAGTTTATTGCTTTCGGTAATTGTGTGTATGTGCTCTGCAAAGGCGTTGAGTGTTGCTTGTCTGTCGCTGCAAGCACCGTGATGACAGCGAGAATAATATTTTCCTTGATATAAGATTAGTTGCAGTTAAGGCATTACGGTGTTATGGGTTCAACATGGCACATGTTAAATAGTTGGAAAACTTTCCAGACAATGAATCTCCACATATCGCTTGTGTGCTGGAAGCCCATGTTTGTGTTCGGAAGGGTGTTGTAACAAGGTTCTACAAGGACTGGTATATGTGGTCTGTGCTATTTCATGTTTGTACTGATGACCCAGGAGAAAACATAAAATGGCCACAGATAAAGCTTCAAGTGGTAGGAAGACCTGGGCAGATGACGGAGAGGTCTTATTGCTGTTATAAAACAGCCTGGTTTATTTGGGAAACTGGACATAAGCGACCGATATGCATTTTAATAGGGATGGATGTGAAGTCCTTCCCGCTGGAGTAAAGGCTGTAGCCATAGTGGAGACACAGCCGTGCTGGGAAGCGACAAGACCTGAAGGTATGAGGGCCGTCAGCACTCTGTGTGAAGGTCCACGACAATGTGCCAGCCAGAAGTACAGTGTTCAAGTAATAACTGCAGTTTAAGAAAGATCCTCCTAAATTGGAGGAGACATTTAGAGATTAGGTAAGGAGATGAAGTCAGGGTGGTGAATAACTCCAGAAGTTCAATCAGATAAACATGGTCAAGAGAAGGCTGAGGACGAGTGATCCCAAAGTGACCAGCTAAGGTAGAGAAATTTAGTACTGGAGATACAGTAAGATCTAAAACTAAAAGCACAGGAGAAATGTATTCAAACTGCAAGTAAGTTATATGGGTTTTTTAAACAAAGGGCAACCTTTTTAAAACAATGAATGAAGGATTCTTGGTCACATAAATTGAAAAATAATAGCTGGATGTTTTTATTATGAGTACAGCCTAGTTCAGCTGTGAACACAGGGAGGTCTCTGGTGGGGAGGTCAGACTAGATGACCCTTTGGGACATCAAACTGCATCGGGGCAGCGCTGTGACGCACCAGGCTTGTATGCTGTTTGTTTTATCTGTACGCAGGCTACACTAACAGGGACCAGCTGTCTCCTAGTGGCAGCATTGCCATCTGACATGGGTAAAATCACACAGGTTCTGCTAATTAAAAAAAAAAAAAAACCAACACAAAAACCAAGTGATAAACCTGTGGCTGCACCTTGTTCAGTTCTGCAGTGAAGGCAGCTTCTCCTGTAGCCACTTGTGCAGCCCAAATGCTGAATTCCTGCTACAAGCTGTCAAAGGCAGCATTTTGTGAAGGTCTGTAGGGGCTGAATGCGTTCGTCAGAACCATTAGAAGACATAGCAGGAATGAAAGCATGTGGTAAAGCCCTTGATGAGGGGGGATGTGCAGATGAGTAGATTGTTCTTAACAGTAAGCAGAGCCCGCTCTGGTTTTCATATGCTGTTATGAAAGCAGCAGAGAGCCATTTGGATGGGCACTAGGAAAGAAGGATGAGGTCTTGTATTTTTACCAGTGACTTCTTTCCTTTTGTGCTTTTGTTCCCACTTGCCTTTTGGGGAGGGTGTCCGTGCCTAGTGTCCCTGGGATCACCAGAACGTGCCCAGCTCCTGCATTCACCTTTCCTCCACAGTGGAAGCAGATAACCAGGCATTTAAAAAAAAAGAAAAAGAAAAAAACCTTCTTATTCCACACTGTTTCAGTGCCTTTTAGTTCTGCAGTACCAGGTGACCTGCTGAACTCTGGTACCCAGTGTCTCAGCTCAGGGACGACTGTTCACCAGCAGCACTGCCAGGCTGCTCACGCAGCCGTTCCCTTCCTGCCTCCCCCCAGGACCGGGCTCTGCGCTCGCAAACCCTTCACCTTTCAAATGCTCAGCCTGATGTTGCTGTCAGTCTACACGAGGTTTTACATACAGCAGAGGTACCGATTCATACGGTCGTTATTCCCAGTTAAGGAACTAATCTATGCAATAGTTAACCTAGTTTGCTCTCGGGATGCATAAGAGGGATTGGGTTCACCAACAAAGCGGCCTGTGCCACTCTCTTTTAAAAGCCAGTGACAATGCCTTATGTCCTGTCAGTGCCTAATTATATCCTCCTCAGGTTCATGTAGACACAGATATGTTCTCTTGGTGACAGTCTTTTTATTTCTTATCTTTCTCTGTGAACAGTCATTTAATTTTATGAGTTTCAGAAGCGATTATATGGATGAAGTTTGGGGTCTTTGATTACACCCCATGAGATATCTTGTAAATGCATCTCACAACAGTCTAAAGTGTGGAGTCCAATGCTTTGGAAGTACTTTTCCTTGTGGTGCCTAATTAAACTCCTTGTCACAGGCATAAACAAGTCGTGGGAGTGATGAGAAGTGGGGAAGCCTTCGGTGCTTCTCAAACCTGGTGGTCCAGGTGCAGCCTCCCACCGCTCTGCTTCGCTGACTGCCAAAAGCAAGTCAGGGTCTTGAGAGGAAAGATCACTTTATGCTTCCCTGGCTTCTTCTAGTCTCTCCCTAACTATCTACAAGCCATCATTAGGCAGACACATATGGTCATTCTTACACTGCAGCAGAGTACTGCTGACGTGAGCCGTCTGCTGTTAACTACTGTGTGTGTAATACCTTAACCAAATGTCCTTTATCCTCTCTAGTGACTGGAACAAAAATAAATGTTTGCTGGAGCGAGGAAAGACGTTTGCAAGCCTGCCGCTGTTGCTACATTGCCAGATCTGCCGAGTAACCTTACAGTTCCTCGCCGTAGCTCTCTCGCAGGTGGATGGATGCTGCAGGTGCACATGAGCTTTCTGGGTACTGTTTGTTGACCTTCCCCTGCGAACAAGCTGTAGAGGGCTGGTCCCTGTCTGCGCCACCCCAGCGCTGGCTACTGCGCCGGCTGTGGGGCTCCAGGGTCCCTGCCAGCGGTGCCACACCGCTGCGCGCTGGAAGCGCTGCCGAGTCCCACAGCTCCTTGCACCCTGGCCTGCAGGGGGGCCGGCTGCAGGCGGTGCCACAGCCCCGCTGCACTCAGCGGTACAAGAGAACAGCCAAAAGGCTTTGGAGCCTGGTGAGCTGAGCTGCCCTCCGTGCCCACGCAATGCTGGCGTGGTTGCAGTTAGCAGAGGCTCTGAACACAGGTCCCTCTGCCCTCACACAAGGTGTGTGCCTCTGTCCGGCAGCCAGGCAGGGAAGCATTAACCTTAGCAACATGATGTGACTCACCTGCCCTCCTGCAGACAGCTGAGAAGTGCCATCAGGGGTCTGAGCTGGCAGATTTCAATCTTTTCAAATTCTTTTTGCACTTTGCTTTCAGGGGTTGTCTTGCACTTTCCTTCCAGGAATTAAGTGCAGCATTGAAAAAGCCAAGACATGTTCGAACATCAAACACAATGTGCAAAATGCTTCTGACACTGCAAGCTGTTCAGGAGATGAAATCTCCCTCCTGCCATGCCCAAGGCATGAGCTGGCACTTGGGCCAGACCTGTGCCAATCCTGACACACCAAAGCTTGATGCCGTGTGGTTGCGCTGCTGTTGGGGCAGCCTGAACTGTTGGATGCATAAGAGGAAAAGCAGACAGGTAAAGTGGTAGGGGAAGGAGGTGTGTATTTCAGGGTGTGCTTCCATGCTAGCAATCCTTGCGCTATCTCCAGGCGAGCTGGCTCATTTGGGAGGTTCATTTCAGTACAGAATGACTGAAGGAACCGCCTGGGACCAGGCAGCAGTTTCACCCCTTAGCAAGGAATTGACTCAATTCTAAAGTTCAGAAACTGCCACAACGGCTAAGCTGCCAGAGTTAAGAGTTAAATTAAGCTGCAGTATTAAATGAGCTCATCACACATCCTGGGTCACTGGTCTTCTGGGTTTATACAGCACCTAGCACTGGGGCTGAGGACTCCCTCGCACCTCGGCAACCCACCCCATCAAACTTATCATCTGGACACTAGTTCTGATGAGCCCAGGGAAAGGCAGGGGCTCTCCCTAGTGCTGAGTTTCCTCCTGGGTGAAATGTGGGAATTGCCTCCCTCGCATGTGCTGTCGGGAGGTCTGCGTTTCACAGGGTTCTCTGCTGTGCCTGAAAACCAAAAAGTTCTCTGGATTCTAAGCACTGGTATCTGTTACTCCTGTTCAGCCCTGTAGGACCCAGTTGCTTTCTGCTGGGCGTAGGTTTGTGGGTGCTCCGTACTCCCACCCAAAGCCAACCAGAAGGATGTTGCTCTGCTGCTTGCTGCAGGGACGGATAGTCTGAATAATTTGTGTCTGCTGCTGTGGCACTAATTTCATATTCATCTGCTAATAAGCCTAGCCACACACATTTAGGACTTTAAATGTGATACATGTTATTAATCCTGGTGTTGAATTATAAACTTGCTCTGCTTGATTAAAGTGCTGTGATGTCTGCCTCTCCCTGCCCTGTGCACAGAGCTGCTCTGCTGCTCCTGCTGTGTCCTGCAGCCCACCGGTATAACCCTAGGGAAAATTTTAAGTGGGGGCTTCTCTGAGCATCAGTCTGGTTAAGGACCTCAGTGTTGGGGTATTTACTTAGTTGAAACATTTAAAATCTCTGCCCAAGACGATTTATATTAGAAGCTGCTCTTTTTTGAGATTTATTGTGCTTAACAGCTCAGGGGATGCTGCAGAGACACCACCTCAGGTGGCTTCCAGAGCCTCTGTCACCATGGAAAGCCTGAATAATGGTACCTAAGGACACAGGAAAGCCAAAGGTTTCCAGGTGTTTTGTATCTCTGCGGCAGCTGATGTTTGCTCTGAGTTCTGGGCAAAGATTCATGGTGGTGGTGGCCTGTCTGGGGTAAGGTCCCACTATCCCCATTGCCTGCTGCACTTTACATGTCACCAGCTCGCAGTGGCCAGAGGGCTGCACCGAGGAAAGTGGATGAGAGATTAGTCCCTCAGCAGCCTGCCTCCATGGTTTACATAGCAACACACTCTTCAGAAATCAGCATGCAGCTTGTCCCCTATTACCAACGCCCAGGGAGGAAGGAGGGCAGTGACAAATACATTATACAGACCTGTGTGAATGCTATCAGGCTTTTATTATTATCTCCTGGCTAGGTTATTATTCCGCTCCCTTGACAATTTCTTCTATTCCATTTCTGTCAGCAGCTGTGTTTGTCAGCCTGCTACATTAATACATGTGCTTTTTTGCCTCCTTGCCCCTTGTTAGCTCCAGAAGCTTGGTAAGAGAAGCTAGGTTTGGTGGTTTCACATCACATTAGAGAAGCGTGCAGCTCATCCGCTCCTCAGTGCCCTGAGGTAGACGGGGGTTTGCTGGCTGACCCGGGTCTGGGGGATGTATGTGGCTATAGCAGAGGTAACCTGCTGAGCCCTTTGTTGTCTCCGTACAAATGCCATAGGCTGTTTTCTGTGTTCTTGAACATACATAAGCAAGAAACAAAAGCAACCTGGAAAGATGAGGCATGGAGAACTGGGGAGGTCTGCTCTGCAGGAAGCACCAGGGAAAGGCATTTCAAGGGAAGGCTCACACTGTCAGTAATTACTGCTCCTGTTAGATGTCCCCCTCTCTTTTGAGGATCTCAAACTACTTAATTGCTGAGATTGCACTGAATCAGTTCACAATCCATTTACTCTGTTATCTGGCTTCTGCACAGGGAGATCAGATACTTCCAGGGAAGTTGATGTGGACACTAAAAATCACTTCTCACTGCACCTCTGCTTCTCTGCGGAAGTAAAGTTAAGGATACTCGTGATTTTTTCACCCAGTGAGGGTATTTAAGAAAATCCTCAGCAACAACCCTTCTTTGACATGTTTGTTTACGTCCTTAGACCAGCATGCAGTCTTATTACATTATATATGTGATATAAGTATATTATTATATACTTACATCAGACACTATGAATATACATATAAGCACCATCAGACTGGTGAGAACAGTGCTGCTACCACTGTGGGATACGTGACTCCGGTGCTCTTCGTAGGGGATTACTTAATTGCTTCCCAACATTATATTGTTAGAAGTTTGCTTCTGCTCTGAAACCAGAAGGTTTAAGCTCTAGATGTCCAGGAAGACAGCCCAAGCCCTACAGCCTTTCCCCAGCCTTCTGCCTAATGTGGTGGCTGCACCCTGTGCCTTTTACAGGCCACCAACCTGTGGCTTCTGTATTGTCTTAACACAAGCAGCGACAACCAGAGCAAAATTCCTAAGGTCTTCAGGGATTCGGGAATCTGGCCAAGCAAATTTGGCAATCTGGTTATGCAGCCCTGCTCAGCACTGCCTGTGAGGAGGCAGTAGTTGGTATCTGTGGGATCCTGTATCCCACCGGCCGCCTGCTTGCCAGCAGCACCAGCCTGTCCGCCCAGCAGAGCTGTCTCACCCCCCTGCCTGCTGGACAAGCTCCTTTTTCCAGGGGCTGGGCTGTGCCACGGAGAGATTTGTATTCAAGCGCAGCCATCACTGTGCGATGTGATGCAGTGACAGCCATAAAGTTCCTAGATAGAGTTGTTACATGATTAATAACAACAGGAGCAACTTAATAGATAAAGCCATTTCCTTTACCTGGGATCTGCTCTGGGACTTACTGCTGCAGAGCTTGAATGAACTGAACAAGGATGTTATTGCTAATTAGTGTGCGTGGCCGCAGCCCCGTACTGGAGGCGGCTGCTAAGCGGGCTGTCTCACACAGCACCTCTCCCAGCCTCTTGCTGGAGTTTCGTCCTCCCAGGGAGCCAGAGTCAAGCCGAGCCAGGCCAGTTGCCACTGGGGAAGGTGGCATCAGTCACAGCAATTATCATTCCTCATTGTAAAGGGTTCAAATCTATAAGACTGTGCGAGGTACTCCAGTGTAATTGGCCCTATTGAAAAAGGGTAAACTGATCTTTCATGAGCATGGTGCATCTAAACAGCATCTCTCTTTTTAAATACCTGTGCCCATATTTTCATATTAACTTTTACCTGCTTTCAAAGAAAGAGCAGCAAAGCACATCAGTGATAGATCTCCAGTAAATCCTGACGCTGTTAAGCAGTCCTCAGGTTGGTACATGCTGCTGCTGAACTGACAAAAGTTATTCTGCCTCTATAAGTGGACAAATCAAAACAACCCAATAATGACCTGAAGTTCTTCCTGAGAAGTCTGCTCAGGGAACAGGGACCCATGACACCCCTCTTATTTTGTGGGTCATGCTTCAAATCAGCTTGAAAAGGTAGAAGTCTCACTCAATTCAAACCTGAGAGACAGGAAAGCAGCGAACATCGGTGCTGGGAGCTGATAAAGCAGCATGAGGTCCCAGCATCTCTCATAGATGAAAGTAGTAAATGCACTTCCCCAGCTTAAAATTCTACACCTTTGCTAGCTGAAAGACCATCTCCTATTGCTGACACCTTCCCACAAGTGCCAAAATTCAAATCATTGGTTCTGGGCTCTACAAAGGAAGCAGAGCCTTGCTGCCAGGGAAACGCACAGCCCAAAGAGGGGATGCAGCATTTTTCTATGTGACTTTTTTTCCTGTCTCATAAAGGGTTGTCCATGACTGTGCACATCCCTGGTTCCCCAGCTGTGGCCTGCAGATCACTGGTAGCCCAGGAGGCACTGGGAAGTGGCCTGCAGCTGGTGCACAGGCTCATCGCATCCGCATGGTGCCCTGTGACAAGCCAGGTGACATGAGGACATTGTGGCCCAGGGAAATGCTGGCATCACCCTGAGGTCCAAATAACCTGAGGTGTGTGAATTCTGAAGGGTTAGAGGCAGCCTCTGCTGTACAGGACTTGTCTCGCCCTAATTTAAAAAGTGATACATGTGTTAGGACAAGAGGAGCAAAGTTGGTTGGGGGTCCCAGTCACTATAAGCAGAGGCCAGGCAGCTGCCCAAGGTGAAGCTCAACTAGATCTGGGTTGGAGCATGGCACCAGCAGCTGGGTCAAACCAAGGGTTGGCAGACGCTGTCACTATGGCCCCATTTTGCAGAGGAATCTGGACTAAGGGAGGTTGAAGGTCTTGGCCTAGGACACGAGCATGTAGCATCACCACCGTGCAGGCTTGTGGCTGAGCCACCTTTACAGATCTGCTTGGGCCACAGAGCAGGTGTCCTGTCCCCTTTGGCAGCCAACCCTCCCTTCTCCCTGCTTGCCTTGCCATGTGGAAGGACGGGACAGTCATCTCCCCTGCAGCTCTGCTCTGGTGGACAGTGTTTCTGAAGCTCTCCCCTCACTTCCAAGCGATGCTGAGATGCATTAACTTCCTCTCCCCTTCTGCTGTAACTGCTTATTTGGCTCTTGTTATTGGATTATTTATAGTAATTCTGCAAAGTGTTTTGGAATCAGCAGAAGGGCACGGTGCTAAATACAATAGCATCACCTCATGAGATCTGACATTTAAAAACAGGGGATCTAATTACTGAAACCAAGGGAGACAGCAAATGTCAGGAAAAGCCAGTGGCAGTTGGCTTGGTACTGTGACTCCTGAACCGCTGCCGGAGGTCTGCAGCAGGCAGAGTCGTCACCTGCAGCCCACGCCTCTTCCCGAGCACACAGCCCAGCAGGACAGCTCCAGCACCTCTTCAGAGGATGCAACATGTGCTTCTTTTTCCAGTGCTGTCTGAAAACAGAGATGTAAGGCTGTGCATGTTCTTGGCTGACGCATAAACCTGCTCCCACCATCATTCCCACACCCAGACCCTTCTACTCAAGTTAGGAGGGTCAAATATATTTCTAGACCTGACCCCAAGGTTTCCAGCCAGACCTAGAGTAAAGCAAAGAGCAGCTTCACAGCCTGCCGCCTTCTCGCAGAGGAATTCCAGTGCAGAGCATGTCCAAGCTGTCTGAAATAGTGCAGCTGCCTAAAAGCCCAAGTTAATATTCATGCATCGTGCAGAATTTCAAATACATCCACCTCTCATCAGCAACGTCAAAGTGTCTTGACAGTTAATGAGCTAGGCACAGACTCTAAACCAGCAAGTTGTAACTGAATAAATATGATAAACAACCTGTTTCCAGATGGCTTTTTATGTAAAACTATTTATGCAGTATTGATAGATGGCAAATTTTATGCCAATAAATCCTCGTATTTTAAAACATTTGCCTTCTTAATTGCCCAGTTTACATGTAAAATATGTTTATGTGCATTGCTAATCGAAAAGTGACATGGGAACATCTCTGGACTGAGTAAGCACTATTCCTGCAGTGGCCCATCTGTCTGGGCTCATGAGAAGAACAGTGTCACAGGAATGTCACCTGTGAAATCTTGTACATAACAGGAGTCAGGCTCTGATCAAGGCTGGCATGAGAATATGTGTTGCTGTTAAGCTCCTGTCACTTGTTAGATGCTGTTTGAAGGGAACTTGAAGCCCGACCCCACAGGCTGGTGGGACCTTGAAGGCTGCAGGGGACGTGCTGCCAGGGATGAAGCCGATGCTGGGAGCAGGTCTGCGTTTTGGCAGTGGGTGCTGGTGTTGCTGCAGTCCCCAGTCACAGAGCCTCTGCTTTACATCTCTACCATGGGACAGCTGGTACCCTGTCTTCTGGGGGTGGCTTTGGGGTAAGCCCATGGATGGCTCTAAGGTACCCTACCCTGCAGGCACTGACATCTGGGGGAGAAGCCAGTTGTATCCCAGCGTGAGAGCATGTGTTGCAGTCTCCCAGGAAGTCTTTCCCACTGAGGGGGTCCCATATATCATAGAGGGCACCATGCTAAAGCAATGACAGCCCAAACCATGCTGGTTTATGTAGGAGAAGAGGAGTGAGTCTGTGTCTTTGGCAGCTCACCTAGGCTCCCTGGTGCCTTTTGCATCTGAGTCCTCCGGAACCACCAGTTTTGCTCCTGCCTGTCTCTGCTACCTGCATACAGCAAGGGCAGCATCAGGACCACACACAGGTTGGCTTGTCCCTCTGGCCAGTTGTGCAGTCAGTCCTCACCGCTGCATTTTGGCCAGAGGTTGTCATCTGAGCACTTTGTGCTAACCCCTGGAGCAGAAGCCATCCTGCCTTTCCAAACTTTGCCAACCTTTCTCCAGAACCAGCCAGAAACCACCATCACCACCCCTTCCCCACCACCCACTGGAAACAGAAATTGCACAGAGATATGCAAAATGCAGCAGGAGACACTGAGCATCCTCCAGCTCTGGTGCTGAGCCTTGACCCCTAAAACCACTAAAGCACCTGGTGACTACAAGGGGATCTTCCGTGGGGTGCTGGCTTCACGCCAAGGAGCTCAGCGGTGGCAAATGGAGGAGAGACAGAGCCCTATCAGGCACATAGCCTTCTAATGCAATTAGTTCATGGTTTATCTGCATTCTTATTACTGGCTATTTGCTCTAATAGATTCAGTCATGTAAAAGATTAACACAAATTGACACCAAGCAGATTTATCCCTTTGAAAATGTTTAGTCATTTATGATTCCTGATAGTTGTTGGGCTTAACTCTACAGTATATGGGGTGTTTTATTTAGCCTTTAACTCATTTATTGGGTATTTATAGAAGAGGGCTTCCCTGAGCAATAAAACCAGAGGGCTTTGCACAAAACAACTATGTCCTTCTGACAGGTTTATTTTGTTTTATTTCTCTATGGGTTAGCTTCGCCTCAGTCTGTTTTCACCTTGGCATCACAACTAAAGTCATTAAAACAAAGTCTGCCCTGTTACACCTTTGGTGATGTTCAGGCACCGTGGTGCTGGTGAGGCCAGGACTGCAGAGGAGCCCAGGGCAGAGCCCGGGCTCACCCACATCACCATCAGCCGGGTACCCAACTTACTGACCTGGCACCGTGCGGGTCAGCACGCAGGGACAGAGCTGCTGAATGCCCTGCCCAGGAGCTTTAGTCTTAAAACATGATTAATCTTGGACTAACCACCAGGCAAAGAAAGAAGAAAAGTCAAATAAATTCATCTAGAGTTTGTGAATATGGGACATGTGACAACCCATGACTGTACTTTGCTGTACAGAAATGCATGCCAAAAAGGAAGGGGAAAAAAAAAAAAGGCAGAAAGAACTCTTGACTTTTCACCCTAATTTGACAAGTGGATACTTTTTTTTTTTTTCCTTTTTTGAAATACAAAGAATTTTTACCAGGTGAGAAAACCATTTCCCATTTATGCTTCAGTTATCACTGTGATGGGCATTTTTTGATACAATTTTGATGGGAGAAAGGAGTGGAGAGGAGTTCAGGATCTTCTGTGTGAACTTGTACATACCATGCAGCTATCAGTGACCCACCACATTAAAAATCTGGAGGCATCAGGATTACTGGGACAGCCACACCTGCCTGAGCCAGCGCAGTACACAAAGCTGATGAAGCCGCCCATGGAACAGGGGGCAAGATGCTTGCAAAGCACCGGTGTCCATCAGGAGCTGCCGCGGAGACTGGATTAAAGTGGGATTGATACAGCAGAGGAAATGCAGCCTCACTCCATCTCATTTCCCTAGAAAGGGAACTACTCCTTTAGCACCAAAGCACCTCATCTCCCACCTCCATCGCCATTTTCGAATGGTCCCACAAAGCCCGACCAAAAGAGAAGGGGTGCAGCCGGCACCGCAGGCATAAGCCCATAAAGCAACAGCTCAGCTATAGGCTCTCCCATCTCCTATTTTCATACCACATTTCAGTGACATTTGAGAGTCCTCTCGGATTTTAAAACACATAGATTTTGACATTTTATTACTTGCCTGTCTCTGTTTTATGGTTATTAAGATGGGTGAAAAATTAAGGTTCCTGGAGGCTGCTGTGAAAACCTCTATTTATTCAAAGGGCATGTAAAAAATGGCTGCATCCCTTGTAGGCGACATAATGAGATTTAGGATCATTTCAGGCTCTCAACTGCTTTGCATAATGAGCATGGTACTTCCAGCATAAGCAGCTCAATGCCACGTCCTTTCTGCCCACCCAGTAACCCTCATTTCACACCCCACCCTGTGCCTTCAGAGCCCAGGCCACCCACCTGGCAGGGGCTGTGGGCACAAGGTGATGTGTGAATTCCTTCACGTTTGTCACAGGTGCCCATGGTGTCGCGCTCGCAAGGCAGGGTCACTGCTGTATGCTGCCCAGCACAGCGCAAGCCATGTGTGAATGGGCCAGCAGCTGAGGTCTGCGTGGAGCTCAGCAGACCAGCTTCCAGCTTCGATTTGCTGAAGGCAAAGAAGATAAAGCCTGCAAGAGATCATATTTTCATTCTATCTTATTTCATGGTCCTGATGCAGATCGACATCAATTGCTCTCATCAAATTATTTTATTATAGGGATCATATTTTGGGTTCCCGCAGTTTCACACCAGCTCTGGCTGAAGAAGCCACTCCAAGCTGGGAAGGGGAATGTCCTTTAGTCTTGCCCTGGTTTGAGCTGTTGAGAAAACCAGCTCCCTAGGTGGTGGAAATCCAGGATGAGAAGTACTTCTGTGCTGTGAACTGCAGAGCCAACATCAAGCTGCTAAATCAGTCTCCCAAGAGCTCAGAAAAAACCAGAGGGCTACAAGGGATCATACCTTCAGTCCATCCTTGCCTACCTGAGGAGAAAGTCACTGCTTGCCTAGGAAGGTCTTGGAGAAGCCAGGGACTGAGGCAGGTCAGTCCCTGGAAGAGCAAAGGCCTCCAAGCCCGACAGAGGCGAGGTCTCACATTCCCCATCTAGGAACCGACTCTGAAAGGAAAAGGGTGGATGAATATTGGGTTCCACAATCCTGTGGGAGACTGGATGGGGGGAGTTTATGCCTTTATTTTTTTAAGGCTCTTCTCCTTCCTAGAAGTGATGAATTACTGGGTCATGTGCTAATGGTTTCAATTTATCCTAGTAAAGAAAAGGCTCTCATGTGGTGACATATACCCTACACGGGCCCAAAAGGAACCTGTGCAAGATCAAAGGCTTGAGATGGCTGGGCAGCTTCTGCCTGTGCCCTGCCCTCAGGGCCACCGCTGCCTGAGCTGAGCCACCCCACCGATGTGATGTTCTCCTGGCTGCCCTGGCTGTGACTCGGCATCCTTGGCTGCTGGCAGCGTTCCTCCTCCCGGGACAGATTGGCCAGCTCAGGGCAGCATCCCCCCCATGACGGATGGTTTATCACACTGAACTCAGAGCCCCTGGGTTCCTGGCTCTGCAGAGGGCTCCTTGGAGGGCTGTGGCAAGTCCCAGCCATCGGGTGAGAAAATAAACTCATGGCCAGGGGAAAACCTAAAATGTGCTTCATTCACCCTGTACCTGCCCAAATCTGAGTTTCCCTGGAAATGACCTGAGATATCCTGTGGCCTGGAGCAGATCATCTCCTAACTGCTGGGTGATGCCTCCACTGGAAAGTCACTTCTGCTTAGGAGGCAGCCTGTCCACGCAGGATGGCTCCAGGTCAGCGTGACAGCACATGCAACAAGAAGTTGTCCTGTTCCTCCAGCCCTGGGGATGCCCAGGCAATGTGTCAAGGCAAAGGACAACAGGAGGTTCCCGCTGGCTTTCCCAGTGTGATCTGCACCCTGGCACGGATGGGCATGAAGTGTCCCCTGCATCCGACGGGATTCACACACCACATAGGGAGCACTGAAATCATCAGACACAGCTGCAGGCCGGCAGGCAGCAGCCCTGGAGGCAGCAGGGGGAGTCTGATGCCAGAGCACACCTGCCCCCCAGTTTGTCGGGGTCCGTGGTCTGCCTACCTGCACCCCAGGCGCCTCCCCCCACCCCATTCTGAGCCAGGCACCCCCCAGGGACAAGCACCCTGAGAGCCTCTGCTGGTGGCTTTCAAACTTTTGCTGTGAATTTCTTATGAAGTCACGTTTTTGTTAGAAATAGCCATTAAGAACAAAAGCAAACAAAAGGGAAAATTCAAAGCAAACAAACCTCTACACTGTAACAAAAAGTTTCATTTTGGCTTAAACATACTTTTGTTGTGTCTTTCGTGTGAAAGTGAAAAAAGCAACAACCAAGCAACAACAAAAGCAAAGTGAGGCTCTCCAGCAAGAGCCTGCTGCCATACTGCATGCATCAATTTTCTTCTTTGGTGTTTTCCATTCCAAACACAAAGAAACACAATGAAAAACAGTTTTCCAGGTGTTCTCTGCCTTGCTCAGACTCACGTGTGGGGCCGAAGAGCAGGACCCCCGTGGCCAGGGGGATGAGGGCAGGCTCGTGGGCTGGCACTGGCGGCAGGGCATGGCGAGGCCGAAGGCACGTCCTTGGTGGCTGGAGATGAGCAAAGCTCATCCCCACTTCTCCCTCCTCCCCACATTCCTGGGTGTTGTGTGACTACAGGCACTCTGCCTTGCGCTCCCCCAGCTCCCAGCCGCTGTCAGGTTTCCTAGCCAGCTTCACGGCTGCATGTGTTTACTTCTTGCCTGAATTTTAACTCCCGAGTCTTCCTAAACAGGAATTGCCTAGAGAAAAACGTCACTATTCAAGCACCTTCTCCTCCCCTTCAAAACATGTTGCTCTTAGCTCAGCCGCAGTCACTTGTGCTGGTTTGAAGGATACGGAGCGCAACTGCTGCTTCTCCTCAGAGCCCTTTGCTGAGTTCACGTATTGAACATCCAAGCCTCTTCCCTTTCAATCCAGCCAGAATCCTATTAGCTACAACATTTTTACAATTCATGAGCCACACCAAGGGGTTTGCTTAACACTCATTTGCTGGTCTTTCTAGCTCACTGGCAAGGTGTCCAATTAGTCTAAACAGCTCTTAGCTTTAGTAGAGTTAATTGTTTCACATTGCACAGTGGTGGCTGGGGACTGCCCTAAATTTCCCAAGAGGATTTTTAATTATTGCTGCCATGCTGCTGGTACTCATTCTCCCTCCCCTCCCTGAAGTCTCCCATCACCTTTCGTACGTGTTTTCTTCCATCGCAGCATGAGTGTACCACCAGCGTCGCTCATCCACCGTTGTAACCAGTCATGGGGGATGAATTGCATAAAATGTTTCCCCCCTGTTCTTTCGTTTGTCTCTTCTGAAGAACCACTTGTGGATTCTGGCAGAAATGCGACTGGCTCGTATTCCCAGCCTCTGCAATTATGGGAACCATCGTTAGCAAGCAGAGAAATGGGCACAGAAAATCAGAAGAGCTTGGAATTTGGCTTGTAATGTTTTACTAAGAGCCTGAAACCAGGTTGTTCAAGGCAAGTAAAAATGACTGTATGCAGAGGCACAACGGCAAAGCACATTTCCCTACTGGTCGTGGTTCAGGTACAGACCTATATCTCAACCCCAGGGTGTGAAGGCTCCGTTTCCCTATCACAGGCAGGGGCTCTAATTACACAACTGTCATATAAAGGGTGCATCTACATCCCTCACAGAAAGTTGTTGGGGGATGGTTCCACATGTCTGCAGGGGCTGGGAGGCTGCCTGGCCTTTCAGGGGGGCATGGCATTGTGCTCATGCCAGGTCCTGCAGCATTGTCAAGTTTCCCATTTTCTCAATTCCTGATATTCTTCCACCAAATCAGAGGGTCTTACCCCACCCTTCCCGCATGCACTTTGGACTGTGGGAAAATACAGACTTCTTCTTTGATGAATGCAGTGGGAAACTGGATGTCTCTCCAGCGCCACTGTCCCACCAAACTAGCCTCTCTCTCAGGGTTACATAAAAACCATCTTTCCATTTAATCCATTCTGTTTCTTGGGGTCCATTTAGTCCTTTAACACCTTTTTCTCCAATTAAGCGGATTCTAAAATTTCAAAACTCTCTAGAAATTAAAAGAATACCCCAACTCTTTAGACACAAAAGGCTTTGCTATGAAAACCTGCTAATGAAACATGCTTCTGTTTCCAAAGCACTTTGTCTGGGAAATTCCCAAGTTACATTGTTCAGTTCTTTTTATATCCTTCCTACCTTTTTCTGGCTGAAATTGCCAATGCTATTTCAAGGCATTCTTGAGTACTTGCTGTTATTTACTCCTTTTCCCCTGAAGTTAATTTTAAGCCTGTGTGTGGTATACAACAGCACAATAAAACCATATGGCAGCAGCCCCCTGTCATGAGGGATTTGGACGAGATAGGGAGCTGGAAGGGGCAGGGAGAGGTGCGAGGGGCACCTTGGCACTGCAGAGGTGTCCATGAAGAAACTGTCTTCGTCACACTGAAAAACGACATGAAAAGTGGCCAGATTCTGTGCAGTGATCCAGGAATAGGAAAGCCCCGATGAGCTCCAGACCTCAGCTGGAAAATTGTTACAGACTTAGAAGTGGGGCCAGGCTGGCAGCTGGCGGCCGAGCAGCCCTGCAGCGGGTCAGGCTGCCCACAGGGGAGGATTTCATCCTCAAGAAGGAAACAGGGGCTGGCTGGAGGAGGGGGCACTGCCTGAGCCATGCAAAAACACCTTTCTGAGGCAAGCTGGGATTTGGACATGACCAATTTTCTCCAGACTCCCAAAACAGCCCTGCATCCCCCTGCCCCTCACTCCTGCAGCTTAGTGCCATACAAGGCAATGCTCCCGCAGCACAGCTCCATCTCACACTTCTTCCCCACCTCTTTCTACAGCTGCTTCTCTCTCTCCTTTAATTCTTACACTCTTTTTCTTCTCCTTTTTCTTTTCATTTTCTTCCTTCCTGCTGCTTGGGTTTTATCTTTGACTTTTAAAAATGGAACCTGGCTGTAAAATTCACCATATAGATTATCCATTTTTCAAAAGAGTGCTCTTGACATTATGTGGGGAGAGAATTCAGGAGGAATATATATAACTGCAATCGAGCAAACAGCAAAAACGCTTCCTCTGGAGAGTTCCTCACAGTTCACTAAGAAAAAACAAAGCCTAGACTCTGAATCATAAACCTCCAGCTTAATTATAGACACACAGCGGCGTGGTATCACAGTGCTGATGTTAGTGCTGCACAGCTACTGCCTGTGTGTCTGCCCAGCATAGACAAGGATCTGATGGAGCGCTGAGCTAAGTAATTCTTCAAAAATACTCCATTTAGGAAAAGAAGCAGCAAGAACTATTAACAATTTCAGTGTGTCAAGGAACTGGGCATTTCATCTGGGGGGAGAGAGGTGGGGAATCAGTCAAAGCGTTTTCATCAATGAGGGAAGAAAAATGGGATGAAGAGAAGAAAAATAGTAGGAACTTGGAGGCAGAGAGAATCCAGGAGAAAAAAGATCAGATTGAAATCTTCCTTCCCATGAGAGGGGCAGGGCAGAGGTGGGGGGTAATGGGTGGCAGCAATTAGGTGGAAATTGTGTGAACTGATTCATTTTTAGAATAACCAGTCATTAAATTTTAAAATAAATTTTAGAAATTAAATACATCTTATAAACTTGAAAGAAGGAAAGGTTTTGTTCAGCCTTTGACAATCATTTGTCACTTAGGAACAACTGGTGCCCATGGTGCCCTCCGGCCTGGCTGGCTCTGCCGTGGTCCTGGGCAAACCCCTGGGGGGGAAGGGGGAGTCTGAACTCCCACATCCCCCCTCTCGCTTCTGGCTGGGGGGTTGCCAGTGCTCCTGGCAGCTGTGAGAGCTGTACACTCGTGCCCCAACCTTCGGCAGTTGTATTTTGGCATCTTAGCAAAAGCCCACCTCCCCTGGAAGTTTAGGATGCAAGAGAAGATCCAGGGGAGATGGGGGTGTTACGGACACAGGCTGCCCCCTGGCATCCGCAGGGAGGGGCTGGGGGTCCCTCGGGAGGGCTTGGTCAGTCAGGAACATGGGGGTGGGATGCAGCAGCCAGGACACCCACCCAGTCCTTCATTTCCCCCTGAGCAATCTCGGACAAAGCCCAGAAGGTTTTGCCAGACGACACATACCTGTGCTGATAAACAAGTATCAGCCTGCTTCCCAGGGCAAGAGTGTACATTTCGTACCAGAAGATAAATGCAGTATGTTTCACCTCCTTCACCCTGATTTTAAGAGCTGAAGAGCAGTGTTGTTCTTCCCACAGACCTCTCCAACATCTGAGTGGGAAGCTGTCACATTGCAGTGTACTTTTTTATTATTATTTCATTGTATAACTGATACAAAAGGCGCAGCCCCTGAACAAATTTAAGGCCTAACCAGGTACTGCGCAGACAAACAATGAAGCCTGTCCCTGCTCCAAACCTTTTTTATTTGTAGGACAGGTTAGACACAATACAAATGAAGAGGGAAAGGAAAGAGACACCAAGGGACTTGCATCAGCACAGTGACACCTCCATAGGGCAATGTGTTTAATACCATGGCATTAGCATCCCAGTGAGCCTCTTGCCCCCCAGTGGGGAGAGGGTAGCTTGTGAGCATCCCAGCACTCTTCTGGCACAGCTGCACAGAGAACTGGTGCAAGCTTTCAAGGCCAAAAAACAGGCACTTGCAACATTTCTTTTGGGAATGACCCAGCTGCAGGTCCGTCCTGCTCAATCCCTTGCAGCCGTGTTATCGTAAGGAGAGGGTCCCCAGAGGGGTCAGGGTACTGGGTTTGGTTCTGGGGAAAACATTCAAGCAAGTAACATGAATTGAGGCCAGTCACCTTGGAGGTACCCTGAGGACCTTTTTTTCTCATCTCTGAACTCAGCTGGGGCCATGGCCTGTGCCCAGGCAGAGCAGCTGGTGCCTATCAGAGCATCTGCAAGACCCAGAGCTGCTGTCGGCAGGAGGCTGGGAAAGCACAAGGAAGGGGGTTAGGAAATCCTTACAAACCAGGCAGATCGTCTGGGTCCTGGAGCGGCTGAGCCTTCCGCTGGTAGTTCATCCGCTGGACTCCAGCCCCTTCTCTGCAGCTTGGCACTAGTTTTCACACAGCAGAAATCTGATGTGTTTCCTCTGGCCTCTCCCACCCCTCAATTTGAAAGACATTTCATCTTAAATCCCAAACTTGTCATCTCTCTCTCCATTACCCTTTTGATCATGCTGGCCCTCTTTTCCTGATACAGAAGCAAATTTAGCAGCTCAAGAGGAGCTAATGGGCAGGTTCCTCCATCATCCTCAGAATCATTAGTGCTCACATCTTCCCTCTCAGTACGGTACATTTGTATGTTTAATTTAAGAAGGTTATCTGTCAAAAGTGATATCTCAAGGTAGCACTGAGCTGGATAAATATGTCAGAAACAATAGCTCCTGCTGTGAGAAGCAAATGTTCAGAAAATTCATAGTTTGGAGGATCTCAAGGCTGAGAAAATCAGGCCAGACTTACATCTCTGTTTCAGAGCTGCTCACTGTGCTCCCTCCATCCCCACCAGGTACGATGGCCCTAAGAGCAGCGAGGGCAGAGACCAGCCTGTTGCTCCTTCAGCTCAAAGAGGGAATAGTCCCTTGGGGAGGGGCAGCAACGGGGTGAACCCATTCAGCATATTAATTCAGCTCTTAGCATAGATAGGAATTGACCACAGAAAATGGAATTTATACCCAGAAAGGAGCCGGCATTGGCTTTAGAACCCGGGGGCTCGAGTCCTTGCAGCAGTGGTTTCCTACTGAAGGAACCAGGGGTGTTTACCCTTGTCGATACAGTTGCAGGTAGAGGCACCACCCCGGTTCTCAAGTGCAATAAAGATGGAGGTGCCTTGGTGCAGATCTGTGCCTAGCCAAGTCTGTTGTCTACTTGCCCAAAATCTTCTGAAGCATAAAAAGTCAAACAGTAAATCAGATGGTCTCCCTGCAAAGAGAGGAACCAGAAATTATGGCTGCCCCATGCATATACAGGCTGGAGTCACACAAGGGAAAGGGGGCTCTAGGGGGGCCACAACAAGCGGCCGGTGGGGAGAAGGGCACAAGCCACCTGCCACGCCGGTGAGGAGCAGAAGCTCCCATTCACACTCAGCCCCCCAGTAACTGACCATGGCAGGACTGGTTTGCAGCAGTGCAAGCCTGTGCTTTCTAGTAACCATCCCACCAGCTGGCTCATTCAGGGGCCATCGGATCCATCCGTCTGCTCTGCTCTGTCTCAGACCCTCAAGCTGTTTGAGTCCAACTTGCCAGCTGCAGAGCACCCAGAAAAATGTGGGTGCAGGCTCCCCGAACTCCTCTCGATTTCCCGGTGTTGTTACTGTCACGAGAAAAGCACACCCTGGGTTACAGGGAGCACAACTGCCCTGCAAACCCCAGCTCTTCTGAAATAGGAAACAGCAAGGATTGCACACAAGTCCCTGGTAAATATGTGAAAAAATAGTCATCTCTAAAGCTGGCAAGAGAAGGGGACACATCCTCCTCTCTAATCCAACACTAAGACTAGTGGAATTAAATATCTCCACAGCAAATAAAGTGAGGGACGATGAGGGGAGATGTAGCCTCTCGCAGCACCCCCCCGGTTTCCAGGGCAGAGCGTGACCCCTGTTGACCAGTGCTGAGACATTAATCCCATGCTGAGAAAAGCAAAAGCAGCCCCAGCCTCAGCATAAACAAAGCCATTTTGGCTTTTGAAGATGAATACCTTAATCCTGGAGGTTGTTAGGCTAATGACAAGAAATATCAAAGTTAAAGGAGGCAATCGATTCAATCAGGTAAGTGATTAAAATCAGTCTTTGAAGAGCCCAAAGGTCCCCGCTGCTGCTTTCAAAAAAGAAGAGAAAAAAAGCCAGCCTTGGGTAAAGCTCAGCTCTTCAAAGAGTTCCCAGCTTCTGGGGAGCTCAGCAGCTCTACCCCGGAGCAGGGTGCACTACTGCTTAGTGGGTGCCAAAACAGCCCGGGTCCCCATCTGCCTCTAACACCACATGGGGGACTGGTTACCCACCTGAGGGCTGCTCCTGGTGGAGCAAACGCGGGGAGGGGGCAGACCGTCTGTTTCCCCCGGTGTTCCCTTCCCTGAGACCACAGAGTTCAAAGCCCACATTCAGCTGGTGGTAAAAGCTGAATTTGGAGGATCTAGTGCCAGATGAAAGATGCTGTAGCTGCATGATGCCAGGCACTGCAGGCTTTCCCCGCTGGATCAGATTTGCTCAGAGAGCCACGCGGGTTAGCTTTGTGCTGGCTTTATCCCAGATCAGGCACTTGTCTGCATCACCCTCACATCAGCGTGGTCACTGCCTGCCCTCCTGGTGTCAGCAGAAAGCCATCACGAGGACTGATTTAATCTTCTAACTCTGCAGAAAGGTGGTCAGATGTTGGTAACATCTGTATCAAGCTGGTGCTGCAGGATGATGCTCAGGTTTGACTTTAATGGATGTGGAAGAGGCTCATCTCACTGCATCGGTTGCGGGGCTCAGGAAGGGAACAGCCTAGTCCAAGCAGAACCAGCAATGGAGAAATGAAAATATCTTCTAGTGATGCCAGAATCTCTCTTTAGTTCCAACAGGAGCTGTGATTACTAGCTAGGACTAGTTACCCAGCTCTGAGATGGTAGCAACAGCTGAAACAGTCAGGTCCAAGCAGCCAGCAGTGCTGGGTCTTTCTCACTTCCACACACAAATCACAGTGGCTGCCACCCAGGAGCACACCTGGCATGTTGCTACCACCTTGAGTAACTACTTCAGGTTGTTCCTCCCCAGGCAGAGGCATTTCATAGTCCTTGGAGGACAGGAGCCCCTTTTGCAGCACAGGACTGCTTAGCTAAGGTTTTGATCTGCTGGATTCTTCCCCCAGACCCCAGCCACTTGACCTGCCTGATCTTTCAAATGCTCCAGCTCCATCATTTTATTCTGCAAGTGCTGTGAGCAGACCATGTACATTAGCAGGTGGCAGACAGCCTGAGTGGAGAGAAATGATCTCGGGCAGCACTTCAGAGGGACCGCTAGTTGTCCCATAAAGTACACAGGAAGAAATTCTTTGTGGGCTTTTGGGGAAGGGCTGATGAAAACTACGACTTGCATGAGGCAAAGCTCGTGTCTTTATTCTGCAAGGGCAAGATAGCACTGAAGTGGAAAAATGTAGCAGCACTATTAAAACTAGCCAGCTGCAACAAGGCTTTTACCATCCCATACCAGGTTAGCTTCAGTAAGTAGTTCCCACACCTTGCCCCAGCACAGCCACTGATCCCCCACAAGGTTTCACAAGTTCATCTACTGTCCATGCTGTTGCTTCAGCCTCTTCAGTCCAGTCCACCCCGCTTCTTGCCTCTACTGCATCCTTCTCCTTAGCTCTCCTCCCTCTGCTTCTTCCAGGTGCCTCCTCATCCAGTGCTCCTCTCCCATGCCCCTTAGAGCCATTTAACTACTCAGCAGGAACCAGCCACAGCTGCACCTTATCCAGTCAGCCAACCCACCGCCCCTGAAGCCAGCCCACAGCTGTATATTATCAATGTTCATTAACCTGCCTTAATTCCTCTACAATTCCTCTACAACTGAAAAACTTTGTTACTCTGCCTATCCATGCCCCTGTTCTCTGGCAGAGCCATTGCTCAGTCTTATTTGTGGGCTGACACAGAACTGTTTGGTTGGTTCCAGTGCGATGCAGCTGTGAAAACGGTAGTTCATTTACTGCTGCTGCTGCTCACAGCATGGCTGCCGATTGCTAACAGAAAATTCACAGAATATTACTTCTGGAGAGATTTCTTGTAACTTTATGTGTTTTATTATAAAATTCACATCTCTCAGAAATGCGCATCACAGGAAAGCAGTGGCAACATACCAACAGAATTAAAGTTATGGAACAATCAGGGTTTCTAACAATGGTCTTCGAAGCAGAAGATGGACTGGGATCTGTCAAAGCCTGTCAGGCACAACTTGGTTTAGATAATTATAAACTGCATTTAAAGTCATGAGGCTGACCCAGTTTGAGGCATTGCAATAGAAATGTCAATGATAACCTGTGGGGAAGGAAGCTCTTGGTCAGCCCGAACCTTCCTCTGTATTCTCAGCGTCTTGCAGCATGCCCCAGGGGGAAATTCTAGTAGGGTCCCACATCTGGTGACTGCTGCACACAGAAATAAAGGCCATCAGCACTTCACTGACGGGGCCACACAGAGTGATCCTGAGCGGGGCTGGTTTGGGTTTGTGCCTATGGATTTACCACTGCACGCTCTTGTACGTCCAGCTGCATACGTGCCTCCGGGTACTTCTGCTGCATTGGCTGCATTTGCCAGTTACCCCAAGTTACTGAGAGCAAGGAAGAAAGGAGCTGGCTGCAAAGAATTGCAGAAAGGCCTGAGAGAGGGTGAGCACACAACCAAATGATGGATTATGTCTAATATGGATAAATGTAAAGTGATGCACATGGGCTAATAAGCAATTCTGTATTTCTAATATTAGACTCTGACCATGCAGGTTGAGGATCTCAAGGCTATAACAGATTGCCCCGTGAAAACTCACAAACGGTCAAAAAAGCAAATGAAACAGCAGGAATTATTACAGAAAAAAATGAGAACATCTATTTTGTTGCTTTATGCCACTGCATAAATTCATGGCTTGCCTGCATCTTGAAAGCTGGGCACAGTCTGATCTTTCTGTTTTGGAAAGAATAAAGCGGAAATGAAAAAATTCCAGGGGAAAGCAGCAAAAGTCATCAAAGGTATGAAACAGCTTCCAAATGAGAAACCACTAAACAGATTAGGACCTTTCAGGATGGGAAACAGAAAATCAGAATAGAGAGGGACAGAAGATGGAATGCAGCACAAAGACAGTAGGTAGAAAATTACTCTTTGCGGTCTGTTCTAATGTAAGAATTTGGGATTGTTAAGTGAAACCGGTAATTGAAAGGTTCAAAACAGGCAAAAGGAGGCACTTTTCACACATCACATGGCTCAGCTGTGGAACTTCTCACTGCAGGAGCCTGCAGATAGGAAATTTTAGACGGGTTCAAAAAGCAGCTGGCAAGTTCATAGAAGAATAATCCATTGAAGGCCTTTAAATTCAACAAAAAAATGAGCCTCTGGCTCAGGGAGTGCATGAGCTGCATGTTCCTGGCTCTTGGGACAGTGATCAAAGGAGCTATCATTATATTTGCTCCCTCTTGCTTGCTGTCAAAGGCAGATATTGAGCTTGGTGGATTTTTGCTCCAGTCTAATATAGTTGACCTTAACTGAGTGCAATCAAGGAACACACTCTCTGATGTCTAAAAGCACTTTAATACAAATTCATCTCCTTTTGCTCAGGTTTTATGCTTGCAGGCATCCTGCCTTGTGCTCTGGCAGCACCTTTGGGCATAACCCCAGGTGGGTGCTAGGGGCGAAGGTGCGCAGGGCGAGGTGGGGGCAGTGCCCTGGGCTTGGGGCAGCATCTCCCCCGCTGCTACTCGACTCACAGCTACCCAAACACATCTCCAGCCACCAAAGGAACCGTCTTGCACATCCTTCGACCCTCCGAGTGCTAACTAAAGCTCGTGGCTGGTGACGATGTGGTATACAGTCAACACCAAAGTGTGGCAGGGTTTTATTGTGCAGGGTAATAGACTCATCATTTCTGTTTGAAGAAATCCAGCCTCAATGTGATGTTTTACATCCTTGGGGGGGCGAGGGGTGAGGAGGATAAGGGGAGAGATGGGAAATGATAGTTCATTTAAATATATGTTTTAATCAAACCCTGTAAATTACTCTAAGTGATGTTTTAACAAGATACAATTGCAACAGCTGAGCAATGTTTCTATCATCATGCTGTTGTGGTTTTGGGGTTTTTTTGTTTGGTTGTTGTTTTTGTTTTTTTATTTAACAACCAAAATACAGAATTCAATTTACAGGGCTTTAGCCATGGTAGATGAATTTTTATGGGATAAATTCACACTCCAGTTTTGCTATCAGGTTGCACTATGAGGAGCTGGGCCTTTTTATTATTATTAGACCAGGCTGTCAAAGCCAGTTATATTGCTCTCCTAAAACTAGATGCAAAATCACTTGCCTCTGTGCAGCATCAATAAAAATGAGGCTTTTCTTACTGCAAAATTCCTTTTTTTAATTCATGCAGAGAGAGTGGGAACAAAATCTTAGCTCCTTCTTTCACCCGAACAAAGTCCCTCCTACAGAAGCTTTTCCAGGCAGACGAGACTGGTGCTGGCTTCGAGCAGAACCAGAGCCACCACAGAAATGGCACCTGCCGGGCTCTCTGGAGGTCTCTGGCCCAAGGCCCTTCTCAAAGCAGGTCCAGCACCAGCGCTAGACCAGATCAGCCATGGCTTTACCCAGCTGAGGGTCGAGAACCTCCGAGGATGCGATCCTGTGGCCTCTCCGGGATTTGTTCTAGCACTGCACTATCCTCCCAGCAAAGAAATACGGGTGAAAGTGTGGCACTGCTCCCTGCGGGAAAGAGATGGGCATAAAAATGTCAGCATCTTCTAACAAATACTTCTACTCTTCCTAACAACTCCCCCGGCACAAACGCCAGCTTGCACCCGATCAGGACCCGGTTGCTGGCTCGAGCTGCACACAGAAGCAATGGACAACCCCCTCCACTTCGCTGCGGCAGTCAGCAAGCAGAGTCGGGTGTTTCAAGCATCTGGCTCTTTCAAGAGGTCTGAATCACCATTCAAACTTGAATTACTGGGTGGGACACTAACACCTGCCCCAGACAACTCCCATCAGAAGAAACCTTGCCTTTCACACTGGCCCAGGTAGGATGGTACAGATGGATGCGTGCAGAAAACAAACGTCACGTCCAGTGCAAAGGCTTCCACCTCCCAGGCTCCATGGACACCAGCGTTTGCCTTCTGCCTCAATCCCAAGAGCAAGGGAACTATCTTCAAATCGATTCTAAAGACCAGTTTCCAGTGTTTGCGCTCTCTCTCTAGGGAGAATAGCACCAACACTGATACATCTTGTTCCCTTACACAACATTTGTTATGACCCTGTCAAAGCCATCATCATTAATCAAATTAGGTGTAAGAATCTAAATAAAAAATGTGCATAGTAATTTATGCAGATTGCTGTGTAAGCTTTTAAAATGCTGGGCTGAGGAAAAAATAACCAACAACCACATACCCAAAATAAAACCTGCAGCTTGCTTTGCTCTAATTAAATCCATCCTGCTCTGCCTGCAGGTGCAGAGACCCTTTTGCTCATTTCTTTCTGTGATCATATTCTGTGCAAAATGACAAATTAATAACTTGAGTAACAACAGTTCAACAGAAACAGCCTTATTACAAATCTCGATAGAAAAAGGTATTGTTGCAGGAGTGGTTCCCATTTAAAATGCAGTAAATCAGCTGTCTCTGAAGGAAGAAAAGTGCAGTTTAAAAACTTATTTAAATGAGGAAATCATAAATAGGAGAGGCAGTGCCCATTTCTCTTATTATATGAGTATGATCCAGCTACAGAAAAACCTCAGCAGAGGAGCTGGTTCAATTTACTGTTATCAGAGGGGATTAGAGCTGAAGATCCCTGATAGCCACAAGAGCTTTCCTGTGTTATTAACTAGGCTTGGCAGTATTTTTCCTCCTTTAGAACACAAATGAAAAACCCTTTCATTTGCCATGCATGCTGGACATTTCCTGCTTTAATGCAGAATTTCTCCACTGCAGTATTGCCACGAATCACTGCTTTGGTAATACTGCTCAGAGGCATACATTGGCAAGCCACGTCCCACGGTGCCCGGGTTACACCACGTTTGGCCCAAAGCCCCAGAAGCTTCTGTAAGACGCAGGCAGTGGAGGGAGTGACGAGCTCTTCCCTTTGCTCAGTGGCTGAGCAGCAGGACGTGGCCCTGGTGCTCCCAAATTCATACCAGGGGCTTCTCAGCATGGGGCAAGGGGAAGGGGTTTCTCTGCTCCCTGCTCTGATCTCCATGACGGGGTTAACAGTATGAAATTACCTTCCGCTTCACCTGGCCAGCTATGCCTTAACTATAGGTTGGCTGTTTCATAGCCAACAGGAGAGGTTTTAATGGACATCGGTCCGGCAGCAGCAAGGAGCTCCCCACGTCAGGAGTTGTCTCAGTCCTCCAGATCCACTAGTGCAAAACCCTCCCAGCCTGGATTGTCAGCAGGGTGAGCTGGTGCGGTGAACCAGCAATGCTTCTGTCCGGCTGCCCGGGGGTCTGCCCCTGCCCCCAGCCCCCCAGCCCTGCTTTCACCAGCCCCCGGCTCCTTTCTGCTGCTGCAGCCCCTTCCCTGAGCCCACAGGTCACCTCCAGGAATGCTGTGGGTCTATCTCGACCTTGTATTTAGTGACAACTCCTGGAAGACTGTAGATCCACATCCCAGCTTTCCCAAGGAGAAATGCAAACCTGCAACAGGAGAGTTGCTCCCTCAGGAGCCATCCATTGCACTGGTTCGTGCTTATTGCTTTTATTTCTCCCATTCCTTCCATTCAAGGCGATTATAAGGACATCTGAAAGCTACATGAAGGGCTGAAGCATTCATCTACCAGCTTTCCAAATTCCAAAGGTAGTAAGACACATAGAGTATAGCTAAAATATTTCTTTTTCTCCACCTTACACAGCCGGGATTGCCTTTTAGCAAAAACCTTTCCCATGAAAGGAACAGCACAAGACCTTGCTCGCCCTTTACTGAAGCCTTACACGCATCCTAGGCAGGCTTCTCATTCCCCCACTAGCAAAGAAAAAGCAGTGGAAATCTTGAGTATGTCATGAACTCTGCAGATCAGAGCAGAATTCATTTTATGTAAGAAAACAAGCAGGCTCCACGCCAGCCTTCCCAGCACTTCGCAGAAGAATGATGGTTTTCCACAGATCTGGAATTCTTTGTCAGATGGGCTTATACAGAGTGGAATGAAATTACTCCCTTGAAAACATTGAGCAGCACCTTTTCCATCTGATCAGACAGCTCTCTTTTTCCCCGTTCCTTTTCAGAGGAATTGGTCTGCAAAGCGGGGCCAAGCAGGGGCTGCTGTTGGGCGGCTGAGCTGGCGCTGGGGATGGTGGCAGCCACGGCATATTCGGCAGCGCCGGCAGTGGCCCCGTTTGCCCAGGCACTGTGGCTGCCCCGTGGGGGGTTCTCAACGCATCTGCCAAATCCCTTCACACAGAAATTCTCATCTCCTGACTTTGGCGTGGGCATACGTCGGCTCTCGCAGTGACGCAGATCTCTTCACACAGGGTTGTGCGTTTGTGCCGCCGCTGCTGTGCAGCACTTGCTGATGGGGGGGTCAGTTCTCCTCCACCACCCCTGGCAAACCCCCACCTGTGCTAGCAAGCAGTGAGCACGTGACTGTCTGCCCCAAAATCCCGAGCTGCTGGCAGACCAACTGCTTTCAGCATTACACAAGCTGTGAGAAGACACCTTCTGGTCTTTGGCAAAGTCGTGACTTTTTTTTTTTTTTTTTAATGTACTTTTCTGGTCTGTTAACATAAAGAAGAAAGCACTTTCCTTAATCATGTCTTTTTGCCATTCAGGTGTAAAATGGAACCATCCAAAGGCAGTTCCTTGGCTGCAAGGAGAACAAGGAAGGGACTGACAAAAGAGGCAGAAGTTCATGTTTGCAAAGAGGAAAACAGAGGAGGGGAAGATCAGGGACTGTTTTGCACAGCAGAGGTGCTATTAACAAGTAATCAGCCCCTCAAAGGGTCAGGGCACAACTGCTGCTCATGCATCCACAGTCTGGAAGAGGGCACACACACAGAACCACCAGCCAGAGAGAGCTCCAAGGCCAGCCCGGACAGACAGGGGTGGACAAGGGGCTGGAGGGACCCCTCCTGGTGTAGCCCAGCCCAGCAGTAGCCCTGGCTGGTTGTAGCCACCACATCCAGGCGAAGCAACCAGCCTCAGGTCCATCTTGGGAAGACCAACACTGGGCACAAAGAAGGTGGAAGATGTGGCAGGTATGGGTGGACAAGGCACCCGCTCCATCCATCACACCAGGAACCACCCTAGGCACTACAAATTACCAGAAACAGGTCCCCCTTTGAGAGACCAGTCCCACCTCCATCTCATTCGAGGCTTTTAAATAGCTTCTTCCCAAGAGGCTTCCCCATTGAACTGCCTCCGTGTCCTCAGAACAAACACAATTTTTATAATTAAGTGCTAATCAATAGTACCTGCACACAGGGAACAGGAGACATGTGTGTGCCCAACCAGGCACCGAGACACAGCCACTCAGGGAGGCCACACAGGGCTGCAGTAGGAGGGTTTGTCTTAGAGCCAACTTAATTTAGGAGCTGCGTAACAAAACAGTAACATGAACACGAGCACACATTGGACACAATTAGCAGTCTTTCGTTACAGCAAAATGCAGCACACGGATTTTATTTTGTTCCTTTTATGTCTCCATCTCTGGTCTCACAGCAGCTCCATTAAAAAGGTGATGATTTACTGCATAAATGTGGTGTAAAACAATTGCAGTTTGCTGCAAGGCTTTCACTCTGCTCCTCACCCCTGCGGCTGGTGCCTGGGATCTCGGGATGCGCCGGGCTCGGCCCCACACTGCTGTACATGCAATGACCGCGGTTTGTGAGACCTGTCTCTACCCACCCACGCTGAGCAGCCACCCTCAGGTCACACGGGCACTGGGGCAAGATGGTACCCTGCCATTTCCACTTATTTTCAGATGATTTTTCTTACTGTGGCAAAGGAATTTGTCCATAGGAATGAATGGAGGTGCTGATGAGACAGCGGTGCGTCCCACCATCCTCCTCGTTGATTTTCTCACCCAGACAGTGAGAGTCCTGGCAATGTATTCATAAAAGCCACAGGTCCTGGAGTCGTGGGGTGGCAAATTGTATGAGCTTCATTTTTCTCACGTAACAGAGATTGTCATATCGGGGTTTGTCAGGGGAAGCCAACATCGCTGTCCACATTTCACAGGGAATCCGATGCCCGAGGAGGCAGGCAGTGGTGGAAGGGGACCCAGCAGCCAGGCACCAGGTCTCTCAGAGCCCATCCCGGGCACAGCCATCCACAGATGTGGAGACATGAACTGCAAGATGCTTCTCTGGCTTCCGTCACTGCAACGTTATTCTCACAATGCTTCTGCCGGGTACAGGAACAAGCCCAGAGAGGCGAGGAAGTAAATCGTGCAGACAACTGGAAGTTTTAAGCTGTAGCATAAAAGATTTACGTCTCTCAGATTAATGTTCACCTGCTGTCCACTTCTGGAGATGCCCAGCCCCTTGGGTATCTCAGTTCTCTATTTTAAAGGTCAGTTTTACTCACAAACAAGTCTGGAAGCAGGGTATGTTCAGAGAGCCTAATTAGAGACTGCTGTAGCTACAGAACCTGTGACAAAGAAACCTCATGATACCACTGTCCTCTTCTTCCTGGGGCTCCCAACCAGCCCAAGCATCTTCCAGCTGGTCTCTCTCATCCGAGTGATGAGCACATGAGCTGCCTGGTGTTTGGGGAGGGAACCTGTGGTTCCCCTCTGCTCCAGGGACTCCTGCTCCACCAGCCTCTTGGGAGGAACTTCTCAGAGCTCCTAAGGGACCACATGTCTCTTTTTAAGTCAACAGCAGACCCATGTCGAAGCTACATGGGTGAAAGTGTTTAGAAAGTGTTGCCTACACATCCCTAGCAAGGCACTGAAGCCTGTTCCCCTCAGGAGAGGCCAGAGCAGCCTGATCCCACCTGCCTGATCCCTGCCACAGCTGAGCAGGGGTACAGCTTTGCACTCCACACAATAAATTAAGACCTTCTTAGGATGCATTTTTAAATCTCCATTCAGAAAAGGAACACGGCCCAAACCTCCTCACAGACCTCCTGCCAAAAGCCTGGGTGGAGGATGGAAAATGTTACTGTTGCTGTGTCATGATTTCCGATGAAAAATTATTCACTTGGAAAGCAACCCGCCGCATCTACCTGCTCACAGCTGCGAGCCGCCCAGTGCTGCCCTGCATAAGCCAGCAACGTCAGCAGAGCAGCAGCATGTTCTAGCTGATTTTTCATCTGAAAAACGGATAGCAATAAAGAGAAGCATGCAAACAAGCAGCAAACCCTGCCAAGAAACCACAAAACCCAGCCTGGGAGCATTCCCCAACTCCTTCACCTGTGGCTATCCATTCTCTCTCCCCAAGGCACTCGGCCAAGCCCTGGCCAGCACTCATTTCTCCCATGCCCCTGTGCCCCTGGCTTAGCCTGGCGCTCAGCAGAGCAGGCAGGCACTGCAGTGCAGCGCAGCAGGGGCCAGTGGCCAGGAGAGAGCCGGCAGCCAGCGAAGCCTGGGCAGGCACACCGGTGGGCACGGCCAGCCGCCTGCTGCCCGCGTCTTGTGTCAGCACCGTGCCCAGGGGCCCAGGGCTTCGGCAAGCTCTGCGTCAACACTTTTACTTAACTCTTCACCTTTATTATGCCCTTGCTCTTGAATTTAATAATGTATTTTTGCAGCCGTCAGATGCTATAAAACTAGTGTTCTTTTGTTGGTTTGTTTGTTTTAGAAATCCACCTGAAATCTAATACAAGAGGAAAAATAGTATTATAGACCCACAATATCATAAATTGAGCAAGGACAGAAATTCTTTCATTCTAACCCTTCCGAGCACAAACTCTTTCATTTACCCCAGACTTACAGCGTGTCAGTTGGAACAAACTCATAGGAGGTAAATCACATCAGGTATTGCAGCAAGCCTCGGAGAAAGAGGACAGTGAGCTATTATGTTGATGTTTTGTCTTTGCAAGTGTGCTGCCATCCTGCCAGTTTGCATTCCCAGGGACACAGCCCACTTGATCTTGTCCCCACAGCCAGTCCCAAGGAAGTCAGCAGCTACTGGAAGATGCTGGTCATATACACGGCCCCACCAACCTTCTTTATGCTACATGCTGCCCCTGTGTCCTCCAGGTTCCTGTTTTCCCCTACATTTTTTTTAGATAGTGGTGTAAGTTACACTATGGTGAGCAAGTCCTCAAGGGTTGGGAGGAGGAAAAGCAGTACCAAAACCCAGCTCAGGCTCCCTGAGCCAAGACCCCCCAAACTCCCCCAAAGGCAGCGGCGGTCCAGGGGCCACCATTTCTGGAGAAAGGCGTCACACATTCATGCTCAGTGTGGGAGACAAAATTGCTGCAGAAACGGGAATATTATTTTATGGCTGTGAATATGTAGATGTTTGTTTACTGAGAGACAATCAGATTTATGTATTTAGGGTCCAGGACTGAGCCTTGTGTTTGTAATCCCTCACAAGTGCAGGGAAAATGGCAGCTTTTGAAGCAATATTGGAGACCTTGAAACCAGCTGATCCATTTTGGACAGCCAGTTCTGGCGTCACCAGTGCCATCCAGACATGGACATACTGGAGACCAGGAAAGGGCCACAGCAGTGATTAAAGGCCTGGAGAATCAGGCTGCGAGGAGAGGCTGAGGCATGTTCAGCCTGGGCAAGGCTCAGGGGGATCTTGCCCATGTGCATAAATACCTGACGGGGGGAGTACAGACAGCAGAGCCAGGCCCTTCTCAGCTGTCCTGGGACAGGACAAGCTGTGTCAAACACAAGAAAATTTTTTTTTCATCTGATGTCAGACAAATACATTGCACAGAGAGCCTGTGAGTCTCCATCCTTGGAGATACTCAACACCCAGCTAGACACAGCCAGGGGGTCTTTGACTCTCGTGGCTAACCAAAGCCAACATCTCAGCTCAGACTTTCCTCCCAAGCGCTTGGAACAAACTGCTCACAATTCACAGAGCAGGAAGGAACATTAAGAATCATCCCAGAAGTACTTGTTGAATAACAAATAAACATGAGACATTCATAAACTTCTGGCAAAAAAAATTGTAAGCAGGAGAAGTAACCAAATTCATTAAATAAATTACACATTACATTTTATTCCCCCCATCAGCTCTATTAAAGATTATAAACCAACATATATGCAGACACAGATAAGACTGAATTATAAATATCTGTCAAAACCAAATGAAAGAATGTAGACATCCCATGAGCAGTCAACCAATGGAAGCAATCTGTAAATATGGTATTGTATTGTATAACTACAATGATAAACTTAATACAACAGTCTAATAACAAACACTCACAATTAGCTTCTTAAAAATAAGCCAAGGTTCAATGATCATTCATTGAGCTCAATTGACAACATATTCCAGTTATTATTACTGCACTTATTTCTTATTTATTCCATAAACTATGTTAAACATCTCATTCATCTCTTCCCTTAATGAATGTGTTTGAGACGAGCCAGTTTGTCCTCAAACAGTTTGCTGGAAGAAAAGTGATGGAGAGCAAGCAAGTTAACCCTCATCAATCTTTTGTCCTCACCCCCCACCATTTCCTTCCCACCAAGATGTTAAGATCTATATTTTGCTCTCACACATGCTGATATGAATTCAGTGTAACAGCATCAGAGTTGCACTGATGCTACCGAGGATTTTTCCCGTCCCTGGGGGAGAAGGCTAACACCTCACTTTAAGTGTACAGCACTCTGCCGGCTCTCAGGGCTGCACAAATGGTTGCTGAACACGTGTGTCCCAGAGCCAAGGGATGCCAGGACAGGATTGTTCTGATCACATCCAGTCTTGCCACGTAAGGAATCAGGTCAGACACGAGTGCAGGGCAAGGACAGTATAAGGACGTGCCTTCTTGGGCTTCCAGGCCATGCATGGGCTGCTCAGTGTGGCTGAAGGACCTGCCGTGGGTGGATGGGGCTGCGCCATCCTTAGCCTGGGCTTGCTGACCTTTTCCTCTTCCTCCCAACACCATTCCAAATACCCGCCTCAGGCTAAGGGAGAGCAAGCCCAGGCAGCTGGCTCCTCAGGGGACCAGATGGACACTGGCACAGCAGGCAGTGCTCTGAATTTGTGTAAGAACAGTCCAGAGGGTTTAGACCTAAGGTTCATGTAGCCCACCCACCTTGCTCTGACAGCACGCAGTGTCAGGCATCTAAGAGGCAGTACAAGACCAGCAAATTTAGGTGTTTCCTCAATGTATTTTTCAACCCTACAGAGATGTGCAGCTTTGAGTTCTCTCCATTAAATTGCATAATTTTTGAACCAAGGTAAATCTTCTGCATCTGCTTCTTCTGCAGGCAAGGGTTTCCACAGCTTAACTGCACACTGAGGCACAATGAGCTGCCTCCGCTTGGTCTTGAGCCTGTCACCTACAGGTTTCATCAGGTGGTGGGAGATACTATCCTGGAGGAGACATGTGTTTCTTATTCACCCCCTATATGTTAATCAGGTTTTTACAGCCCTTTGTAGATCTTTGAGGCACGAATTTTCTCAAAAATAGTCATTCCTAGCAGACCATGTGTCTACTCGTTACAGCCTTGGGAATAGCTTCCACCAAGTTGCCTGCTGCAGATGGCAGACTATCACATGTAGCTCCACGGACCCTTCCAATCCTTGTTAAAATACAGCATCATATCTGTCACTTTTCAGTCTGGTATCGGGGCAGTCCAGAGCAAAAGATTACACCCTGCGGCGAACAGGTCCGTTACTTCATTCTTGATCTTGAGAGCACGTGGATGACACCATCTGGCCCTGGCAATCTGCTGCTGTTTATCTTGTCATTTTTTCCTGTAACCTCCTCTAGCAATGCTTCAAATCATGACAAGTCTCCTGTAAAGAAAGGCTCCGAAGGGGAGACCTCCCTGAGCTTGGTGGGCACAGATGCAGAACGAGCCCTGTGTTTTCCTGCTATGGCTTTCCCTTCTCTGAGCGCTCCTTTTACACCTGGCTTGTCAAAGGCCATATGGGTCGTCAAGCAATTTTCCATCTCCTGAGGGTTGAAAAAAACCTTTTTTAGGGTGTTAAGGGTTTTGTAAACTGCTCCTGGAACTTCCTCACCTTTTTTGGGATGGGCTGTATTTTGTGGTTTTCCAGGTAATTGCTCAATGTTTGCATTCTCTTCTCAATTCCTTATCAGGATATTACTTTTATTTTTCTGATGATGCTTTCATACTGTCATAGTCTCTTGACTTCATGTTTTTCCATGCTTTTTCTTTTTTGTTCTTCCTGAAGAGCTTTATGAAGGTGAAGGCTGAGTATCCCAGTGTGAGTGAAGGGGCTGCTGGAGGGGAGCCCTTGCCTTTCCTCCACCTCGTTCAATCCCACTCACCATCTGCATGGCCTGATCATGTTTGGGGCACCTTGCACGTGTACCCCGAGCACACCGCTGCCCAGCTCATTGACCATGCAGCTGACGCACTGCAGCAATCACACCCTTGCACAAGCAGGACAGGCAAGACACTGCACATACATTTCAGTTCCTAGAGAGAGCAACTGGCCTCATCTTTCCAGGACTTTAGCACTTCACAGTCACTGTAGAAAATGATTTTATTCTCCAAAGATTAGCCACGGAAGAAAAAAATACATACTCTGCTCATTGTGCAGATAAAATATCTGATTACTATTTTTTTGAAATGCATACCCCGTTATGACTTCTTCCTCTTTTCCTAAACTCATGAAGGTGAATGTCATAACGGGGATCAGCCATCATATATTTTAATGTACTTGAAGGCTAACCTCTCTGCTGAAGAGCATACATGGCAGGAATGTCTCATTTCTGAGGGTGCTTTATGTCAAGTGCTATTCCAGATGATCCCTGTGCAGCTAGGTTGGGTGCTGTCGTTTCTTGGCAAGTACAGACTCCCTGGGTCTTACAGTCCCAACGCTGGCAGGCAGCAGGATGCATTTGCAGAGAATCTGAAGTGGCAACTCAAGCTCTCACCCATCTTAAAAAGCTGAAGAAGAGCCCTTTTCTCTCCTGAGATGCCACAATAAGCAATCACTGTTCTCCCATTCGGTGTGCACAAGTTTCCTCTTGCCACAGCACCGAGGGGACAGTAACACCCAGAGCCCCACGCCAGCCTCACCCCAGGGTGCCTGGGGGCAGGGGAGACACGGCAGGGGAGGGGTGTATGGGTCCCATGGGGCTGGTGTTTTATTGAGGGTGCATCACAAGAGAAACATGTCTTTTTAGAAGCTTTAAGATGTCCTGGTTTGGGGGAAGAGTCAGGCAGGTTAAAGCATCGTGAATTACCACATCGCGCTGTGTTTCCTCTGAACACAGGAGTCCTGTGCTTCCACCACCCATGTTTTCCCATTGAGCCTGCTTAGCTCCTGGCTGACCTAAACTGGCTGACAAACCTTTACAGTGGATTGAGAACCTGAGACACAGAGGCAGCCCCAGCTGCGGGGAAGGAGTGATGCTCTCCTGATGTCCCACCAGCTGCCCCCTCTGCAGAGTTAGAAAAACCCAAAGGGAAAAAATCCCCAGTGCTCTCACTGATGGAGCAGGGATCACACTGGCTTAACTTACAGCACCAAGGGTGGCTTCGTCACTTACTCAGTCTCCACCTTCTTCAGCATGAAACCAACTAATTTTACCAAAAAGAAACAGGTAATTTATAAAAAAAACAGTGTTCTGGAAAATCACACAAACATGCTTCTAAACAGTGGTACTGGGCTGGGTTATTAAACCCGGGAGACTGGTAGTAAAGCACAGTTACCCCCCTGACAGAATGAGGTTGCGGTGGTGTAATCAGTGTGCCCTACTCCAAAACTGAGACAATCTTTCTGTACCAGTCCCTGCTGTCCTTACTAATTGCCCTGCCCCAGTAGTCCTCTGCTGAGGCAGCTGAGATCTGCTGAGATCCCCTCTGACCCTGGCCCTGAGTGGCCACTTGCATTTGCAATGAAGATTTCTGACTGGCATCGCTATTTCTGGTTGTTCTGGCTCCTTTGCTGGGAAACAATGCCGTTTACGGCATGGGGCAGATGAAATCATCATCAGAAGTTGACACCTTTTTACATCCCGCTATAAAACAGGCTGCAGGAGAAGAGCAATAAATCATCATGGTGGTCACCTCCTTCAGACGGGACCTGCAGGGTTGGAAAGACAAGTCCTTGCCCCAGGATTGCTGCAGAGAAATAGCTGCTGGCTGAGAGCGAGTGTGAAGGGGACAGTGCCTCACCCAGAGCAATTGCTCTTCACTGCCCAAAACCCCCTGACATCCTCCCCACGGGGTCTGCCGGGAAATTACCCACGACCTGGGCCATGTCCTCACTCCACCGTGCAGGGCAGAGCATCCTGAGGCTTCCAAACACACCGGTGGCACTGTTTGGTCTGTGGGCAGCAACCCCCTCCCTGCCTGCTGCCCCTCTTCTCCCCACAGCTGCCGTCCTGCTCCCATGCGTGCCCATCCCAACATGGACCAGGTGGCAAAAGGAATGGGGGCAAAAACGGGACAGGGAAGGTCTTATTGCATCCTCCCTTGGCTTCACGTGGCTTTTTCCTTCTGAAAAGGCTGGACATGGACCTGGCTCGGGGCAGGGACGGGGCCGGGGGGGGGGGCGAAGCTGGGGTCTGGCTCTGCTCTTCCCAGCTCCCCAGAGGGATGGAAGGAGGCAGCGGGGCTGGCACTGTACCCGCTCCTGCATTACCAAGATGTCTTGGGAGAAATTCACGGGCTGGTAAGGGACCCAAGCAGGGAACATGTGTCATTTGGGATGTAATGAAAGTGCTTTAGTTAAAAAAAATAAGCCCGGCTTTAAAAAGAAGCATGAGATGGATTCATTCCAGGATTACTCAAATACCTTGCTTTGGGGGAATATACTTCACTTCTCTTTTAACTTTAATATCACATTAGAGACTGTTTTCTGGGATGGCGGATACTGTATTCTGAATACTTTATCGCCAGACTCTGACAGCTAGTGAAGTGTTTTGGATAATAGAAATGAATAATGTATCATGTGTTCATTGCCTACCAGACTGATTTGTTTACTAATAATTTAGTTTAAAGTACATTATTGTTTTACTACTCACACGCTGATTTACTTCCAAACACTGACTGAACAGATATCATTAAATTAGAATAATTTTTAACTCTAAAAATATATTGTTTACAATTTGCTCCTTAGCAAGGCATTTGGTCTGGGCTGCATATATTTGTCTCTAGGATTATGGGTCCAAAGCGATCTTCAAGCTGATTATTTCTAGGATATTTCAAGGTTTTCTTTTCTATCTGGGGTCCATTCCAGCCCTCTTGTTACTCAGCTCTTCACCAAAGGACCTCACTAAAAACAAGCGTCCCTTATTAGCAGATCCACTGCTTTAACAGAAAGAAAGCCTGGGGCTCCATGGTGAGCTTTTCCCCTGGACCGACTCTCTTAACCCTGTGAAGTACAGCAGGTGCCTCGTTCGATATTTCTGCCCATAGCTTTGCAGTGCAAAACTGGTTACAGGTGGATTCTTTAGTGTATTTTGCAACACACAACATTTTTGTGCTAATGAAATTCAGAAGCGGCATAACTCAGTCTTTGAAACCTTTCTCTCTAGTTGTGCTGTGGTGGAATAGAGCTCGTACGCTATCGCTGAAGAAAGGTAGTTAGGTTTGGGCCATGCTGCTAATTGATGCATGCACCTATTTGCAGCAATTTTCACTGAAGCTTCAGCTAATTTTGTAGCGATGCCGTGAAGGCAAATATCTGCTATACGCAAGTTTCATTTTCTGCTGGACCAAGGCTGCTAAATGCATTTCTAACCCTCGCATGCCATTCAGCAGTTTAGATAATAGGACCTATGAAGAAAGATGAACAAACTAGGGCTTTTCAGCATAAAACAGAGGAGGCGGACAAAGGGAAGGATGCAGAAACATTCTTTAAAGATGGAAAAGGCTGCTACAAAGAGGGAGGGGGACATTGTTTTCCATGCCTGTGGGAGGTAGGAAATCACACATTTAAAATAAGTATGAAATATTGACTTTACTCATTAGGAATTTTTTGTAAAATTTTGTAGGTAGGAGAGGACTGGAGTAAATTGTCTGGTGCAAATGCAGTGTCTCCATTGTGGGGGGCTGTAAGAAGTGGTTGGATCAGCATCCATGGGGTGAGATGGGGCCAATGGTGCTGTGCTGGTGAACACCTAGCTCAGTTCTAGACTCTTCCAGATCCTTTTTCCAAGCTTCTGCATCTATGGTTGGGGAGTCCCGTGCTGGGGCTGTGGGGTGCACTGTGTGTACATGTCAACACCTTCAGAAACCTGGCTTTATAAAGAAACAAACACATCTGAATTCCTTATATTTTCGGTACTTGCATTTGAGATAATCAAAATGATGATGGAAAGGTGTTCTGGATGGATTTACTGCTAGGCATGCTCAGCCTCCATCTGCTCTTAACTGAGGTCTAAGGGTGGTTTGGAGAAGAGGAAGGGTCACCTCTGCGCAGTTGGGACCACCTTCTTTCAGGATAAATGGGGTTGAAGGATGTTTGTTCTGGAGGTAGGAAATTACCTGCACTAGTGTTACATCTGTTAATTTGCTACATAGAAGAAGCTGAGCATTCACAACACCTCAGTATTGGCTCCCCAGCCAGACTGCTGGCAAAACCTCCAAAAAGAAAATCACACAAGCTGTTGGGCTACAAAGACCCCAAAGTAGGCAACCTTTCTTTTTTTTTTCCTCCTCCTTCAGACTTAGAGAAGTTAATAATGTCAGAGAAGAGGAAAGCATCCTGACATTGCTCTCAGGGATAAGAACTGGGAAAGATTGTACTGCTTACAGGATGAGAAAGAAATTAAACTGCAGCATACAAAAACCCAATATCCCAGCTGCAGGCTCATCCACTAGGTGAAACCAATCTAATTTGTTGGACTCTTTATTCCCAAAGCCTCCTGAGACCTTGGATTAAAAGAAAGAAGCTACCCGGAGAGAAAAGAAAGTTTCCAACCCGGAGGAGCAAAAGGGATGTCACGTTTATTTAAAAAAAAGAGAGGGGACAGTGAAAGAGAAGGCAATCTTGAGTGCCTTCAAGCACTGCCAGGCAGATTCTGGAAGATAAGTGTAGTGTTGTCAGAACCTGAATATTTCTGAAACAGTCCTGATAACATTGATGAAGGAGCCGTGCTCGATGGCAGTGGTTTGAAAGCCTCGGAGCTATTGTTGATACAAACATAAAGCAAGAGCTAGCGCGGCTCCCAGCCTGTCGCTTATGGCCAAGATGGGTTGTGTCTGGAGAGACCCCCCTGCTTTGCTCCAGGCAGTGCGGAGCAGCAGCTTCAGCCCAGGGAACGCGGTGTGCCAAGGGCTGTGGTGCTTACAGAGCCGGGGGGCACCAAGGAGAGCAAATCCGCTGGGCAGAGGGGACGTGGTGGGCAGGGAGGAGCGGCGTGAAGGAGGCAGTGGCAAATCACCCGGTCACCAGGTACCCAAAAGGTTGCCTGTAGGCCAGCTTGTGTGGAAAAGCACTGAGATAAAAATGCTCTAGGCTATGAAAATTATTTCCTTAGCACATTGAGAAAACAGACTTTCAATATATCACAGAGGTTAGTCATCTGCATTTGGCAAGTTTTCATAAATACTTATGCTCCTGGGAGCTGTCATGAATATTCCCTCAGTGCGGAGGAAGGGATTCGTTGTCTGCCCTGCAGGTATCTGTGATTTTATGTGACAAAATGCTGCAGCTTTCATAGAATGGTCAAAGTCTCAACAAGATTATTCAAGAACTTAGTCACTGCCCCTTGACTCAAAACTGTACATCTTGATGGACTGATGATTGTGCCTGAATCACAGCACGGTGTGTGCTGGGGGTCCACAGTCTGACCTCCTGCTTGAGCCAGGGCCAGTCACAGCAACGTGTTCCAAGCTTTGCCCAGCTGACTTTTGAATGTCTCACAGCCTCTCTGCACCCCTGCTTCGGTGTTTGATTACCCCCAAGGTGATCTTGGTTTTTTCCCACTTTCTATCCAAGGAGGATTTTGCTTCTTCCAACTTGTTGGCTCTCGCTTTTCCACCATGTACCTCTGGGAAGAGCCTTCTCAGCATCCTCCCATCAGGCTGTTGCAGACAGCGATGAGGTCGCAGCTTCGCCTGTTCTTCCTCAGGCTGACGACACCCAGCTCACTCAGTCTCTCATTGCATGTCCTGTTCTCCATCCCTGATCATTTTGGCAGCCTCTGCTAGCCTCACTGGACTTGCACTGGGAGCCAAAATGGCCAGGTACTGCGGATGGGATCCCACCAGTGTGGAAAGAGGGCAAGGATGCCCTCCCTCGCTGTGCTGGCTGCACTCCTGCTAATGCAGCTTTCCCAGGGGCACGGTGTTGATTCATGCTTGACTTGCTCACCAGCAGCCCCCGGACCTCTTTTTTGAAAAGCTGCCAGTATATCCAGTGGTGTTGGGTTATTCCCTCCCATGACAGGATTTTGCCTTTGATTGACTTTATAAGATTCCCAGCAGCCCATTCCTGCAGCCTGTCAAGGTCCCTGCAGATAGCAGCTCTGTCCCCCAGTGCACCCACTCTTCCCCCCCAAATTGTGGAGAAGGCACTCCAAAGTCTGTGCTGCCAAGAAGAACAGTTTTATTCTGCAATAGCTACAAGAACCTTGGTATGTTTCCATGCAATTTAAAATATAAATTAATAAGATTATTTGTAATTGAAATGGAGCAGAGTCTACATACTGTGCTCCAAACTCTGCACAAACTAAAATTTCTGATGCCTGACCTGCTCGTATATCTAAATCTCTCTTTCCTCATTCATATTAGAGCTGGTAGAATTAATACATTATTCAGTGATTTAGTCCTTCCGTCCATGATCCAAACCCATTTTCTGCAAATGTATTCATTGCTTCCTTCTGTTTGTTGACTTGTTATGTGAAGGACATTCAGCCTATATAGACTATTTTGGAACATTTTGCTTTGTTTGCAAAACGTTACCTATGGTGGGGAGGTCATTTGAGTCTCAAAGTATTGTTCCCACAACACAGCTCTTTATAAATGAAGGATTAGTGAGTTACAAATGCAGATATGTAATAGCTATGGAATATTGGATAAGATGTAGCCAGGTCTACTTACAGTTCAAGAAATCCTAGTTACCACACAAATACCCTTATTTACTTTTATTCTGGGGTGAGAAGGAGCTTGTTCCCCAAAGGCTGGTGAGGGTGGGTATCTTGAATTCCGTTTAATGTCCATGGCTAAGGGCTAAGAAGACGGCTCTGTAGGACTGCGCAAACCCCCACATCAATTAGAAATATACCTTCATGAGCACGTTTGTCATTCAGATGGAGTTTGAATTGCATCTAGTTGGAAAAGCTCTGAAATTATGTTTGTAGGTATTCTAGCAATACCTTAGAGGGTGTCTGAGGGATACCTCGGAGAAGGGAGGTGGGGGGTTGTGCAGAATTGCAGCTGCTTTACTTGGGGCATCACTGAGACATGCTGAGCTCAGTCCCACCCTGATGAACCTGTCCCATGCCTCTCCCGGGTAGGGTTGGGTACTCAGGAGCTCCTGAGCTTGGCCTGAGCCCTTGCTGCCCGCATGCCTGCGTGCAAGGAGCATTGGCAGGACTGGACTGGAAGCCTTGCTGGGTCCTATGGGACCTCCACAGATCGACCCCCCTGGTGCCCCCAGGGGCAGCACAGCAGCCCCCTGTCCTGAAGCCTGTCTGGAGCTGCTCTCCCAAAGAACAGCTGGATCCCACCTCTGGCAACAAGGAGCACCCAGATGCCAGAGATCTGCACACCTACAGCCCAGTCCACCTCACTAAAGAAATCCCAATCAATATTCCCCATTACAGAGCTACTGAAGTGGAAGTAATTTGGCCATGAGTTGTTGCTGGAGGTCGGATCTTCTTCCTGCTTCTGGCTGCAAAGGCTCTTAGGGTGAAAGATTTACAGCATTTTGGAGAGACAGGATTATCCTTCATGAGACAGGAACATTGACAAGCTGGCCCTTTTCGTCTTCATTCCGCTCCTAAAATCCCTCTTGATTCATTACACTTTGTCCTTCTCGTTGGTGTAATGAAATAAAAATGTTTATGTTGATATATAAAGATAGCAACATTGATTTTCTTTTCTGCAGTAGATTTGATTACTATCAAGCTTCCAAAACCTTCCTGAGGTCTTTTTTTATTTTATTGCGACACCTTTTCAAACTCACAGCTTTTTCTTAATTGTATTTTCTGCTGAGAGAAGCATGTGGAAGAATTTGAAAAGGTGAGGTCTCAGAGGGGCCATTTCAATGCATTAAAACGTTGGGATGCTCTGGTTTTACAAAGACAGTACTTTGCAAATTACATATTTGCAAAAACTTGAGATGAAATTATAAATATAGAACTGCAAGAAAAATACTTCACATTTATTATTACTTCCTCTAGATTTGCACCTCATATCAGATCCCTGGGGTTTTGGAGGTTTGCCGATATTTTGACACTATTTGTACTCCTGTTTCAGTGTGTGATACCTTCAATATGCTTATAGCAATGGATGAGCAGATGCGGGCAAAACACACAGGTGCCTTAAATATGCTCAAAAATGGAGCCAGCCTTGATGTTCAGACAACATATTTGTCTCAGTTAAACCTGCATTGGTCTTGAACCTGAAGAAAAAATCTCCAGATTGGAAACCTTTGAGAGAACCGAAGCATTTGATATTTACAGCTAAAACTTCCACCTCAGTCTCACTGAGGTACCTTTTACATGCCCTGTTCTGCATTGTAGAATGAGAAAAAAGCAGAAGATGAGACTGTTATTGCAATATTTCAAATCCTCAAGATGCAAAAAGCACTAGAACCCTTTGTCGTGCCTGTGCTGTCCCAGACCAAGACAGGAGAACCACCCAGAGGCTGTTGGGACCATCCCTGGCACTGCTGGCCCGTTCCAGGTGCTAAGCTGGTCCTAGAGCAAACACTTCCTTGTTAAGCTGCTTAGAGTTGTTGATTTACTGAGACAGAATGTTAATTCTTATGGAATCCATGAAACAGCATGTTTTCTTTTTTCTTAATGAACAGTATTCTCCAATTAATCTTGGCTTTGTTATGAATGAGGGAAAGATGCTTTGCACCTACCAAAGAAATTGATTTTTTTGGATTTCGATGGGTTTAGTTCAGCACAACTTCACAATTTCCTTGCTTGCTAAAAAAAGGGTTATAGATGATGCTGGAGCAGGCTTTTCCCTAGAGGTGCTCACTTAGTGGTTTAAACAGCAGCTTCCCAACAGTGCCTGAAACTACATATTTGAATAATGCTCAAGTCAAAATGTTTAAGGAAAGTGAATTCAAGTCAGCTGCTTGCTCAGTAGGCTTTCTGGAAAGATCCTGGATGAGCCTTCCCAATCCAACAGGACAGGAATAGTAGACATGCATAAACATGGGACTGAAGGCCAGGCATCTCTCTTGGGTATCCTATAGTTCTATATGGCCCTACAGTAGGAATTCAAGGTTTCTGCAATCAAGTTTCTCCTCTGATCCTTTTCTTTTCTGGAAGTGAAGCACTGGAAATGCAATCTCAGCAAGCAGGCAGAAGTTTCAGAACATTTCCATTCAAAGGAAACTTTTTTTTTTTTTTTTTTTTTTTGCACATCATTGCTTATCTTTCTGTGAAAGAGCTAAGCTTTGGGCATTTCCTGACACAAAATTTTAAGTGTAGAATTTACAAATTGTCTAAAATTTTACTAAGAGATTTTCAGATCAGGTAAAAATGCTTCAATGGCTAATTGAAGGAATCTGATGCTAATATACTGGAAACACAATTCAAGCTTTTCTTCAGCTAGTGGCTCAGTCTGCTTTTCAGATCTTTCATGGTCTTTAAAATATTTTTTCCTACTTCTAATGGAAAAGAAAGTCTATTCCATTCATTCAGTCTTTTTTTTTTTTTTCCTTTGGTATTTCCCTGTACCAGTCAGCTCCCCAAGCTGGGGTCACAGCTGGGGAGGGGGCAGCAGGCAAACACCCTTTTCCTCCGCAGCAGCCGCCTTCTGGCTGGGATCAGCACTATAGGGGCCACCTCGGGGGGTTATGGGCTGAAGGCACCCACCCCTGCCATAAATAACCCTGCAGTAAATGAAGAGAGATGGGTGGCCCCTTAATCTGCTGGCCCCGCTGGCCCGCACCTTTTTGGGATGCAGCAAGCCCACAGTACGCACCTTTGGGGTGTTCCTCAGCCCCGTGACCCTGACAGAGCTGGTCTGCTCAGAACAAGGGAGTTCGGGAGCCAGGACTTGAACTTCTCAGAGCCACATGTAATCACCATGTTGTGCAATGCTAGCTCCTTGCTCCTTCTTTCCGTTAACAAGCGTATTGAGTATGGTTCTTCAACCCACACACGGCCAGAATCCCAGTTGTTTGGCCATAAGAGGCCCAAGGACGTAATGTGACCCTGAGCCTCCCCACACAGCTGCTGAGCGCCTGGGCCATGGAGCCCAAGCAGCACGCCAGGCACCAGGTCCCCAAGCTGCAGATCTTGGGGTGCAAGCCTGAGAGGACTCCAACAGTTCACGGTCAGTTATGCACATGCCTGCAGGCAGAAATTTTAGTACTTTGGGATTTTAGCAGGATGAATGGTGACGTTCCTTGGATATTCACACCCCCAAGATCCGCTGGGGGAGGTGACAGCCCAGTATTTCAACTCTAGAATGACCCCTTCACCGATCTAACCCCAAGGGAATGTGTACATCTTCATCTCATATTTCTTCTCAGTCTCCTCCAGGCTGCATCTGAATGTGGATGAAAACTCATTCAGCATTAAAGACTTTGTTAGTTGGATTAGCCTGAGGGGTGCTTGTAATTGCAGCATTGTTAGGGCTGCTTTTCATTTAAAACTATTCTGCTAGAGATGCTTTCACACAGAGTCCTGTAATTTTCCTAGTAGTGGGCTGGGTGTAACCTCCTTGCTAAGCTGATAGATGTCTTTTTCTATAAAGTCAATTACTGTAGAAAATCCACTAATACAAAGGGCGTAACGCAATTATTTGGAATTGATTTCTTATAAGCTTATAAATAGACCTTTGGGCAAGTTCAAGTTTGCTGAGAGAGTCTATAATAATAGCTGTCACATTTTACATTAGCTTTCATCCCAGGAGATCTCAAAGCACTTTACAAATCCAGAACTCACATCTCTAAAGAGGAAGGATGGCCCGATGCCCATTTGCCTTTTGCTCGGGAAATCTGCATTTAATTCCCCTTTCACTGCAACCTTTCAGCACAATCCTTCACACCGCTGGTACAAAACAAGCAAAACCACATGCTCCTTCTGCAGGGTAGGGGAGGAGAGGCACTGTCATGACTGGCAGGGGTGAGAGGGTGCAAAACAACGTGGAAGAAATCCACTTAGACCAAGATCAGCTCTTAGGATGAGTCAATTGTTCTGACTTTTCTTAAAATCAGATGCTGATTCAGCGGCTCACCTTGGCTGAAGCTCTTTGATAAAACAACTGGGATGCCAGAGGAGAGGATCAATCCTGTCTGCTTGCTAAATTGGGAGAAATGTCCCACTGCCAGCAGGGGACCTGCTTCTCTTCATGGACTTTAAAGGGGCCCAAAAGAGAAGAATGTGGACTGACTTGCAGCTTCTCACAACCTAAAGGACCCCCATGGTATGCAATGGAAGCCCCAGCAGTTGGCTCAGAGCTACTGGCCCTTTGGTTTGTAGTAGTAAAAGGCAAGTGGTGATGATAATAGTGGCAACAGCAATGACAATGAGCTTTGAATGTTCTCAGGAGGACATAGACACCTGCCAGAGAGCCAACAGAGGAAGAAAACAAAAGAATGAGAGCCAAGTTCAAATCACAATTCAGTGGCACTGATGGTTAAAAATATGGGTCACTTACTGCTTCATTAATGAGTCTTGGTGCATTTATGAGAAACTTTGCATGACCACTTTGTAAAGCTTCCAAGCTATCCAAAGGCAGAACCTCCACAAGAAAATAGGAATGACATACTGCAAGAGGCTTTAATGATGTTGTCAGTGTTATTACTGGCCTTTCCTGACCAGTGCAACCTACAGCCAGGAGAGATTTCATTAAAAATCTAAATAAATTGGAGGCTCTGAAGTGAAATTGAATCACGTATTCCCCATACAGTAAATATATTCTGCATGTCTGTAAGGAACAAGAACTCATGTTTTTATTTATTTTTCCCTCTGACTAAGGTAAGCTTCATGCAGACCAGGAAGAACAGCATCAGCACAGACAGCACTGTGCTGAAAAAATTCATTTTTCATCTAGCTCCCACTGCATCTGGCATCCTGGTCTAGTCTTACTTTTGTCTTTTTTTTTATTCCTTCAAAGATGCAGTGGACATAAAATAAACCTGATCCTCCTTAATTTCTATTTGCATCAGTTCATACCATTTGAAATATAGTTTTCACATTCTAAATAGGCCAGATAATGATTAATAGACTGTATAATTGCACCATCGAGCCTGCTGCTTTGTAAGAATGAGAATGTACTTCTTTAATATTTTAAAACATTCAAAATTATTTCAGACATATGGGGATTTTATAGTATTTACTGTGCAGCACCTCAGAAGCCGGCCTGTTGAAAAGCCAGACTTAACTAAAGTTGTTGTAAACCTGCCACTGTTTTTAAAAGGACCTGAAAAAATAGGCATTATGAAGAAATATTGACAGATTAAATAGATTCTATGATGGGAACTGGGATTTCGCTCAATTAAAGCATGTGTGTATTACAACATTAGGCAATTATTAAATTAACAGATGGCAGAGACTTCTCAGAGCTCTGAAAATGGATCCTAGCAGCACAAGTGATGAAGGGAAAGTCATATGGTAAATGCAGGCGTGAATCTGAATACGCCTCTCAATCACTGGCACGTGGGAATTCAGGAGATGAAACTGATGCCTTGATCTCACAGCAGCAGTAACAGAGGAACTCACAAGGTGATGAAAAATCTGAGTATTTCCCCCAGTCCCCTGGTTAATAGTAAATTGGTCCCAAAAGGTGATTTTCCTTGTTCCCCAACTAGCAGCAAATCTACTAGAGGAAAAATAATGGGGGAAGACGGAAGCAAAGAAGGCTAACTCAAGAAATAGGGTAACATGCCATCTCCTTGCTCACAAGCTCAGAGGCTGGGGATGCTCACCTGAGAGACAGCAGAGACCAGGTCCACCTCCCTCCCATCCTGGGGGGACCCTGGACACATTCTGCACCTCCTGTTTGGGTTGTGGTCTGGACCTCCACAAGCTGTTCCAAAGCACGGTGTGCAAGTGAACACTTCACATCTTCCTTCCTCGTACTGCTCCCCTGGGTGAAGTGATTAAATTTCACTGGAGACTGTAATGCTGGTGAACCATCACGTCCTCTGCACGGCTCTTGAAGTCTGCTAGGCAGCACAATATCCCAGATGAGCACAGGTGGGTTAAAACCTCCTGGGAAGGGGTGGTTGGAAGGGCCCTGTGACAAGTGAAACTATGCCTGTCCCTGCTCTGGACATGGAAGAGACTGAGTACAATTTTGACCCTTGGCTGAGCCCTGTCCCTTCCAGGAAAGGGGCTTGTCAATCCTTGCTGCTGGCATTTTTCTCAGCTGTAAGGATTATTTTTTTAGGTTGTTATTTAATCCAAGAGCAAAAGCTTGAGAAAGGCTTATTAGCCTGGAGGTAAGAACAGCTGCTTGGGAAGTAGGTTTGCTTCAGGGAACAGCTGATTGTTTATACAAAGCTTCACAGTGGTGAAAAAGTGAGATCTGGCATACAGGCATCCAGGCTGTCTCTTTGGACCGCCAGTGGTCAGAGCTCTTTCCTGGGCTGATGACTGATCCCTTAAACCCCCTCAAGCAGAAATAAAATTCAGATGACACCAACTTCTGAGTAGCTTCTAACCCCAGGCCTCCGTTTTCAGCATGAAAAACTTTGCATGAAATGGAAAACTGTATCGAACCACATGAAGTGTTTAAGATCTGGATTTTGTGGAAGATGGAGAGCATAGTCTTGTTTCAGCTCTCCGAAGCTCAACAGTTTTTTGAAAAGGTTTTATTTTAGCTTTCACATGGAAAAATAAATGAATCATTCATACTATTTTAGCAATTACCCCCTTTTCAGATTTAATTTTTCAAAATTGGAACCCTGGAGTTAAAGCAAATCCAAGATATCTATTTCATTATTCTGGACCTCTTAGTATCTAATAATTTCCAACATTATAAAATACAAGTGAAATTTCCCACTTTTGCAACTTTTTTTCTTCCCACTGCTGGCATCTGAGCTGCACAGAGAGCTCCCCCAGATGACAGGAGGGAACGTGCCACTTACCTACAACAATAATTTATTTTTAAGAATTAAATAGGCAATGAATGGTTGGTGAGGTTTGTACGCAATTCGATGGCCATCAAACACCTCAAATGTAGCCTAGAAAGAAAGGTTAACTTTCAGAACTATTTCACAGAGACAGCAATAAAAACTCAGATACATCTGAAGCGCACAAGGGAACACATCTTTGTAGGCACAGGAACCTGCTGCTCGACAGCGAGAACAGCCGAGCTGGAGCATGTCACAAACCACCAAATAAAAGCCTTTAACACCATTGCTGAGAACAGAGAACACCTGAGGAAGTAAATAAATGTCAGACATTTTCTGGTGTAAAGACAAACCACAGCCTGGCTTAAAAATCCAGAGCTGTTTCACTCTCCCAGACAGGGACCGGGGATACATCATCTATGGAGAACTACACAGCAGAGACATGCTGGAAATTGAGGAGCCTAGGTGCTGCTTTCAGCAGTGAGGTAGGAGCTCAGGCACGCCAAGGGCCAGGTTCTCAAAGGCATTTTGGGGTTCAGAGGTGCAGACAGACTCAGGTTAGTCACATGCATCGTAGCCAGGGAAAAGGATCTTTTTGTAATCCAGATGCAATAGGTCTGAAAGAGTGTAGGTACGAGTCAGAGTTTTCAGCCATTGATGCAAGGGGGGGGGGGGGGGGGGGGGCGTGTGCACAGGAGGGGGCTGTGAGCCAGTCCAAAGCAGTCCACAAGTGACTTAGAAAAGGGACTTTGACCCACACCCTAGCACAACCCACAGCACTGACTTCCACAGCATTTGCATCTCTGTCCAGAACAGCAGAATCCACAGGTTGAAGATGTTTGAAAACTTCTGATCCTGCCCATTTGGCAGACTAATATTACGGCAAGAAGGGAAAAACAACCATAATGATCCTACTCTCCAAAGAAATGATTTATGCTTGCAGACAAAGTAAAAACTGAATTGGGCATTGTGAAAAATTCTCTGTGAGGCTGCAACTATAACCTAGATAATTCATTTAGACTAAATATATGGTTGTAATTGAAAATCCAAATAAGGTATGCATATGCATTGATCCATATGATTTAAATCAAGCTATAAAACATCAACATTATCCAGAAAAAGCTGCTGGAGAAATGGCAGCCAAGCAGAATATGAAATTCCAGGGAGACCATTGCACTGGCTGGAAGGAAGACTTAATTGATTTTGACAAAGAAACCTATTTGCTGTTTAATTGATTCCTACTCTAAATTCACAGCGCTTTCAGACCTAGCAGAGAGAAGCAGCAGAATAGTGATTACCCATAGCAAATTACAGCTGGCCAGGTCCAGAATACTTCAGGTCCTAGTTATTCTCTGTTTACCAAATTACTACTGTGGATTTTCAGAGAAACAATAAATCTACTCATATGAGACACAAATCTCTGAAAGAGTTACAGGATGATTGAAAGGGCTATTCAAACCACCAGAAAGACCTCAGGAGAAGTAGTAAGGACCCTCACTTTATTCCAAAAGTATTCTGGCTCTTCTGCCCCTCCTTTAGGGGTGCATGTCTCTAACGTACTCCAAGGGACTTCACAGGCACCACTGAGCCTTTACCTTCAGGTCAGGGAGTGGGTGAGAATTGTTTTCTTCCAATCTTAAAACATAAAGCAACCTCTACAAGTCAGGTACCCCCTCATGCCCTTCTACACTGCGGTGCTGCAGTTGCACAAAAAAAAAAAAAAAAAAGTCAGTGGAAATGGGAAGAGGACCTCAGAAGCAGTTTGAGCGGGGAAGGTCACTGAGCCACCCATGTGCTTCTATGAGCATTTATGTAGCAACACTCTGGTGTAACCTGGAAGCTGCTAAGCACAGGACCATGCTTTGCCCTCGCTGCTCCACAACCTGCTCTACCAATATCAGGAGGAAGAGGCAGATGGGCACCGACGGCTGCCGACCTGCGGCACAGCCTGCACAGCCCCTTCCAGGAGGGCTCCTTCACTGGGGCTGTGCAAACCCCAGGAACAACAAGGATGGTCGATTCCTCCTGAACTGGAAGCACAAACGAGCACCCACAAGGCATCGTCTCACTGTTGTTTAAGCCACTGTTTCCCCAATGCCTCCCTAACAATGACCGATAGACTTATAGCAAAGATTTTTCAATTTGAAAAATCCATTCTCATTTCAGAAATCATCTTCCACCGAGCTCATCCATTTGTCATGTGTGGCAAGGCAGAGCTGGGCTGCAGTCAGCCCTGCTGGCACACTGCTCTTCAACGGGGAAGCAAAGCTCGGTGGAAAGCCAGGATAGAAAGTGTGGCAACTGCAGCCTGGACAAAGAATAAGTCATTGACTTTGTTTCAAAATAGTTAAAGGAAGAATCCTTGAAAGCATTAAGAGGCAGGTTGGACCTAGGCAAATATTACCATGATTATCAGTACTTTAAGGGTAGATCTTACTCTTCCAGGGTTGAAGCGCTTCTTCCACCGCTCATGCTGAAAGGCACCTTGCGTGGGGGTCACCCGGCAGCGGGGGCACCCGGCTGGGTGTGGGACAGGCAGCACGTGAAGGTGCACGGCTGCACGGCTCCACGCAGAGGCCAACCTTGCAGATGCTGCAGAGGCAGAAATGGCACAGAGTACAACAAACTTGAAGACCTGACCTCAAACCTCTTCCCGGAGGCAGGGCTTTTCCTGAAGTCAGAAAATTTTTCTGTAACCTCTGGGAAACACTGAAACCTCCTCCAGCTCTACTAGTTCTGGAAACATGAATGACAAATGACAGCTATCCAGACTGACCTTTTGCAAGCTCTCCCCTAATTAAAAGCAGGATGCTGAGAAATCACTTATCCTCATCACAGCTGTGGCCTCAGGGACCATAATAGGTGGCTGAACTGTTTGGTACATTCATTCAGGAAGGCACTGACAGCCCTGGAGGATCCCCTTGAAATTTCCCGCACATCCACCCCCACCTCCACCCCCCAGATGAGACCGCTGTGGGCACTTAACTAGACAGGGAGCCTCTGATCTGATTCAAGAAGCAAAGCAGCCTGAGAATTTCCTTCCTGCTTCCAACAGAGCAACTTCCCGTATCAAACGGTCTGTAATGAAATGAGAAAGAGCAAAGAGAAGCACAGCTTTTCTGTAAGCATCACCTGGATGCACTTCCAGCAGCATTCTTCACAAATTTCAGAGCGCGCAGGATGGAAAAAAAATGAAATTTTTAGAACTGTTTTCTTACACAAATACTGAACTCCAGGTGTCATGATAAGAGTTTCCCAAGGAAAGGAGCTCAGACAGGAGGGATAGCCGGAGGTGGCATGGGAAGGCTGAGCCCCTCCACCTCTCTGCAGTGCTGGGGGCAGGGTGGGATGTTACAGTGCTGTGCTGCTTTCGGCTGGGATGGAGGTAACTTTCTTCATAGTAGGTAGGATGGGGCTATGTTTTGGATTTGTGCTGCAAACTCTGTTGATAACAAAAACATCCCTGTTACCACCAAGCGGTGCTCACACAGAGCCAAGGGCTTTGCTGCTCCTCGCCCACCCCACAGCCAGCAGGCTGGGGGCACCAGGAGCTGGGAGGGGGCACGGCCGGGACAGCTGACCCCCACTGACCCCAGGGACACCCCAACCATGTGGCATCACGCAGCGCATAAACTGGGGGGACACTCGGAGTGACGCTGTTGGTCCCCCAGGTCCCCGTTACACAGGATGGAGCCCGGCTGTCCCGGGGGTGGCTGAGCACCGCCCCGCGACGGGCAGTGCAGAATGAACGCCTTGCCGGGCTTGGCTTGCACGTGGCTTTTGCTTTCCCTGTTAAACTGCCTTTAGCTCAGCCCACGAGCTGTCTCACTTCTACCCACCCCACCCCACCCCCCCGACCCTCTCCCACCCACCAGCTGGCTGAGCTACCGGCCAGGGTTAAACTGTGACAAGTGCCTGCCCATATCCATCGAAAAGAGGAGCTGTGTGCGGGACCAGGTAACACCAGTTAGGTCACCTAACACCAAGCAGCAGCTTGTGAGTAGTGCGCTGTACTTAAAATGAGAGGTACAGGGAAAAAGGCAAACAACACCATGTACACCACTCTGCTCCCATCACATTTGACTGGTGCATGTGATTCTCAGCCCCCTCCAGCAGCCCTGCAGGCCCCAGTGTGGATGAGCTTCCCAGCACCTTGGGTGCCATCCTTTATGGGGGTCCTGCACCCCTATTCCCCCAAAACAAGAGGAGCACCACAAGGAAGCGCCCAGGGGCAAGGTCCCCTTATCCAGGGACTCCAGCACCCCCCAGGGAGGAGGGTCTCCCCAGCTCTCAGTAAGTGTCCATGGCTTCTCTGCCCTTCGCCTTTTCCCCCCCATCTACAAAGGCCTCTATTTTCTGAGCTCCTTAATGCATCAGCTCCTCCTAGTCATTATCTGCCAGCAGGCTCCTGGAGCTTAACCCCTAATTAGAGTGAAGGAACAAATGAGAATATTTCCCATAACAGCTACATAGCACCTCCTGAAATCACTGAGAAATTGCAGCAATCCGTCCCCCTGCAAAGCCAGCAGTTGTTACCAAAATCAGTGGTTTCATCTTCCTGCTCAGGTATCTCCTTGCCTCCCTCCCCCAAGCATCCAAACAGAGGGGGGTCAAAATGAAAAAGGAAAAAAAGCACCTTTGTGGTTTCTCTCCAAACTGAGGCATGTTCCAGTGGGGTGACACCAAAAGTTTCTGTACTGCATGTGTGTCTTTGATAAAGCAGGCAGCAAGGCTCCCCTGGGATCTGCCACGCATGTTTTCCCATATTAGATCCACAGGCCATGATAAAATAAGTTTATAGACTTTCAGGTTTTTCCTGAGTAGGTGGATTGTCTGGGAGAATGAAGAAATGCATAGGCAGGCTGTTAGCAAATCCAGCTCATCCTAATGTGTGTGTCTCCCTCTGCCCATCACAACAATCATCTTCTCTCCCAGGACCCTCACCACCACTTTCCACCCCAGAAAACCAAGCATCAAGTCCCCTCCTTGAAGAAAAAGACCAGCTCTGTGCATAGACAGATGCAAGGATCAAAGAGGGGAAGCCAGCCCCTGGTCCTGTGAGGCTCCCTCTGCCACCACTGCCCCCAGCACAAGGGATGCCCCTTCTCCATGTGATAACAGCAACAGGGACCTGGGTAAACCCAGACACCCAAGATGTGAGGGGTAGAGGTCATCTGGTGGGTCCTGCCCTCTCCCTCCAAACTCATATTTACTTGATTCTAGTCAGGGCTTCAACTCTTCATCTTAACTACCCCAGCCTGGAGACCCTCCGGTAAGCTTAATGTTGCTATATACTGCTCATCCTTCAAAGCCTTGCCATCCCACAGGAGAATATCATTTCAGGTGTTGATCCTGCTGTGTTCAAACACTATGTTATAGATTACCCATCAGCAGGTTCTCAGGGCCTATTCATGTATGAGTGAGCAAGAAAAAAAGTTTACAAAAAAAAAAATCAAACTCTTCTCTTCAGGGTCCCTGAAGCTGCATCTGCAAGAGACGTGTTTGCACCAGGTGGAAGAGCTGTGGGCTCTGCCAAAGGCAGCAGCCAGGCTCCATCCTGGGAGCTGTTTCCACCTTCCTCCCAGCACAGCAGCAGGGGCTGCGTGCTCTGCGGGGTCTGGCACACGGAGCAGAGGCTGCTCAGCTCCACCACTTACGGAAAGCACTTTAAGATGTAAATCTAGGAGTTTGGCTCAAAGGACGAAACAATTACTGATGGTAACTTGCAGAAACACAAAAGCAGTCCCCCACGGGGCTGCAGTAGTTTCTCACTTACTAATAGGTTTCATGGATAACTTTTTCCCAAGAAAACTGGTGTTTTAACGTTCAGGAGCTGGCCAAGCAGAGGGCATTTCCTAGTAGCAATACCTCATGGACAGTCACAAGGCATGATGATTTTGCAGTCTGGCAATCAACCAAAAGACCCACATAAATCTTACCATGGAATTTCCTTTCCCTGCCCAGGTTTTTTTCTTTTTTTTCTTTTTTTCTTAATAGATGCTCTGGTGAGCAGGATTCTTGGTAGAAAACAGGAACAGCCAGTTCAATCACACATACATGGGGATGTCCACATGGGGAATGAGACTCTGCAGCCTCCCAACTCCTACACGTCTTCCCATTTCCACAGAGAAGCTAATGAACTTCCAATTCATCTGCTGCACACAAACCTGTTTGCCACTTGTACTGCCACTGCTTCTCATCCAGGAACTGCTCCACCAAGTGCCGGTTGGACCTGTGCTCATCAGGTGGTACTACTGGAACCACTCTACCACAGATAAAGCTTAGGAGGTTCCTCTACTTCTTAATCCAGCTCTGCCCAGCACCCCTCTGAGCCACCCCAGAGGATGACCAGGGAGCAGGCCACCTGAGATCTGATCCTTCCCTGCTTTACAGCCACTCCTCCAGCAGCTGAACCATCAAGGAAGCATAAAAGCCTTCGTGTTTTCTGCCCTGGCTCAGCCCTGCTAGCCAGAAGGCATGCAGAGAGGGGCACAGCAGTGGGGAGCAGGCAGCCACAGCATCGCACAGACCACACGTCATGGCCTGATCTGCTGGGGATTGGTGGGAGAAGACAGAGCAAGACACATGCAACAGGAGACATCACAAGCAAGGTTATTTCAAAACCCTAACATTGCTTTTCTCTGTTCCACAAAATGGCAGGTGTTTCCAATCAGTTTTACAGGTTAAACAGTGCATTTGGTTTGTAATTCGTTTGGTAAACCTTACATTTTCAGCTATAATTACCCCATCAATGCAACTAAGTGAAGACGACATTTAAAGTGACCTTCAGCTTGCAGCTGCAATAACCATCCCACAGGGGATGCAAAGCAGGGAGAGGTGGCAGCACCCAATCCCCAGGTGAGAGGTACCCATGCACAGCCAGATGTTCCTGCAGAACCAGCCAGTTCAGGCAGACCAGTGTTTGAGTGAGGACAGCATGCACAAAACCAAACTCTCCAATTCCTCTGCAAAATGCAGGCAGTTGGAGGGCTCAGGGTGTCTCATCCTAGGGAATAAACAGCTCCTGCAAAACCAAGGTACGTGATGATCCCACACCACAGGCTGGTCTGTGCAGGAGTGGTTACCTGCAGTGTACATCTCCCAGTGTCCCTGTTGCAAAGGAATAAGCTTTGCCCGACATTTACTTGCCAAAGGGTAGGTGCGTTACTTTGCCTTGCAGAGAGACACCCAGTAAGACAACTTGATAAGGTGTATCACAGAGTACCCTTACAAAAAAAGGCTCTAGCTCCCTGCCATCTGGTTCCTCTCCTGTCTTTCAGTCTTCTCCTCCTTGCCAGAGTCAAATCCTCTCAGCACAACGCTCCCCTGCTTTCCTCCTCCAGTCTTCCAGATAATCAGTTTACCAGTCCTCCCCAATACCCATTGGGTTCTCACTTTTAATCCCAATCCACTGTTTTTCTATCAGCTTCTCACCTGCTCTCCAGTTGTTGCCAGCCCTCCTGGCATCTCCTCCTCCACATCTCCCACACTTCCCCATCCCACCCCTCCCCAGCTGTAGCCTCAGTCTCCTCCATACCCTTCCTCTTCTCCCTGTTCCTTGCCCTCACTTAGCTTTCCCAGGTAACAGCCTGTAACAGCTCCCGTGCCACCAAAACTCCCAGGGCATGGGGTGGGGGGCAATGTGGGGAGAAATGGGCAGGAATCCATCCATCTGGCCTCCTGCACTAAGCACCCATCAGAGTTTGAAGCAAGCTTAGCACAAACAGACAAAAAAAAAAAAAAAAGAAGCATCAGTACTGAGGATGGCACAAAAATCCAACCATGTCAGCATTTGGCTTGTTAATTACCCTCCAGATCTCTTCCCCTCCAAATTCACTGCTGGGGAATCTCAAGCCATCGCTGAATCTAACTAAATATGAGCATCAGAGGGAGACCAGGATGTCAATACTGCAAACTAACTGCTTTTGCAAATGGATTTTCATTACTATAGGGGCAGACACCAGTGTCCAGAAAGCACCCAACAAGGGTAATTATTTTCTGGCAGTGCTCTGTATTCACAGAAGGTACTTTGCATTGTTTGCAGCAGTAAAGGGCAGCTGAGCTATCGATCAGGTCAGATGCCTGTCACTCCTGGAGGCATCAGGGGTCTTAACAAGCCATGCAAAGACCATATAGGAATTGTCACAAGTTCACGCTTGGTTTGTAAGGCAATTTGAATCAGATTTATTGACCCCCTTCCCTGCCATCCACTGGGTACCCAGGGAAGGAAAGCTGTCCAGCTCAAAGTCTTGCCAGGACCTGCCAGAAGAGGCCCCTGGCAGGAGCCTCTGGAAAAAAAAAAAAAAAAAAAAAAAAAAAAAAGAGTTGAATTCTGACACCAGCCAAGATTTTAGCTGGAAAAGCGATAGTGTGCTTCAATTGGGAGTACAGGTCTCTGCAAAATGCTGCTGCTAAAAGCACCCATGTCCTTTTCCAGCAAAAAGGTATATATACTCAGGGGTTCCTAAACCCACACCAGTCTCACCTGATCATTTCAGGTTGGCACAACCCATCTCAGAGCACAGGGAAGGCCCTCCAGGTTTCTCTCCCATGCTCTGAAACACATGGTGTCCTCCTCTAATGCAAGGAAAGGGAGGTGCAATAGGAAAGGGTGGGTGGGGGGTGAGTACAGAGCCAAGCACTAACCACCAGAACAGAAGACCTGTCTACCCACATTAGAGAGCAGCAGAAGGAACATTTAGGTAGGTACCACAATCTGATTTTGCTCCCACATTGGCCAGTCACAGCCTCTTCATCTTCTAGCAACTTCATCCCATTTCCATTGCAAATTAATTCCAATACATTTTGAAGGTCTTGAAGCTGCCAACCACAGGGACTTAAGACAATGCAAGAATTGGAACCCAGGCAGCTCATACCTGAGCAGGGCCCCAGCCACCCAACCAGCCCTTCAGGGAGGTCACAGACTTTGAAACAGTGTGCTTACAGCTGGCAGCAGCGCAGCTTTTGCTGAAGAGATGACAATATTCAAGCATCAAGAAACATGGAAGTAAAAAGGGGAAATTAAGCTCCTTTCAAGCAGCTGGAGAGCTTTTGCCTTCCAGAACTCGCTGAGAACTTCAGTTTGCCAATCTATTGCCTCTATGACAAAGCTGCTGGGGAAATCCTCCTTAAGCAGTTACCCCTGCCAGTTAGGGGTCACGGTAACACATTGGCTAATGCCTCTAACCTGACTTGTGAAAAAAATGACAGCCTTTTGGAGTGATGCCCAAGGTAGCCTTCACCCATTTCCAGCACGTTCTCTGACCTAGAAGTCAGGCCTTTGAACAATGAACAGCAGGGACTGAATAAAGAAAGGCAGAAGTACATGAACATGAGAATTAAATAATTAAAATATTAAGCAAACTGGCAGAGGGAGACAGTGGCACTACCAAAAGGGAAACAAGGAGCAAGTGCCTCTGTGATTGCATTTAAAATTCAAATCAACCTATAACTGAACTATCATATGTGACCACAGCATTAGCAGGGAGGAATTGCAGTAGGACAAGGCAAGATATAATCATTTGGGCTATAATTATCAGATTCAAGAAACACTACATCATTCCCAAGGGCTGAGAGCCAGAAGAGACACCTCAAAGCACATCTTCCCTGCCAAGGTGTTGTTTGTCTAGGGTTGTCACATTACCAATGCATTTCTTATTTCCATCCAAAAATGAGTCAAAAATAAGCATGGATAGTCAAACAAGCTTGGATAAATTGGAGAGCAATCTGGATTGGATACTTTCCCAGAGCCAGGATGAGTTTCCATCCTAAATATTGCAGAAAGCTAGTCCATTTGTCATTCCCACTTATCCCCTGCTGTTGCTGCACCACGGATGAGGCCAGAAAAGCAAACAAGAAGAGAGCCAAGCTATTCTTGTCTGGGGCTAGTCTTGGTGAGATTTTCACCCTTCTTGCTTGGTATAACACATCTCCATGGTCCCCTGAATCTTTGGAGGTTAAACAAGAGGTAAGACACATGCAGAGGCTTCCACTCAGCCTCCTCTTCTCAAGCAGAGCCTTAGGAGCTGCCCGAGAAGGTCATTCTAGCCTGTTGCAGGCCATGAGGGCTGTAGCAACAGAAGACCCCCAGAAGCCATATGTGTACTGGGCTGGGCTGCACAGCTCCAGCACAGGGAGCCAGGCAGGCCCCAGCCACATGCAACACCAAAGTTCCAACTACAGAGGGGTCCACAAGCTGTGCACCAGCCTCCCAAGGTAAGAGCACCAGTAGTGTTTGCAGGAAACTGATTTCATGAACAAGCAAGAGTATGCCCCAGTCATCCATAAGCAGAAGCAGCATTACTTGCTAGGCTAAGCACTACATTAATATAGATCAAAATGTGATATTGATTTTTCAATATAGCAAGTAGAGGAATGTCTAGCTATTTCTTAAAAAGCACTCTTAACCAAGCAAATTTAAGAATAGGATCTAAGCATTCCTACCTAGGAAGGTGCAGCTTTGCTCTTGAGAAGACAACGTAATTGTATTTCCCACCAAGCAGCAGGACTGGCTCCAGTGCTGTTGGCCCTTAGTGCCCTGCTTCCCACCCTACAAGTTCACTAGTTACGTTAGGCAGGCTGGACCTGCCTCTGAGCTCTTCTCCAGAGAGAAATTGCTCAGCAGTAAATCAGAAAGCACACCATGGGAGAGGATCCCTGCAATTTCTCTCTCCAATTTCAATGAGATCTTGGCCTGGCAACTTAGATTGCCTTATTATTTTGCCTCTAAGAGAAGCTAGTTGGTACATAAAGAACACCAGCTGGACAGCTGTCCAATAGCCCCCATGAGCTAGGCGAAGTCTGATCCAAGTCCTTACTGCATCAGAGGTAGTCTTGCATCAATGCCAAAACCCAAGGACCATGTGATCCTGCCACAGCACAAGACCATTACAATTATGTAGGATGAGTGTTGTTGGAACAGAAGTCACTTCTATTTTGAGGAGGTGGAACTTCTTGCAGTCTATATTTGCTTTCCCCAGTCCCCATTCCTGACCTCCGTGAAAGGGAATTTTAACCATCTTTTAAAACTGTTTAGGAGTAGTACTCTCATCGCAAGCAGATTCCACTTCTTTCTTTGAAGAAAGAATGAGAAGCAAGGAGCAGAGCTTTCCATTTAAGAAATCAGCAGCCTCAGCTACATCACTGTCAGGCAAGTCTGAAAGCACTGGGCTGTTCAGCCTCTTCAGGAGTCAAATACAACAATGAGGTCTTAGCTCAACTGAAATATCTGGCCAGGAGACATCAGTATGTCACCTACACTCTAATGATTCTCCATCAATGAAGCCACATCTCTCCCATGCAGACACTCCTGCAGCCCACTACCCCACCAGCCTGTGAAGTCTTTACCAGGTAGCAGCAGACAGCTACAGGACAGGGATTAGACCTAGGAGGATGAAGGACAAGGAGTGCCAGGATCCTGACAGCTCCCCACAGATTCTCCAAGCATGGGAGAGTGCCAGGAGGGTACATATGTGCCTCCAGGACGAGAAGTGAGAAGTCATTACAATTTCATGCTTCCCAGGAGAGTAGCAGGGCTTACCAGCTGTAAGCCCTACTGCACCACTGGCTACTTGCTGTTCCTGCATTCCACACTGCACTGTCCCAGCATCAAGGACTGGATGACTACGGTTCACATCTGTTGAGCAGTGCCCACTCTTGCCATCTTTCTCCAAGAGACACTAGAGACAGTAAGTATTTTTGCCTGCAGTAGTTTTATTTTAAGTAGTTATGACCCATCACAAGCAGCTTTTAGGAAGCCAATTCCTTACATTGTATACTAGCTGAGGGTTTAAGACCAACAGCAATCATCAGTGTTGGTTTTTTTGGGGTGTTTTGTTTTTTTTTACATGAGGGTGGTAGAGGCCTCATGATGCCCTGCTCCTGCTGCCTCTATCTCCTTCTCCTGCAAAGGTTCATCCTCCTGCAATGTTTCCTCCTCCTCCCTGGGGCAGAAGGGTCCTACCAGCCAGGACAGAGGTATGTTGCTCTTCAGGTAGTCTAGCAGCTCCTCCATGTACTCCTGGATCACAGCCAGCTTCCTCTGGCTCTGGGTCAAGACACTGCTGGACAAGTCCTGGAGAGAGTTTGCTGCCAAGAAAGCAGTGTGAAGCTCCTCTATGGCTCTAAAAGATTGTTTCACCTTATCCTGAAGGTTTGAGGGAAGGCCTTGGATCACAGACACTGTTCTACAACAGGTGATTTGCAGGTGCTGTGTGATAGTGCATGCCATGAGCAGGGCCAGAGACTCCAGCTCCTGGAGGAGGCAGGAAGGGCAAGATCAGGGAGTTAGAGAAAGCCAACACCACAAAGATTGAAAAAGTCAGGGGGATGCCCAGAGCCCTTTGCTTCTCTCCCCAGGGAGATACCTCTGGCTCTGCAGAACTTTCATGTCCACTCTCTTGGGAAGACTTCATACCCCAGTCCAGCCACATCTGGTGTAGTTTCTTCTGCCCCTCCTGAAGCTTTTGATTAAATCCCTGCTTCAACACCTCAATCTGTGGCAGGGGAAGATCAGAGCATCAAGACAGACAAAACAGCATGGCTCCATCATAGTACTGAAGTTGAAGCCAAGCCAACAATTCTGTTCCCTCCTTCCAGGAAACCAGGCTCTACCTACCAGTTCAATGACACAGTGAAGCTGTGTGAGGGCCTCCCGCATGCCCTGCCAGACCTGCTTCAGTTTGGCTGTTGACTGCAAGTAGGCAAACGGGCGAAGTTCGTCAGGGAGAGACCCCAGCCGCACAAAGTACCTCCTCTTCTCCTGCTGCTGCTCCACAGACATCATGTCTGCACCGTCCTCAGATGCTGCCAGTTTGGCTGAGGAAAGAGACAGTATCTGTAAGTGGCTGACCAGAGTAAACAAGTATCAGGAGACCTCAGACTAGGAGCCTCCAGCATGGCATTTCCCATTAGCCCTTTTCCAGAGTAGTGGGGTGAGGAACGGGGCCGACTGTCCCCAGTTTGATGGCTCCCGTTACAAATAGTCACCTATACCATTTCCTTACCTAGTTCCTCATTTCCAATAGGAAGGGAGTTGTCTTCTGCTCTCCCCAGCACAGCTTCTGCTCCACTTACAGCCCTCTGGCCCACTCTGGAGTCCATAGCCATCCCCACACTGCTGGCCACTGCAGATCTGGCCGCCTCCATGCCACTCTCCAGAGTCTCCTTTGTTACACCCATCACCTCTGCCACTTTGCTGCTCACAGCACCCTTTGCATCAGCCACTCTGGATGATACCAGCTCTTTTGTGTCAGAGATAATCTGTGGAAGAGAAAGTTTATGTCAGATAAGGGATTGGGTTATGCAGTACACTACAATTCTGAATTGCACCAGGAGGATGATTAGCACAGTGTCTACAAAGTATTTACTCCTGTAGGGGTTTGTACCATGTGCCTGGCAGTAGTTTGTTCCTCACACAAGAGCCTACTTCACTTCCACAGTTAGAAACCCTGCCCCTCTGCCACCCAGGGACAGCATAGCCTTTGATTCTTACCTGTTCCACTGGCTTTTGAAGGAGTTGGAGTTTTCCACCTAGTTCATCCAGACACTTGGAGGCATGCTCACCTGCTGCAGCAACTGAAAAAGAAGTGTCAAAACTTGTTTTTCCTGCAGTTCCATCTCAATTTCTACCTTCCCAAACATGCTGCTCTGCAGGGAGCCTAGATCAAAGCTGCGATTCAGATCGCCACACCAGGTGTGTTGAAAACAGAATTTGTAGACAGCTCATCTTTGTTCCCTCAGATCTGTTCACTTTGGCAGCAGCCACTTCCCACTTCCATAGACATGCCACCTACATGGGGTCCCTCCTGCAGCTTCTTGAGCCCTCAACTAACTAGATGCACAGTCCCCATCTCTGCCCAAGCCCCCACATTCCAAGGATCACCCAGCTGACAGGAGGGGGGATGCTCACTCTGGGCTTAGAGCAAACTCAGGCCTGACACACCAACTGTTCCATCAGACACTTGTTGTCAGGTATAGCCCTTATCTCTCCAGGAGTTTAGAGCTTCTTCTCAGATGCCCCAGTCATATCCTTTAAGGGCCATGGCAAACAGGACCTTTAGATGTAAGAGTCCAAAAGGCAGCTTTTTCCTGTAACCACCATCAGCTTGTAGGAATCCAACTATAAGCACCTGCTACCTAATACTTTGGACCTTGTAAGATCACTTTTAGGGAAGTCAACATCAGAGACAGGACCTGGTCCTCCAGGGAATAACTCTCCGTCACACTACTTGGACTAGGACTGAGCTTTTTTTTTTTTTTTGCCTTACTTTTAAGCCAGGAGTTGTCCTTTTAGTATGGTGATGGAGAGGTGCATTTCTACATCCTAGGACTCCTTCCAGAGCTGGAAGGAGCCAGAGAACCCCTCACAGGCAGGTGCAAACCTGCCCTTCCACAGGCGATTACCATGAGGTTCCAGTGTAGTCAGAACTGGTTGCATGCAGCTGGCTGTGGCTTCAGTCACACTCTTCACTCCTTTCTCTGCTGCATCACACAGAGATCCGATGTAGGGGTGGTTCACCTTTGTCGAGGCATAAACCGCAGAAGCCATGTCACAGGCAGAGCTGACCAAGGTCATGTTAGCCACCTGGTTTACTGCATCCTAGAAGATGAAAAAAAGCCATGAAGCTTGCAAACATGACCCTGAGCTTCCTACACAGTTTTGCTCCAAACCTTCCTGTTCAAGTCACCTAACCTGGTTAGGAAGCAAGGCTTGCTTTGCTTGGCCACTTGCTTTAAATATCTACAGCTCAGTTGTGAAACAAGCTGCGGAGCACCGACACTTATGGCTGGCCCATTCTAGAATGGTCTTCCTCTAGCACAGTGCTGCCCAAGGGACAGCTGAGTCCATGGGCAACCTCAGTACCCATATCCAGCTCCAGTGCCTTTGGTATGGCTATTGAGCAAGCTAATACCCTGGGAAAAGCTTCCAACAGGGTCAAACAAGTTTTAAGTTGACAGACTTTACACTAGTCTGCAAGAAGCATGCTGCTGGTCATGGGAGCACAGCAAGTGTGGCAGGTTTCAGGGCTGCTGAAACATGGAAGCCTTTCCATAGAAGCACCGCCTGCAGCAAGCCAGGATCTTCACTACAGAGGTAGAGAAAGATATCTCCTAGCCAAGAACCAGGCTGTTTTGCTTAGCCTAGGAGGCTACCTGCAGGGTCTTCAGGCCTACTCTTTTGGCTGTGCTGTCTCCCAAGTTTCCAGAGAAGCTGTAAGGCACAGCTTGAGCCGAGGACACGCACCTCCCTTTGTAGAAGCTGAGCTTCCCCAACCACAGCAGGGCCACCCCCACACACTGGCACCCAGGAGCTGCCACCCCTTACACCTCACATGGAGCACCTACCTGCTGCTCCTCTTCCTGCACCTCCAGGGAGGTCTTGGCAGCTTCCTCTTTGTCAGGTATAGCTGAGGCCATTGCAGCTGAAATGCAAGTAGCACCATGGGGTTAGGAAAAGAAAAGCAGCCAGTGAGCCTCCACAGGAATTCCCCTTCCAGGGGACACCCCTCTCTAAACTCATTAGAGGGAGAAGTTTCTTTACTACCCATGGAAGTAAGACCCCTAAAAACAAGCCTTTTCCCATGACAGAAAGAAGAAATCTCTGTTACTTGCAAAGCCACCTGGTACTTATGTTTCACGTAGTTTATGAAAGTCAGATAAATGAGAACAGAGTCTTTGCTTGCCCAGACAAGTTCTCAGAGACATCATAGGACTTATTACCAGTAAGCTTAGAAAAGGCACTGGGTACCTCCTTCTTCCCCACTAAGGCTTCGAGGAAGTCTTGCACTAGAAAGATAGTGACAACAGAACCAGTGAGGAAAAAAAATAATCAGCTCAAGAAGCTTCCCTACTGCTGTTAGTATGCCCCAGCCAGAACCAGCTTTTCACTCCAAACCAGCACAGGCTGCATCTAACCTTTGCAGACAGGACCACAAGCAACCTTATGCTAAAACTAATTCCATTCTATAATTAAGCCAAGTAAGAAACATCTAAATGTGAACCAGGAATTCATAGAACAATTGCAACCTTAACACCTGAAAACTCTTCCAAAAAAAAAAAAACTTGAAAACAGTACCTTTTCACCCTGTTGAAGAGAAGCAAAGAAGCACCAAACACCACACTCCATCAACCCCACTCTGACTCTTTATACTGGCTGGGGCAGTGGGGCGAGGCAGGACCCCCAGTGACTGACAGCTCTGGGAAGCAGCAGAAAGGAGCCTGTCTCTGTCCTGGCCAATTAGAGGTGGAATGAGCCAGAGATGGGCCCTGCTGTGGCTCATTAATTACTCTGTGATCAGGCACACCTGATCACACCCTGTTTCTCAGGGGCACATTTAATGGTAAACCCAGTGTTAGAAAAAGGGAAAAAAAAAAACCACTTTTGAATGACCTTGGCTGCACAAAGATCACAGTGTCATGCATTTTTCTGGATAATGAGTTTGGATGCTTGTGAGGCTGCAAAATAAGCCTGTTGTAATGGACATGAAACTGCTGGCAAACGTGATGCTGGAGGCTAATCCAGTAAATCTATAGGTTTTGACATATCATCTCTCATCAGAGCTTGCCATCACCGTAATAAAGAACACGAGAGCAATCAGAGTCTAAATCCCTCTGTATGCTCCCTTGTATTGTTTCTGCAAAAGAGGAAAAATATCCTCCAAGTACGAACTGTCCTCCAGACAAGCCCTGAAGCAGAGGTAAACACCACGTCAGAGAATCCATCATCTCAGAACACCTTGAGGAAGAAGCAGTGTTTGTGCTGTTTGCCTTGAGGTCTATCTTTCACTTTCTGTTTTGGACTGTGACAGCAGCATCCCTGAAATACATCATCCTCCTGCACAAGGAGCCGTGCAGTGGCTCCCACTGCTCCTCACATCCCCAGCCAGGAATGCCACATGTGCCGCAGAGGCGTCTATCAGGGGGAGAGCCTAGGCTGAGTCGTAGGATGTTGAATGGAGGAGTTAAGGTGAGTAGGTCCTCCACTTAGAGCTCTAGGTAAGGCTTTGGGTGATCAGACCCATAATGGTTCATTGCCTCATACAGGGCCCTTGGTGTCCTGAGCTGTTCATGCAGTCTTCTCTGCCTGAAGTGAGTCTCCTGAGGATGTTTACATGAGAAATTGGATTTTGAACCTATGGAAATGGGAGCTACCACTGCTTCCAACCATCTTTCAGAAGATGAGCTTCCTTGGGCTCATTAGTAGAGCACAAGCCTTCAGAGGACCCTAGCCTCGCTCAGGACGGGGGCTACTTCTGCTGTTCCACAGCCACCAGTACACAGGAGCAGTGAAGGACTGATCCCAAAGCCCTGCAGGTTTCCCAGAAAATAAAGAGGCATCAATGTTTCTGCCCCTGGCCTGTGCTTGAGCTGCTGTGCAGTTGAAGATCTCCCTCATAGCTCCCCTTAGCTGCCATCAGAGGCAAGAAGTTACAGTCACAAAGAGACGGGTGCATTGGCTTGGCAGCACCTGGGCTCCTGCAGAAAACCTCTCAAAACCACGCTGACTTCCAAGGAACTGCTGCTACCCTCTCTTGCACCCTCCCATTGCCATATGTTTTTCACAGCTCTTTTTGAAAGCGGAATGTTTTGCTAAGCCCCCTTGGCAGGAGAAATCTCACAGAGAGGTAGGGAAGAGCAAGCAATTTTGTGTTACGGGTCTGCTGCTGTTAGTCACCAAGAGGCATGTCCTAGTGTTTTGTGTCACGGGGGGAACAGAGCCTGGAAATTGCTGTTCAGATCCTTTGTAGGACTGACTGGGCCTTTCTGTCTCGGGAAGATGTAATGAGTGTGATAGCTGTCAGCCTGCTGCGGAGCTTAGTGTAATTGCTGTACAGCTGGGTTTCAACAGCTGAGTAGTTACGGTGATAACCACCCCTGCTGCCGACGCTGCATGGCACCTGTGTTTTAAGGAAGGTGAAGACCAACAGTCCAAAACAAAGGGAGACACTGCAAAAATCAGAGGAGGGAGTTTCTGATGCCAGGGATTACCCACAGCAAACTTATTGTGGTTTAACGGGTAATGTTTTTTCCTCTCTTTTAGCAGGGCTGAAGAAAGGGGAAGTAAAGATGTGAAGCGGTAGCCAGTGTGGGCGTTAACTGCCATTTCTCCTGTAGTCCACACAGTTAATGCAGAGACTAGAAAAGCTGATGGTGGTGAGCTGAGGTGGAGAACCTTTTCCTGCCTGATCACTGATGGTCAATGGGAAAACCTATGCCAATCCCTGGGGCTGGAGCCGGCGCTACAGAGACTGCACCCAGCTCCGTGGCAGGCTGCTGCAACGGTCAGCAGGCTCGAGAGTGGTTCTCCCACAGGTGGACTATCTCTGAAGGACTGGTCAACACCAAACATGTTGCTCTCGGGGGGAGATTAGCGCTTTTAAAATGAAAACGTGGGTGGTGTTGGTGAAATGCAGTAATTGATTGAGCAATACTTGGTCTCCAAAACTGAGTATCATCCATTAATAGGTACTATGAATTGTCCCAGCCTGGGGTGGGAAAGGTCAACGCAGCAACAGTAATACAACAGAAATCCAAAAAGTAGAGACCTTCTTCCCATCTGCTTTACCCTGGGCCTGCTGAGAGTGTGTTGCAAGTACTGCTAAATCCCTATAACTACAATTTCCAAGAGACTAGTGGGAGGACAGAGAGCTGAGCCTTGGTAAGCTGCCTGGCCATTTCAGCTTTTCCAAGGTATGAAAGGTGGTGGCTGTTTTTTCTTTTCCTGGTGAAACTCATCTTAACCACACTGGACAAGGAAGAAAACGGCACTGCATTACAACAGCTAAGCTAGAGATGACCATCTTCCTAATGCTGCTGGATCAGCCTGGCCCTGTTCTTCACACCTGGCCAAACTCTGCATCAGCGGGCCTGTTCCTGGTAATGGATCTGCTCTTGGCTCAGAGGGCACGGCGGATAAGGATGTCTCTGTGAAGTACTGCGTAAAAGTCCCTTCCTGCACAAGGTAAGCAAAACATGCTCATCTTTGCGTGTGCTGTCAGGGTTATTCTGGCTCTTGCCTCTGAAAGTGTGGCAGAGCCTCTCGCGGGCAAGAGACGTGGGCTGGGAGTGATCGGAGAGCTGTATTGAGATCAGCTGGGAAAGCCAGCGCCTCTGAGAAGGACACGGAGAGGTGCTCCGGCGATCTGGGTGTCCCTGCACGGGCAGGGATGCCGGCTCAGGTGTGTCTGTGGGTTGGCAGCCGGGTTCTCAGCTCTCTGTGCCTCTGCAGCCAAAACCTTCTTGGGGATGCATGTCTGTGTGCGTGGCTGGGGGGGTCTCCCTATTTGCTGCTGAGACCACCTATTGTAAAGAAAAGACATTACCCAAGGTGGGGACAGGGAGAACACAGGTGCTGCTGTGCTGTGGAGGGCACAGGCTGAGTGTAAATCCTGTACAGCAGTTATGGGAGGCAACCGATCCAACAGGTTCTGACAGCTGCTCCAGTTGGTGCTAGAGAAATCAGCGAGTCAACCAGCTCCATCAGTCTAAGAGGGTCACAGGCAACAGTTTATTCTGTCTTTGTATTACATGGCAAGCATTTGCACTGGCTGCAAATGAATTGCTGTTTCTGTGCTCGTTACTGCACTGATGTTTGAGGACCACAGAGCTATTGTGGAAGAGCAGGGCTCCAGCCAAGGCAGAGGAGAGCCTGGGATGCTGTATCCATGACAACAGCTCCTTCCACTTTCAGTCATACGACACTAATTAGAGGTCCTCTTCCCAGTGCTAATGATGGGAATAGGGAGGCCAGAGCACTGGGCTGGACTTTGGGACTGTAGGACTCTGTCCTCAGTTCTGCCAGCTGCCTGTGGGGTGACTTTCTCTGAGACTGTTGAGCTCTGTGTCTTGGTTTCTCCATCTTTAAAATGGCGATCATGATCTTGACCTTTTTCCACAACATGCTTTGTGATCTTCTGATGAAAAGTGCCAGGTGACAGCAAGGGATTACTGATACTAAACTTCACACTTACCATTAGAAAGGCAGCTCCTGCTCAAGTCAAGCCACCATCCCCTTAACCAGAGACACAGAGTTTGTCTGTGCCGACCTGGCCAGCACCAGTTTCCAAGTCCTTGGGTCTGATCCCCTCCAGGAGGAGGAGGCGGCACATTCAGTCTCTGCTGTGGTGATGTGCCTGTGCAGGAGCACAACTTGAGCCTGTAAGCAGAGCGTCAGGAGGGCAACATGGGTTCCGCTGCCCATCAAGTCTTGTTCCTTCTCCTGAGACCTGGGCGGATTACATAAAGCACCTGTACGAAATAGGTGCCCACCCCCTGTGAAGTGCCACCAGCTGCCTTCCAGCAGCACCTCTTGGGCCAGGACTTCCAGGCAGGAGCCACTGGGCAACTCCTAGCTGACGTAGGCGATAGCAGGTTACCATGGGAGACCATCCAGGCCCCTCCAGCAGCATCCTTAGAGGCTGATGCCTGGCTAACTGTGCTGGGCTTCAGTGTGGGAAATGGATCTGGAGGACTCGCACGATGTGTGTGCTCGGAGGGGTTATTGCTTTTCAGTGAAACAAAACAGGAGGTCTGGGTGCACCTCTGCTTTACAGTGCACTTGCTTAGATTTCAATCATCTTTCAATCTCTTTCAATCACCTGTGTATTGTGTGATCAGCAGGTATCCTAGGCCCAATGTTTGAAGATGGTGCCCACCAAGCTTCCAGAAACACCCCTCAGAAGTATCATTTGCAGTCCCGTCCACAGAAAGAAACTGGAGCTTGAAATACATACATAGCAGGGAAGAATAGGCTCTAGCAGCACATTTTGAAAGTCAGTGCTTTAGGCAATCTCCTTAGCAGCTTGTTAGATGTTTTGTAAGTGTCCTTCCCAGCTCCAGAAGAAATAATACTACTAATGATCGTGTCAGATACAAAATAATTTCACAGCCTTTTTTGTCTGCAAGTTTTCTGGTTTCAATAAATCACGTACCCTTCTATGCAACTGAAGGAATCCAAACCCCATAGTACAGACAGCTTGGCTAGCAAAAACAAAAAAAGGACACCAGGGCCATCTTTTCCTGCATTAGTTCCAGCCTATACTCTGTTTGCCTTGGTGAGTCAGGCACTTGCTGAGCCGTGACACTTTCTCATTAGCACGGCTGAGTGCTCTCTGGGATCCCGGGGGAGATGTTAGTTTGAAGCATGGAAAAGCATCATAAGGGGATTGGCGCACACCTGCATGTCTCACTGGTCTGCAATGTGGACCAGTGTCCCCGAGAGAGCTGGTGAACACCCAGGCTCTCCCAGGGCCATGGAAGCCGTGGCAGGACAGATACCCCTTCAAGCAGGGAAGCAATTTGCATGTCTGATGTATTTGGGGAGTGTTTTAACCAGTGAACTGTGGGAACCGTTAAGCTCCTGGCAAATACTCCAGTGCTCAGGATGATTTTCCTTGTGAACATAACCACACCTGAATGATTGCATCAATCCGCCAGGAAAAGCTCTCCTGCTAGCGCATCCTTGGGGACGGCGGAGATGAAGCTGGGCAGAAAGGACACAAGTGCTTTTGTGTCTTCTACCCAACAACACACCAGTGAGAGTTTTACTTCTTTAATTTTAAAGACAGAATATCATATAGGTGAAGTGGCAAACCCATTTCACACTTCTCCCTTGGAATGGTTAGTTTATTTCTAACAAAATAATTGCAACTCAGGCTAGATTTATTTGAAATACTTAGAAAAAGGTACTAAAAACTCACATTGCCAGGAGTCCTTTGAAACTCCCTGTTGAGTTTTCACTGTGGGTGATGAAGGAAAGGTCCCCAAAATGTCTGTTTAAAAAAAAAAAAATGCAATGAAAAGAGCAGAGGATAATGAATCTTCAGTGTTCAATGCGGTTGCAGACCACGAATAAATAACTTGCACTGCTAGATCAATCTTCATATGTTGGCTGCATTCATCTACTCTCTTTGTTCTGAATAATACAAAACACCACTCCAGACTCTTGCAGAAAGCAGGCCAAGGCCAACAGCTCTCCAGCATAGAGTTTTGGGCCTCCAGTGGTCTGTAAAGCACTTGAGTAGGGTGAGAGCCTCCTCTTCTCCTTCTCCTGCTCCTCCCTTGCAGATGCTCCCTCCTGCTCAGTCCAGGTCGTTACATGTGCTGTTTCGGGCTGGGTAGAGCTGCTCTGTCTGCGCTGATGGATGAGAGAGGACCAAAGCCTGCAGAAGGAGGAGCACGAGCCTGTGTGTCCCCTGACCACTCACAGTCCCCAGACACCAGGGCTGATGAAGCAGACTTATGTCTCGTGATTAATTGCAGATCCTGGCTGAGCTTCATCTGGAATTTGTACACTCTCCAGACAATTCTCAGGTGTCTGCTAGACTCTGAGCTCACACGATGATCTTTCCATCAGTTAGGATACTTACACTACCTACTTCTTATTCAGTTGCCTATTTTTCCCCATTTTGTAAGAATTTAATTACCTCTGAAACCTCTTCCCCGCTCTGTAAGATTTGATTGAAATTTAGCCAATGGATTCGGAAACTACAGTGTAGGGACAATTTAAAAACCCAAAGGGAGATTGTTAAGCTGCAATGTGAAATAATGCATAATCCATGCGAGTTTAACTTATCCACAGCACTTACAATTTCCCCCTGTATGCTAACTGATGTAATTTTGAGCAATTTATTCCAATCCTGTACATCCCCTCTTTTTTCATGGAACTGTCTGAAGTACCAGACACCACCCTGTAGATGTTCCCCCCTCGAGACCTGCCAGGGGACCCCACACCAGGCAGAGCAGCAGCCTCAGCTCACAGTCTTTTCAATGTGTCTGCAGAGTAAAAAATGCAATTCAAACACAAAACAAAAGGTCAGAAACAAGAAAGCATGTGATTAACTAAATTTACATTTTTCTGTATGGATATTTAATCTCTTAATTGTTAAAGCTGTACCTGAACCCCTGGGCTTTGCCATAGAGGGAAGTGGGCAACTCAAGTGTAATGATCTTCTTTGGGACATCTTCATCTTCCGCCTGCGTGTTTTCCCCCGCACTGCTCAGTGCCTAAGCTTTGGGTCTTATCTTTCTTATTCCCATGGTGCAAGTCGTGATGAACCCCCCATAAGGTCCCAGTTCCCTTCAGCCATGGCCACTGTCTCAGTCAGCCTGTCCCCCACATCGCTCCACCATAGACCGTGGATAATGTGAGCTTATTCTTTATGGTAGGAAAGATTCCCAGCAACCGCAGGCTGAGATTGGTAAGAATGACTGGTTGGGGCAATTTGGTGTTTGGAATCCCCTCATATATTGTCTTTTTTGGAAAGCACCTGACCTTTAGTGTCCTTCAAATTGTCTTCCTACTGTACCATTGGCTGATCCCAAATGGATGTCTGTCTTCCACATAGCATGGCTTGAGGCTTTCATGAGATAGTGATGATGCAATATACACTCCTCGAGGACTGCAAGGGTTATTTTATAGAGGAGAATCTGTGTCATACTTCTTGGGCAGGGAGACCATGTAAATGGGTCTGAACGAAGCTTGTCCAGAGCCAGCTGAATTCTAGCTGCAAACGTACACGCTGAGGCTTCAGACTTCCATAGAGTACTTGCAAAGTGTTGCCACCATTTAAGTGCTGTTAGTAGATTAATTTCACTGTGGTTCAATTTGCACTTTAATGACATCAGGGTTAGAATGGATTACAGCCATTTCATCTGGCCTCCAGCTTGAACTACTGGCACCCGGTGTTATTCACCGAATTCCACAAACATTCTAGGAATATCACTGGTATGCAAACAGCAGCCTGTGGACTGTCCCAGTTATTCTGCATTTGAATTTCAGAACTGGTGACCTGAGGGGCAAAATAGTTTAAATGCTTGGTTTTGCAAATAAGCATCCAATCTCATGTGGCTGTGTGATGCCAGGCAATCAAGATTGTTTATAAATGTAGAAATATTATGGAAGAACACTGATGAAATCAAAGGCAACTTGACTGTAACAGTTGCATGTTGTTTTCCCCATCTGCCAACAACTTTTTTAATTGGTTGGCTTGTTTGTTTTATTGTGGAAGTTAATTTTAAAGATGTTGCAGGGGAAATGTATGTGTCTACACTGCGGGGTCACCTACATTTAAACTGATCCCTCCGCTACTAACAGTGCATTTAGCAGCAGCCCCATTCCAGAGCCAGTGCCCATGCTGCTGTGGCTTTGTGGCCATCCCTGCACCCACATCCTCGAGGATATCTGGCTCAGCTCTGCCTCTGGGAGAAGGTGCATTTCCCTCCTCCTGCTGTAAATCTCCTTTCTGAGCCATCTGTGGAGGCTCACAGCTCCAGTGATGGCCGTGGGGAGCCGTGGCCAAGAACTCCTCTCCCAGCTTCCACAGAATTGCTGTTTCCTGTGGCAGACTTTTCTAGAAATCTCTACATTTCAGGGACACATGCTGCAGCTCTGTTTGTAACTCATGACTTGCTGGTGTTTTATTCAACTGCATGCTCTCAAGTAGCCTTTGTTTGCATTATTATCTGGAGCAGTGTGATATGACTCTTATAAAAATAGCACAGAAATAAGGTTTGATCTCTCTCCAACTACAGAGATAATTGTGAGCTGTTTGCTTGCACGATTTTCCTAGTCAGTTGTTATAGCTATTTTAAAATTATTCTTTCAGAACTATTTTTTTTTCTGATGGGGTCACCAAGATTGGTGGTAAATCTTGATACACCTATCAAAACACTTTTTTTTTTCACTGACAGAACATTTTGTATTAGATGTTGTAGCATTAGTGTATTTTAATATGTATCCCTTTCTTTTTCCATTCTTTAAAGTAGTTTGGAGGATACAATTTTCAAATCTTTTATTGTACATCCTTTATAAAAGTGTCTCCATAGCTGCTTCTTTATTTCTTTTTTTTTTTTTTTTTTTTTTTAAATCAGATTTCTTTCTGATAGGATCAGATCTGAAATCATTTGTTATGTTCCTTGCATTTTTCGTTTCTGGTCAGGCATTGCTTTTTAGTTTCTGTGGGGGTTTTGAGGCTTTTGTGCTTCTTTTCTCCCCTTTTAATATAGATTCTGATGTTTGTCAGACCATTTTATTTCTGGCCTTTGTTCTCTGCTTTATTTGATCTTTTCTGTTGGTGCTTTCCTGCAAGTTTTCTAAAGAAATTTCTTTAATTTCCAGTTGATGTACTTTCTCTAAGTACTCTTGACATGGAAGAATAGCAGAAGAAACATTGTAGACTTTATGCTGGTTTGACAGTCTAATAGGAGATAGAAATAAACTACACACCAAAAGGGGGAAAGCAATTCCTTGTAAATATTACAGGTGCGTTGTAACGGAAAGATAACACACCTGACAAATACGAGTGAGTGACTTGCAAAGGAGAAGGGCACCAGGCTGTGGGTACAGCCAAGCCAGCATGGGAACATAAATTAGTTGCTTGGTAGAGTGAGTCTCCAGGAAGAAGAAACGGAGACACCTCCACCAGTTTCTGGCTGTGAGAGGTGATGTATGGTGTACCCGGGTCCAGGTAAAGATGGGTCTCTTTACTGTATAGCCGCGAGAATTCAGAAAGAGGGTCTTGCCATACACCAGAGTGAAAATCCAAGTGTAAATTGTCCAGCCTCTGAACAGTGATGTGAAAAATCAACCAGCCGTTTAGAAAAACTTACCTCGCTGCTGAGGAAGGCTGGAATGGATAGCACTCAGCTGCTGCCGTTTACATTTCTCACGTTCTGCTTGCTTCATCAATTTCTTACAACCCTCATTGCTTAGGCTGGATCTTTTCTTGATGCCACTGTACACCACCCCAGCTGGGGACTCACAGAGGGGCTCTCATGAGCCAATTCTGCTCTAATTTAATCATTGAAATCTGTAGTTATGGTGCCGAAGCCTAGCTGGGAGTTGAGGCCGTGGTGTGCTGTGCTCACACACACAGTCCAAAGCAAGAAGTGACACTGATGCAAAAACCTTCCAGCTGGGGAGAGGGGGGGCAGCAAACGGGAGAAATGTCAGAAAACCACGAGATAGTGCTGATAAAACTAGTCAGAATTTCTGCTGCATGGCAGGGGGCTTTGCAACATCCCAGCCAAGTTGAGGTATCAAGCTGGGGACAGCATCACATCCCATCAGCGAGCTGTGAGAGGCGCAGGGTGAGGTGACAGTCTGGGAAGTGCCCTGGAAGGACCCGAGTTCAGGGCAGTTTGCATGTGCTGACTCTAGAGTAGCAAAGCAAAAAACCACCTAGCCAGGAAAAGTGTGCAACTTCTTGCTTTTTTTCCAAAATACTGAACTTTCCCTTGGGAAGTATTGGCAAAGCCATCCCTGGCCACCACCTCTCCGGAGGCCCCTGGCTCAGAGACGCTTGTTTTCAATGATTCCAACCTCTGTCTCTAGAAAGGGGAAAGCCCCATAGGCCCAAAAGGAAAAACTGAGTAGCGATACAACCTTTTAAAAGGAATATGCTTTCTGTGTAAGGAAATGAAGCTAGCCTCGGAGAAATTGTTCCCCAAAGAACAGGAATGTGACGAAACCTTTCCTCCAAGTTCCCAAGAATCACTGCCACCAGGTAACACGTGCTAGGAAGTGGGCACAGCCCCATTCCAACCGCTTTCTCATTTATGAGCCCGTTTGAAGAACCTTCTAACTTGGGGAAGGAACAAAGGAGGGGAGGACAGGAATGTGTAACACTTGGGAATGCTACTGAAAGATGTCACTTGCAAATGGTCTCTTATCTCACAGGTGACCCTCTTCATCACCCAGGAGTCCAAGATTTCAATTGAACTAATTTTAATGTTGAGAGGCTTCTGAGATTAACAGCCTAAATTGTCCGTGGTCTCCTTCTCCCAGCTCTTTGCCACATCACACTGAGAGCAAGGATTTACGGAAGCACAGCTGGCACGAGGCCCCAGCCATCCTCTGAGCTTCGGCAATGCCCAGAAAAACAAACGCTGGCAGAAAATATATTTCCTGGAGGATAAAGAAGCTGGTCCATAAGTCTCAAAGCGGGAACTGCTCTGCAAATATGGAGCCACAGAGATATTCGGCTTGCAGAAATATTGCAGGAGGGAGTGCAGTTGTTCAGAGGGTTTTGGGGGTGGGGGTGCATGGGTTTTTTCTACAAAACCTCAGTGCTTAGCATATGTTTTCAAAGCCCCTGCACTGGTAGAGTTGCTTGTGGCTCACAGTCACCTGCGGAGAGCTGGATAGCAGCTGTCCTTCTTGCATGAGAGGGAGCAGAGGGGAAAGAGATGTCTGCATGGCAGACCTTGACGTGTCCTGCACAGCAACAGATTGCCTAGGCTGTATTATTAAAATGATAACAATAATACCATGCATTGGCTGTGAGCTAGCCCAGCCACACGTGGATGCACATCACTTCATTTGCAAGAGGGCTCTCCTGGTTATGCATTTATGCTTCCAGCCTCTGCACTGCCATGTGGCCAGCAATGACTGGGTGAAAAATACCTTTGCAGAGCTGCAGACTGAGAGTTTCATGGGGAAGGTGCCCCTGGGAAGGGGTCTGGCACCACAGTTGCTCATGGTGGCAACAGGCTGGCTAAAGTTGAGCAGCTACAGAGTCTTTCCTCACCTCCTGCAGCACAAGGGGTGGGAACTTTGCTGCCCTTTTCTCCAAGCAAGGACCCCAGCCAGCCCAGACCTGCTCTGCTCATGATAACTCAAGGATCCTTGGATCTCCCAACGCTGAGGCAATCTCCCCTCTCCCCCAGCCTCCTTCCTCAGATGTCACTTACCTGTGTTATACCTCCCCAACCATCCCCCAAGACTAAACACACAGTTAGACCAGCATGAAGCAGCTGCTTGCAGACCCCGGGACATGGTTCCAGCATGTGGTCACGGCCCCCCCTCGCAGAACAAGCCAGCCAGACCCTTCAAGTCTGATGCCCCTCCAACAAGTCCCCAGATTTGATGGGCTGCTCAGGAGCACCTGTGTGGGGAGAGGCACCATCATAACCAGTATACCAAGAGCAGTCAGCACCACCGTGAGCTTTTTGACTCTGATGAGATGTTTAGTAATTTCTGTATGGTCTGCTTACAGCTGAGAGAGGTGGCTTTGTCTGAACTGCTTCACTTTATTGGTTACTTAGAGAAAAAGGGAAGAAAAAAGAAAACTGCCTGAGGTTAGAAATTAAATGTTCTTTTCTGTCTCTTCCCCCTTAAGAAAAAGTGTTTTGGCAGCTGGGCGATCTCTCTGCTGTACAGCTCGGGGGGCAGGTGGGACACCCACAGCAGAACCCAGAGGGGCCACCGGGAAACCCTGAGCCCCTGGCTAAGGCTGCTAGAGCCCATGTCAGTGCTGTTGAGGGACAGCCCCTCTACAGGCAGCTCATTTTCTCCTTTCACAGGGAAAAGGGGAGTAAAGAAAACCACCTGCAAATGGGGATGGATGAACCCCACAAAGCACACTGGAGCACAAATCTCAGCTCACCCATGGTCGCTGGGTCTTGCCAGTGTCCCAGCAACCCTGGGATTCATTAAAAGGAAGTAAATGAGGTTTCTAGTCCTTAGGACTGCAAAAAGCACCACGTCACTTGGCACTTTAGGTCCCTTTGTAACCCCCCCCCTTTTTTTTTTTTTGAGTTGGACCTGATTTTAAAGCCAAAAATGTCTTTGAGATAGCAAGACAGGAAAACTGCCTTTGAAAAGCTCAAAGGGAAAAACCTCACTTAAAAATGCTCAAAGTATTTTATGGCTTTTTTTTTTTAATTCTTTTTTCTTGTTCAAAACCCATTTGCTGAACCTCACCCTGAGATGTTCACACCCCCAGAAACTGATTCTGGGGCAAACACCCTGTTCATGCAGGAGCCACAAATGTGCTTTACCCTGGTTCCAGGAGCTTGGGGCAAAGCCCTGGGCACTGTGGTCACTGCTGAGAGCACTCTGCAATTAGTGCAATTAGTCCAAATTTTCAAGAAAAGGTTGGCAGGCAACACCCCCACAAATGAGAGTGGGGATACTCTGCAAATCTGGCCACAGCCACGCATGATGCCTTTTTCCAAAACTCCAACCCTGAAACTCACCATCCCCAGAGGTTTTGTTATCCTCATCTCTGGCTTTCTGGCACTGAAGATCTCAAGGAGAAAAGGGCTCTGCTGCTGCTGATACTGGACACCAGCACCATCTGGCCCTGGTCCTTATTCACTCTAGATTAAAGACTGGAAAGCTTTTATGAAGTCAGAAGAAAGAAAAAAAGAAAAAAAAAGTGGTATGTCATCTGGATTTCCTACTGTTTGCCGGTAATTAAGTTTGTCACAATCTTGACAGAGCTGGGAACAATGGAAGGAATCAGAAAGGAAAGGCAGAGGGAGGAAAAATATAATAAGAGTCTCTGGAGCTTTTTCCTTCTGATTCTGTTACCAAAGAAAATTATTAAAAGAAATAATGATATTTCCGTGGTGTTTGCTCCCCAGTTCCACTACAGATATAAATTAAGCCTAACAATTTGTCAAAATTTTTTTTAAGCTCAGGTAATGTCATTCCAATATTTACTGGGCTGCACGCCAGTCCCTGGGGTTTATATCAATTCAGATCTAGTCTCTGCCTCTTTGTCACTCCCTCTTTGTTGTTTCATCTTAGTTTATATCCTTTCTTTTACTTGGAGAGAGAAAACAAAAATCATCCCAACTCAGCGGCAGTGTCTCAGGTGCCAGGCTGAAGGGCATCTCAACAGAAGGACCTGCCCATCTGTATCCTCCTGCAGGAAAAAGTGATCATTAGAGTTCATTGTCATCTTTTGCTCTGTTTGCTACAGACCAGGATGCAGGGTAAAACCAAAACCGCTTGGGGCTGATTGCTGCTATGGGAACCAACGTCCCTGCTTAGCTTTCCACCAAAAGCCCCAGCGCATCACCCAGGGCTTTATTACATCCCCTATGCCAAGCTGGCAGAGGTGAAGCTGTCTGCAGGTTGTCCTTGTCAGGAGCAGGGTTTCAGGCTCCTCTGGGACCACAGAATCATTTAGGTTGGACAAGACCCTTAAGAACATCAGATACAGCATGCAAGGATGCAGGCAGAGCAGGGGTATTGGCAGGGCTCCTCTTGGACGGTGACCAAGCTGCAGAAACCCAAACCAAGGGGCCACAGGCTTCATCTGTGCAGCATCCATGATGTGCAAGAAGATCCCTATTGATGGCAAAGGGATGGTCTGCACGAAGGAACTGCCTTCAGCGGAGAAGCAGTTTCAGGACTGGAAAGGCACATTTCCAGACAAAAGAAGAGTCTTTGTTCTGGAAGCATTTTTAAAAGGAAAACAGGAATGTGGAGAAGTCATTGCAAACAATTACCCCGAGCAGTTCTGGATTTGGCTTCATCTCTGCTCTGTCAGTGCCCAGCTATGGAGCTCTTGCTGGTCTCTGCATGTCCATGGAGCCCCCAATGTGCTTTAGCGGTGGGCTTGGCAGTGCTGGGTTAACAGTGGGACTTGATGATTTTAAAGGTCTTTTCCAACCTAAATGATTCTGTGATTCTATGACTTCTCCCTATTTTCCTTTAGCTTCCTGGGCTAATAATTATTTGCCCCTTATGGGAAAACATGGTCCCTGCCAAAACTACTGCAGCAATAAGGCACACAATGGGACAGCTGCTCTGATGTAAATCTCGTGCTCTCCCACCTCTTTCCAAATTTTTCAGTCTGCAGAGGGTTCTCAAAGTGGACTTTGCAGAGGGCCGTGAAAATAGATTTATTTTGGAATATTTCCACTTGTCATTACAATTAATCACCAGAACCCAAGGAAAAGGAGCGCAGTTTATGAAAACATCAAGCAGGCAATGTGACTGCAGGAACCTGACAAATGGGACAGCAGGACAGAGAGATGGTTTAGAATAATCCATTTTCATGCCAGCTCCAGTAAAAAGAAAACAGAAAGACTGAGCAGCATCCTTCCCCGCGACAACCTACAGAGCATAATCGTGGCCCTCATCTGAAACCATGCAGTAGCTCCCCAGAACATTTTCGAAAGACAAGGCACCATATTTTTCAAACTCTGTCTCAAACACGATACTCAAGAGAGTACCTCTGCCGTGAAAAATAAATGCTCCTCTATAAAAGAACTAAATCCACATTTTTCAAAAGCAGCCTCAACTCTGGACATGAACTTCAGAGTACATAGAATAATGTTATCTCAAGTTTTGCTTGCTCTGAGGACACTGGCAAGACGGACTCTGTTTCTCCCCCTCTTTCCTTGAAAGTACTTCCACTCCCCTCCACCATCTGCCACGAAGCAAGACGCTCCTCTGGGATACATCCCTCTGCAAGGTCAACATCATTAGCATGGAAGAGAAGCGGGAGCAGCCTGTTTCCTAACTCGGCAGTTGAGACATAGACTTCAAAGTGAGACACATGGAGGCTCCAATAACTGCACCCACGAAGCATTTATAAATGATAGCCTGCCACAGGAGGGCAATGCCAGCCCCAGCATCTGGCTATGAGAACAGGCAGAAGCATCCCGGGTCCCGCTCCCTAGGGAAGTGCCCAACCGTCCGAGTTACCTGGGAGGAGAATGATGCAGAGGACAAGGAGGAAGAGGAGAGCCCCTTCCTGGCAGCCTTGCGATTCTCACCTTTGGTTCCATTCAAGTATCACGTACTTGCAGAGGAACAGATGGACAAGTCAAATGGGAATTTGTTCAGAGTTCCACTGCAGCAAGAAGAAACGTGTTTTGTGTCAGTCCAAACCAGTTTATTTTTTGCATCTTGGCAGCTGAGCTGTTAAGAAAAAACAAACAAACTCCCATCCTGCAGCCCTGCCTTGGTCTTTGTTGGGAGATGAGCTCCTCAGACCCCTGAATACAGGTGTCTGGGGAAGGCTATAAGGGTTCTGGCATTTGCCTCCCCGTAGAACAGAGCCATGGAGTTCCCAACGCCAGGCAGTCCAGGGAAGGGTGCTCCAGAGCCCCGTGGCTCTCAGCCAGCCTCCATGAGAGGCAGGACGAGATCAGAACATCTTGTGAACAAGAACATGAAGATGTTCTTCATCTACCTGCTGGTGACCAACCTAGGATGAGTATTCTCCACACAGCAACACCACCATTTCCCATTACAAGTCCAGTCAGCTGGAGCTCCTGCCAAGGGAAGAAGAATCACCACACCATGAAGTGGAGCATTTCTTTAATTCCAGCCCACAACCAGCTACTCATTGACCAGGAACTCCACAGGCTTCTTGACCTGCAGTCAACCATGAGAAAGTTAATAGCCAGCTTTCACCATGAGTTTTGTTGGCAATTCATAACCAGAAAAGCATACACCTAGGATTTCCAAGATCCAAGCCCCACAAATAGCTCATTATCTCTGAGACACAGTGTTCTCTGAATACCTACCCGGGAGACTGCCATGGGACACACGGCTCTGTGGCTGTTATTTTAAGCGGACACACCAAAATCCTCTTCGGCACTCCCCAGCAAGGAAGCCCTCAGCTGGAATCTGTAGAGGGAAGGAGCTCTTTGCTCCAAAAGCTGAAATTCAATTTGTGCTTAATAATTAAAACTTGAAATAACAGCTTTCATGTGCGAGCTGAACCATTAAATTACAGAGGTGGATCTAAGCCTTTTTACACTGGGTGGAGTTTACTCATGTGGAAATTTCTGGGTGCATCCTCCAGTGGACTCATTAACGATGTAAAAAAGGTGAGTGGGCATCAGTTTTATGGCATCGTTTAAAAATGTTTCTCTTCCCTTCCAGACTACAGAAGAATTTGGGGGTTGTTTGGCTGGGGTTTTTCAAGCCACTTGGCGTAAACAAATTCCTCATCACTTGAGCTGTACATCAGTGTGATGCACACGACTTTTTTCAGAGACACACTGTTGGAACCGGAGTGACTTTACAGCAGCCCCAAATGAGGTCTGTGGGGCTGGTAAAAGGAGTCAGTGATGCCCCCAGGACTCCTATGACAGTCTTATCCAGGGCCTTGTCCCAAGCCTCAGCCACCAGCGTGGCCAGCAGGTGAAGGGAGGTGATCCCTTCTGCTCTGCCCTGGTGAGACACATCTGGAGTGCTGTGTCTGGTGCTGGGCTCCCCAGTTCCAGAGGGACAGGGAACTACTGGAGAGGGGCCAGTGGAGGCTACAAAGATGATGAGGGGATGGAGCATCTCCCCTGTGAGGAAAGGCTGAGACAGCTGGAGCTGTTCAGCCTGGGGAGGACTGAAAGGAGACCTTATCAATGCCTACAGATCCCTTCAGGGCGAGTGCCAAGAGGACGGGGCCAGGCTCTTCTCAGCGGTGCCCAGCGACAGGACACGGGGCAACGGGCACAAGCTGCAGGACAGGAGGTTCCATCCGAATACGAGGAAAAACGTCTTGATGTGCGGGTGCCAGAGCGCTGGGACAGGCTGCCCGGAGGGGCTGCGGAGTCTCCTTCCCTGGGACATTCCAAACGCGCCTGGACGCGCCTGTGCAGCCAGCCTGAGGTGACCCTGCTTCAGCAGGGCTTGGGCTGGGTGCTCTCCAGGGGTCCCTTCCCACCCCGACCCCTCTGGGGTCCTGTGAATCACAGAGATCTTTGTTAAACTTAAATCGTTTAAGAGACACAAGACAGACCTTTCTAGCTGTTCACACACCCAAATCTAAGTATGTTTGTTGAAAAGGTGTAGTAGGACTAAGGAAATCATAATGTACATGTTAATTAATGTACATATTTTCTCAGTAAATTTTGCACAGGTATAAATTGTCAAATAAATGATGAATGCTATGGAATAATTTATGTGAGCTCTGTTTCTTACTTTACATGTTCTAATTACTGATATGAACACATCCCAATGAATTATTGAAAGTCACAGAACAAATAATAAAATTAATTTGTCACCTGTAAGTACATGAGAAGCCAAATTCAAATAGATATTTAATTCTACTAACATGTTACACTGTGACACTTGCCCAATAATTGGCAGCAGGAGAGGAAGTGCTCCTCCTGGCCAGCTTGATTAGCAGCTTCATTTCTTCTGTGTTTTGCTTGTGGCTTCCAGGGTTGAAATTCAGCAGCTACGGAGATGCTGTTCATTGTTGGACCTTCAGAGGGAACTACAAGAGACCAGAGTCCTTTACGAAGCACCATGCACAAAACCAACACCCGTCTCAAAGCATTATAAACAGCACTTCACACTCGCACAGCGCATTGCAGCTGAGAATTTCGCAGTCACTTGTAGATTAATTAGTTAAGCTTTACAATTTCCCCGTGGAGTTACATATTACCATCCCATTTTTACACAGTAAAAGAAAAGATGGGGATATTCTGGGCCTCTAAATGAAACTGTTGCACAGTGTGAACTGGTTTTGCAGCTGTGGCCAGAGGTTAGAAGCAACTGGAGGAAAATAGCCAGTAATTAACGTTGCTGGTTGTTAGCATGCTCGATTGCTTGTTTCTCATACACACAGAGAGTAATTGTGTGTCTGGTTAAAAACAGTGCCCTGCGGGGTGGATTTCTGAAGGTGCCGCTGTGTTCTTTTGAAAAACTGCCCTGGATGATTTGCCCAGCAAGCTACGTGCAAACATTTAGCAGAAGCACCTGCCTAAAGGTCCCCACGGTGAGATGCTGAGCATGTGTCCTGAATGGATGGATGCAGCCACTCCCCTCACCCCAGCAGGCACACTCCAGCCAAAACCACGCTGCTTACCGATTAGTTATCCACTTACCCTGCGGACCATGATGTGCAACTCATCACTCAAACCCACTCCTTTCCCTCTCTCAGCAAACCCACGGTTAACATGATAGATGAACTGCGGTACCCTGAATGCTAGATTAATCAGCTAGAAGATTCGTCCTGGGTGAGGATGTTCATGGTGACATTGCCTTCACCACGGCTCAGCCAGGAGACGTCCCATCAGACTGCACAGCCAAGGGACCTTTCACCACAAGGAACACCAGCTTCACAGCCCGCAACCCCCCTGCTGCCAGGTGGCCACTGGCAAAAGCACAGGTTTTCCTATCAGGGCTGAAAAGTGACTAAATCATTTATTAAATTAATAGTACACATGGGAAAATGGCTCAATGGGCCAGACCCTAGGCTTGGAAACCCCAGGCTCAAGTCCTTGCTCTGCACTTGGGTGTGCATCACCATGGGGGTCAGGAACTGCTTGCCCAGAGCGAGCCAGGACATCCAGACCAGCCTCTGATGAGGGGTGACTGAGCCCCTCCTGCTGCCTGTTGGCAGAGTGGTCCTGCCCAGGACCACGACAGGGACCCAGAAGGCAAATACCAGGTGAATGAGACAGACTGGAAGTGACATGCTTAAACAATGCCTCTTCAAATTACTCTCTGTGCCTGCAAAATGAGAATAACTATTTTTAAGTTGTGTTGGAGATTTGTTTTCAAGTTTTTCCAAGATATCAAGCATTTTCATTTGAGAGATGTCATAGCTCATGCCTTTAATTCTTGTTATGACTTTCCTTTGTATTTCTCAACTTCTTCTTTTTCCTGTCATATTCCAAACATTAACCAATTTTCCCTACAAAATCAGTATCCACTTGTCTTTTAAAAAAAAAAAAAAAAAAAAAAAATCCATAGAAATTCTCAGTGAACAATTCTTGCACCAGATCTACAAATGGAAAATACAAAATACTGGATAGAAGAGTAGCAATAAGCAGACAACGCCAACACAGACACACTAGATACCATCCTTAAGACAGCAGTTTGCAAACAAGGCTGTAAAAATAAGCTGCAATTTGCAAATACACTGAAGGTTAAATTCACCCACTACTCCACTCATTTAAAAAAAAATTTAAAAAATATATTAAAAAAAAAAAAAAAAAAGAAGAAGTAGTAGGAAACATGCAAGAAGAACTCCAATAAGAAAAACCTTTCCTGTCCCCAGCCATGCCAAAAAGCAAAGTCTTTAAGCCTGGCTCGTGAGACAGAGGCCAGGTCCTGTGGAGCACATACATAGCCAAAGCGTGAGCATCCCCCAGCCAAACACAACATCTCCATCCTGTTCTACACAGGGCACAACACATGGAGCTGCTCAAGCTCGGCTCATAGGTGAGATCACAGGAGAGCTCAATGTCCTCCCAGCAGCCTTGGCCAGGACAACTCCAGATATTGCAACTCAGATAGCAAATTTTCAGGATGGCAAGGCTGAGTGCGACCCCTGCAAAGCCTGTGTCACTAAAATCTTCATTTTGTTACGGGGCAGGTTCTCCACTGCTGACGTCCTCTTTGCCCCGTGCCCACAGGCAGGGCTGGGCAAAAGGCATCACTCCTGGCTGCATGCTGAGGTTTGCTCTTGCTTCCCCACATGTGAGCGAGAGCAGAGGGGAAGAAAAGTGAAGTTCAAAGCCCTGGAGAAGGTGAAACGGGATGGTATCCCACCTCCATCTGGAAGCAACACAAGGTTATGCTGTTCCCAGCAACATCAAGGGCTTTCTCTGCTAACGAGGGAGGTGAGCTTCAGGAGAGCCACTTTGTACAGACTCAGACCAAAAATGAAGTCAAACAAGAAAAGGCACCATTCTCACCCTGCTTTCCTCCTGCACCCTGGCTATTACCTGAATATTTAACTAGTGCATCTAATATGAACTTTGCTTTATAAATGATAAATCAAGCAACTTTTTTTAAAAACTATACCTTATCATAGTCTCTCCTCCAGCACTTTCATAGGCAGGAATAATTACTTAGTGCACACTGCATGTATAATGAATTTTCAGGCATACTTGTTTGATCTATAGCCTTGGAAATAAAAATCCCATTAGTCTAACAAGCTCACCAATTATTTCCTGAGATCATTGAGCCTATTGCAGTGAAGAAAGTTCCATAAAATTGAAAGTGAATGGGGAGCAGTGCAATATGCTGTTTTACAGAGTAAAACGTTTTAAAATACTGTTTCACATTATGCTGGGGAGGGTTGGGAGGGAAAAGGGGTAGAAAGAGCACAGAACTTGAGTCTGCTTTAGCTAGGTGAATGTACCTCATCCACTGCTGGAGTGTGGATGTTGAGTTAAAGTTAAAGAAGAAACACATTTTTCCAGCTTTAGGTATTAACCTCTCAGACTCCTTTTGAAGGTTTCATGTTAAAAGGACAAAAAAAGTGCATTTCTCCAGGATATGGATTCTCCCCTGTTTCAGATATCTAAATCCAGGGGGTGAATGGCACTCCAGAAAAACTTATTCCTCTCTCTCAGCTCCAAGGGCAGCCTGTATAACTCACTCAGACACAGCTGTTTGCACTTGGGATGCGCAGCTGGATGATGCAGGTCTCCCCTCTGTGTCCAGCCTCACCTGGTCACCATGAGCTTCTCGGGGCGGTGGAGACGGTGTCCCCCAAGAACCACCCAGCCTAGATATCTTTAGATACCAACCCCCAAATTAGATCCAACCTCCAAATTATTCCCTCTAGGGTGACCACCATGCTCCACTGCCTTGGCCAAAAAAAAATTGTTCTAATGAGATGCCTCAGGTTCAGATGGCTGATAGCGGTAAGCTAAATCCAGCACACATCAGAGGGATTTGTTAGCCAAGGGCAATGAGGGGCCAAGTCCATGGCAAAGATTCCCAGTTAAGTCTGCAGCTTGGAACAAGCTGGTAGTGGGCACACACAGGATACAACCTCAGTTTGACTGTATATGTCGGATGCTAGCATCACTAAAACCTTCAACAAGAAGTAATTTACTGTTAGCCTTACTGGGGTTTTAAATAAGGATTACATCCAAATCTTGCTGCTACCTACACCTCGTAGCTCACGGATCAATACATTGAGGAAGGCATTAGAAAAGAGACAATACGGCTGCTCCTCCGGTGGCAGAGAGAGCTCCAGCGCTTTCGTCAGACCTTTCTCTGCCACTCACAGGGGTTGAAAGGAGGAAGGAGCACCAGGCACTGTCTGCAAATGAGGAAAGTCAAAGCACAAGTTAGTTCTTGTTTGCTCTTCACAGCTGTTGGGAGATGCTTTTTATGTGATTCTAGAAGGGCACAGGCATCTGCAGCAGCAAAGGAAGGTAGCAATTAAAGAAAATGCCTCAATATAAACACATAAATCACTGGCATTTCTGACTTTTGAGCAGTCCACTCTGCACCCAAAAAGGTAGTCTTTAACTGCTGAAACATTCATGAAAAATACAGATTAAACAGACCCTGAAAACAGAAATATTTTGTCCTATGGGATGGGGTCAGCAGCAAAAATGGATAGAAAGGATGATGTGAATGGCTTTCACAGGATTACTGTAGCCCTGATGAGTTATGGTCTTGTGCATGGAGTAGAGATGCATTTTGAGGGTTACTGCCAGGGCTGGCACCACAACAACCCCAGCCCCTGTCTCCCAGATGCCAGTCCAGCCTTGAGGAGGAACAGGGCTAGAGGGTGCAGGTCCCTGCCCCAGCTTGCCCAGCCTGCTTCCTTCTGCTTTTACCCCCAGCAGGTCCCCTTACCCTGTGCTTTGCTGCCATGGAGCATTCACCCTTGTTCTTGCTTCTCACCTTGTGCCTCTGAGCAGGTCACAGCTGGTTTTCAGTTCTTCTTTGCTACCCTGCCCTCTTTGCAAGCCTGAGTGAGACCCTCTGCCTTCTTGCAGCCCTGAGCCATGGCACCCAGCAGGGGCACGGTGGGGCTGAAGGCTAGGTGTCCCCTGAGACCTTCGGTGGAACACGTTGAGTTGCTCCAGCTGGACAGACCACACTCACGTTCAGCCCATGCCCAGGAAGCAGGTGGGTGCAAAGCAAAATCAGCCCAGATGGGCTCTTTGGAGGCTGATGCTCTCATCTTCCCAGTTAACTGCCCCTTCTGTTCGATTGATGCAAGTGACCATGGCACCATGGCTATTTTGATTAAAAAAAAAAAAAAAAAAAAAAAAACAAACACACACCACATTTTTTCCACCCCTTATCTCTGGAAAAAGATCCATAATTGAAAGTAGAACACAGGAGTATTAAAAACAACTGGGAATGATGAGAGAAAGGGCATGAGTGGGGTAATTGAGCCATGAAAATAGAATCTTAGCCTGTCACATTCGGTACTGCCTAGAGGACAGTGGAAATACTTTGCTCACTGAATCCCTTAATATATACCTATCGGTGTCTAAGCTTTAAAGACCCATCCAAACAGGGCCATGAGCCACTTCTGGTTAACTTCTAAGGGTGTCAAGTAGTCATCAGACACACAGCAGGGTATTAATTAAGGGTTTGAACAGATGGACATCTACAGATCACATCTGATCAGGTTCAGAAATGAGTGCCCCCCACTCTTCCCAGGAGCTGCTAATTACCACCCATCAGCAGGAGATCAGAGCTCCAGCGCTGACACGTGCACCACAGTGCTGGAAGGCTCCCGGTGCAGTTTAACACAGGCAAGGTGCCCCAGCCACCCAAAACCATGCTCACCAGGCTGGGAATTCCCTCCCCAGGGAGCACTGGGGAATGGGTAGGAGCTGGTGAAACAGAGGGGACGGAACGGATGGAGCAACCTGGGTTTCCAACCTGCTGATTCAGGGACCTACACACACACAGGGCCATGCAAAGGCAATTCACGAAGCATGGCCCAGCAGCTGTAGCTGGGGATCTGGGTGCCCTCCTTCAGCAGTCTGCAAGGTCACCCCTACAAAGCCATATAAACCATCTAGACGCTAGTTGTCCTCTCAGCTCTGGAGACTATACGAATAATCCCTTTATTCTGACATTGGGGACGTGACACTTCTACAAAGCACTAGCAGATAAAAGGGTTCTGAAAGCAACAAGCTTCTACTTCTCGCCACCACTGCTTTTCCATACACACTGTCCTATTGACCATCAGCCCCAACGTAAATGTGAGCACACCTCTCAGACACTGTTCTGCAACCCTCACAGCTCTCTGGTAGAGAGAGGTCTTCAAATCTCCGTCAGCAGGGACACACGCACCAGCTGCCCTACCAGTTTTCATCGTCCTGAGCCACCCACCTTCCCGCCTGCATTTGTGATACTTATTTCCAACATTTGCAGGAGACGCAGCCGCTAATAGTAGAGCAGTGCAACTGTCTGCTGGTTAATCTGAGGTGACTAAAAGGATTTTCATCAAAATATATCCCATCAAATTCCAGTAATAGACTGAGACTGCAGGGAACCTTGAGAAGGATGAGCAGATGGTGAATTTCCTAGCCCAAAACTTTTCAATATCACCTCTATGTCCCCAGAGGCTAAAGCAACCCAACAAACGTGCTCAGTGCATGGAACATCTTGAAGATGCAGCTCCCAACGTTGGCCACAGACACAACCTCATGCTATAACCGGGACAGCTGCAAACCATATTGTACAAGTCAGAGGAGTGCTGCCCTCTCCCAGCTTCATCGGAGGTTGCAATTTTGCATGTTTTCTGACTGACAAACAGCTGTTAGCAAAGAACAGAAACCCTGAGAATTCAGTATCTCCCCTCCTTCCAAAAAAACAACAACCCAGCTCTGCAGAACAAACTGGCAGCTATTCCCACATGTTCCCACGCACAGGCAGGTCCCCACCATCATAACCTTATCTTCTGAGATGCTGGTAGCCTGACCTGAAGGAAAAGACTCCTTGGTTACATAGGTCTGGGACATGTCTCATCATCTTGTCTTCATCCCATTGATTTAACAGGATTCAGGCTCGGAGCTGCCTTCGCAGCTCCTGCTCTGTGTGCCCACCCCATTCCCCCCAGCCATCAGCTACAGCTCACAGGAGCCAACCGAGATGCGATGAAACCCAATGCTCAGGGAGTGCAAAGCCATGAGGCCACACCACCTCTGCAGCTCGGCACTGACAGCCCTGCTCCCCTGCACGTATTTGCATCCTTTGCCTGATGCAAGTGTTCAGAGGAAACTAATCAGGGCAGATTAAGCCAACACACGTAGGTATTTACTTATATCTGCCCAGGTTTGTCAGGGACAGTGTACAGGGGGAACCGGGAAGGGGTGTACCACAGTCCTGCCCAGCAGCTCCCCTGGCAGAGATGCTCCCAGGGAGGCTACAGCCCTTCACCAGGCTGCAGTCAGTGTCCTCCTACATGGGGTACCTCAAACCCAACCCAGCTCTGGTTTCACCTGTGTTCTCCACCCCTCCCAACGTACCTCTGCTCTCTGCAGGCCTCAGAAGATCAGGGATGTGTCTAAGCTTCAGAACTGACAGGTGCTAAATTGATCTTGGGCACCACAGAGGCAGCCTAAACAGACCCCAAAGTCCAGCCACTTGCACCCAGGACTGCCTTGGCTCCAGGTGGTGAGACAGTCACTCCTGGACACACACCAGCCTGCCTGATACCCTTCACCCCCTCAATCCTACACATAACATCAATCTCTTGGTGTCAGAGATCTTTCCTTGCCATTGCTGGAGGGAAAGGGGCCGGGGGGAGGCGGAGGGGGGCACCAATGTGGAAAGAAAAAACAAACAAACAAAAAAAAAAAATAAAACCCAAACACTAAAAGTTTCCCCATCCATCAGAAAAGTCAGCCCGAGGAGGTCCAAGCAAGAGGCGAGCTCCCTGGCTGAGGCTCAGGACACCCTTGTCCCCCATGATTGTTCCCAAGACCTGTTGAGTTTTGAAAAGGAGCCTGAAATGGGCTTAACTTTATGCAAAAGGCTCTCACAGCACCAGCTCGTAATGTATCAGCTACTGGGCTGGGTGAGGGCTCCTGCACACCCAGGAGAGCAGCAGGTACCCTGGGTGCCAAGGCCACAGGCAAGCAGAAAACAAGCAGAAGACACCTCCCTCCAGCACTGCTCTGCAGAGCAAACCCCTGCTCCTGTCCCTTCCCACAGCCGCCCAGCCCACACAGCAGGGCAAGACAAATGATTCCTGCTGAAATACATTCCTGAGTTTGGAAGGGCTCAAAGATTGATGTGTCCCCTGGACCAGACAGCTGCAAAGAGGGGAAAAAAAATAATTATTAATCACTCCACAAATTATACTCCAATACATCCTTCAGGCATGAAGGTCCTCTGCTTGCTGCCATATGCGCTTTCTTTAGGGTACGCACGAATACAGCGGCTGGGTGTGTTTTAAGGGATCCTGCCCATGCACGACAGCCACCAAGCCCGTGCAGGGCATTGCAGGGGTGCCCTGGCAGGGACAGCAGCCTGGGCTCACCCACCCGGCACCGCAGAGCAGGTCTCTGCAGCCCCACCGGCGGGGTCTGGCTGAGCAGCGCTGCTCGGGAGCAAACCAGCACCGGTCCAAGGTGGGCTGGGAAGCGCTGAATGGATCCCTGCCCATGCCACCTTCCCTCCGCCTGCAGAGGATGCTTTTCCTTTCATCCACACAGTCACGGGGGTTTTTCCCTTCGGTTGTCATTCCTTCTCTGCAGCTGAATCTTGACGCTTATGTCTGTATTTGATCACTCAGCTGAGAGTGTCGTGTTAGCTGCCGTGAAGGAAAAAGCAAAGCTCCTCTGGTGTTCCACGGCTGTCTGCAGCCACCTCACGCAGATCAGCCTGTTTGTGCAGGCAGGCGCCTGGCACAGCACACGCAAGCTGAGGTTACAAACACGCTCCGTTATTACCTCCACTTTTTGCATACTTGTACGTTTCCCACCTGGTCACTACTTAAAGGTGAAACTTTCTGTATTTTCTGTCTGCCCAAACTTTTTGAGAGGAAAAAAGGTCTGGAGAACATTTTGTCTGCTTTTGAGCCAAAGGAGAGCATCTGAAATTGCTTTTCCCTGTGGTTTAAAGAAGAAAATAACCATAGATACAATTTCAGAAATGCAATAAAGTAAAAAAGCAAAAGTTTGAACTGGTTTCAAGTCTAAGTCACCAGGCTGGGAACAACAAAACACTTGTAAGTCAGATGAACTAATCAGGTCACTTCTGAGCAGGAGCAGCAGATATCTCCTACATCTGTCCCTTCGGTCTGCTTGTGTGTGATGGTTTTCTTTGCTTCTTTTTGTAGAGGAGCCAAATGAAGTCCTTTCTCCCTTCCTTCCCCCTCTGGCACAGCTGGGAAGTCCTCCCAAACCCCTGCTGCTGGAGGGTTTTGAAGAGGGGCCTGGCCAGCCTGCTGGTGTGGCTTTGGCAGCGGCAAGAGCAGCCCGAGGGAGCTGCAAAGTAGGAACCTGGGAAAGGAAGGACTGCAGCCTCAGACCCCTATGTTAGGTAAAATACTGCAAAACCTGCTATAAAGACTGATATTCCCCCTCCTCTTCTCTGTCCCCGGACTCCAATGCACCAGATGTCTTTGAGGAATCGCACCCTCCAAGAGCACACGTGCCTATTTGCTGTAGCCATGACCTGGCCAAAAGACAACTCATGAACCATGCAGGGTGGCACCCCTAACCCACAGCTTCTGGCAAGACGCAGCCTGCAGCAAACCCAAAGTCCCAGAGGAATTTAAAACGTTGGGGATCAGGTATCAGAGCAGCTCTGCCCTCAGCACATCACCTGGGGACTCTCACCATCTGTGGAGCCTCTCTGAGCATCGCTGCTCAGAGGGCACTTGAACTACATGGGATGAGATTTGTGTTGGTACAGCCTCCAATATCAATGAGAACTTAGCTGCTGGTGTCAATAAAGCAGATTTAGCTCTTAACCCATCTCTAATATGTCTGTTTCTTGTAGCCAGATGAATAATGAACAAATATAAATCACAAAGAATTTATCTGATGATGGCAAGGAGAGAAAAAGATGAATAATTTATTTGATAGATATTATTCATCCACCCATAGAGCCAGCCAAGTAATGAAAACATTTATTCACAAATCACTCTGTTGACAGTTGAAAACTTTGTACAATAAGTTATTCATATATATGATTTGACTCCCTGAAAAACCCAAAATAGAGAGCTGACCTTGGAGAGGGGGAAGAAGTGTCAGCGCTGTGCCTGCCTTAGGCCTGCCTTGTGCCTGCCATCCCTGGGGTAGCTCTGGAAAATGGAAAACGGGACCTTCACTCACAAGACAACCCCCGAACTGGACAGTCCCATAGCACATGGCCATGCCTGGGGGCCCAGCCGGAGCCTGTAGTCCCCAAATGTCCTTGCTGAGACCATGCACCAGGCACTTTGTCAGTTGGTAGCACAGCTGAGGTTCTTCAGATCTGCACTGCAGCTTAAAGCACCACAGCTACTCTCCTGCCTGTGGAGACCACTGCTCCCTGATACTTCAGAGGGGCTCCCAGCTCATCACAGCAAAAATCATTAAAACGTGGCACGTCACTTTCCGATGAAGGTAAAAAGGTGCTCTTCCCACCCACCCTGCTCTGTTCCAAAGAGTACAGGAGCGCCCACCGCTCCATAAATAAACCCCTAGAAAGGCCTAAAAATAACATTTTTTTCCTGTCAGAGGACATTCAGCTGCCTTTCCAAATCTTGTGCAGTTTACTGTGTTATCAGAACTATTTTCTCCATCCCATCTTGCAACTTTCAGATTGATTAAATAAGCCAAATGGGTCCATATTCCCTCTAAATAACATGAACAACAGGCAAGCAATGTTACAACTGCCACAGATGAAAATATGATATTTATGTCCCCCTGAATTCCAGTTACTATTTTATAACCTCAGCTCCTCTAAAGAGGGTCACAAATCTACCTGAAGTCCCCAAGTGCAGGGCTGTGCATTTGGATTCTCCAAGTTTTTTAAAGTTACATGAAGATGGACTGCTCCCTATTGGCCATCCATACACAGAGGCACAGAAACACACATTATCCCAACATGCCTACAGAATAAATTCCCAACTGCTTTCAAGTAGGAGAAAAGGAAGAATTTCTACGGCCAGAGCTTTGGAGCCAGTGAACCAAAAAGCTTGTCACAGTTCAATTAATCTCACAAAAAGTATCAAAATCACGGCTGCTTCTCTGAAATAGATGTAAACTATTCATTCTCCTTTGGTGAATGAAACGGGGCTGGTAATCATGTTAAACCAGGTTGCTTACGAGATTTTAATGCTTCTGGGAGACTACAATGGAACAACTCTGGGCATATGGCATTTGCAAGGTGCTCTCTCTCTTCCCAGCTGAGATCGTTATTGCAGAAGGCCTGGAAATGAGAATTAACATAAAAGTTCACGCAGGCTGAACAGATGGCTGCCGTTTCTTTGCAGCAAAGACCCTGAAGAAGACCTACATCTGGGAGGGGAGAAAGGCGGAAGGGAGTAGAGCATCCTAGGATGACTTAGGACATAGGGCTGGACTTGACCCCACAAACTTTGTGTCCACAGGTGAGTAACTGCTCTTCATCCTTACCTTCACCTGCAGCAGGACCAAACTCCTGACCCAGTCACAGGCAAACAGCTGTTTGCCCAAACTAAAAAACCCTGCTGGCTTCTACTCAGCAGCACCCAAAGGGAGATCACGCAGTGGGACTGTCCCCAGCCCTGCCCACAGCTGGGCACTAGACAGTGATCAGCCTCCACCGCACCCTCCCCATCCTTGGCCAGGGCAAATGCCCCATTAAAGGTTTCCCCAGCTGATGCATTTCCATGAAAGTTTTCAATCACTCACAACAACAGCCACAAGATTATCAATGTTTCATAAAACAAAACAAAAAAAACCAAAACAAAATAAAATAAAAAAAAAAAACAGTTTGAAAGTTCTGACACTGAGCCTTACCTGGAAGCAGAGCCTGGGTTGAGACACAAGCAAAGGCTACGCAAGTAAGCTTAGCGCATCAGCACAAGCTCAGCCACACAAGCACCAGAGGCTAGCCAGAGCATCACCAGCAAAGTCATTTTCCCCACTCGAGAAACAGCAGGCTGTTTTCTGGAGCCTTTCCAGAGGTTCTAGTACCATTAATCAAATAGATCTTTAAGTAAAACCTTTCCTGTGAACACACCTGCCTGGAAAGGAGGATCTCACCTGCACCCAAGAACTTCAGAAAAGCCAAAAAGCTCCACCGTGATCACTCCTCTGATGTATTTTAACTCCTTTCCCTCAATTACCCAGCCCAGGGCTTCCTATTACTTAATTAACTACCATTAAACCTTCACAGCTGTCTACTAAGGCAAGGATTTAAGGAGGATGTGAACTATCTGAACCCGCTAGCAAGCTTTAGTTAAAGAAACAGCAAAATCCCTACCCTCAAGTAAATTCCTCCCGATTCATTTTTTACTGTTTTTTCCCCACTGTTTTTACCTATTTCCATATTTTTATGTCGGAAGTGAGATCCCCTTCATTCAATTTTAACCTATGATCTGCAAAACCCCTTTAGCTGCTGTGACTGCCTCCATGCCCATTTTGCTGGGGCAGACCACTGTCCCGGTGCAAAGATGCAAGGGATGCAGCGGGGGAGCTGAGGACAAGGTCTACCAGCACGTCACCATCCCAGGGCCAAGGAGGATGGCATGCTCCTGCCTCTGACACTGGGCTGACCGAAGCAACGGTTGTCGGTGGAAGAGGAAAGAAGGAGCTGGTGTTTTAGATAGCGTTTCTGGCACAGAAAATGATCCTTGACTCATCCAGCAGTGTTTCACCAAGGTGGTGGGAAAAGATAAGAGCAGTTAACGGAGCAGGTGGGCAGCGAGCACTGTGCAGTGAAGGCACTGGACAGCCTCACCCATCACGAGTGCGCAGAGCCAACCCCGACCTTGCTGCAGCCCGGCTGCCACGTGGGAACGGTCACACCTCGCCAGGAAAGAAGGCTCAGAGGGCAGGTAAATTCAGATGAGCGCAACGTCTTCCCATCCTCTGCTAATTCTTGCCTGTCCTGGCTTTGGCTGGGATAGTTAATTTTCTTCTTCATTGTGCTGGTACAGTGCTGCGTTCTGGATTTAGGATGAGAACAAAGTCGATAACACACTGATGTTTTGGTAGTTGCTATGTCCTGCGTACTCTAAACGGAATTTTCAGTTTCCCACACTCTGCCCGCGAGCAGGGGCACGTGGAGCAGGAGGGAGCAGAGCCAGGACAGCTGCCCCGGCCTGGCCAGAGGCATGTCCCGTTGCGCAGAGCATCGTGCTCAGGATGGAAACGGGGGGAGCTGGCTGGGACGGGCCGGTCACTGCTCGGGGACTGGCTGGGCATCGGCCAGCGGCGGGGAGCAGCTGCACGGTGCATCACTTGGGGTTATTCCCTTGGGTTTTATGCCTCTCTCTCCCTCTCCTCTTCATTACAGTTATTATTGTTGGGTTTTTTGTTGTTGTTACTATCATTATTACCTGATTTCCATTATTAAACTATTCTTATCTGAACCCCCAGGTTTTACCTTTTTTCCCAACTCTCCTCCCCATCACACTGGGGGTGTGGGGGTGTGGTGAGTGAGCAGCCGACGGGTGCTTAGTTGCTGGCTGGGATTAAACCACAGCTTCGCTAAAGCGAAAAAAAAAGGTATTTGCCTTAGAGTACCTGCAAAATTATTCCCACATTTTTAAGATTTGTCTTTGCAGGGAGCAAAACCAGCAAGCAGGTAACAAATGAGATCAGCCTAAGGCATCCTGGGGGCTTTGCTGGGGCGGACAGGGTGGCCACCAGTGTCCCCAGGCAGGTCACCTACATCAGCTCCCCATGTCTGGGCACCTGCCGCTGCTGGGTTACAAGAGGGCAGGCGGGCAGCCGAGGGCAGCCAGCTATCCTGTAGCGCTGTGTAATGCTCTGCACTCATGGCAGGGCCAGCACCCAGGTTTTATTCCTGTCTCCTCATTTTGGGAAGCCCTGGCTTTTGGAGTCCCAGCATTCCTAGAGACTTGTGCTTTACAATTTTCAAAATCCATATGTTTTCAGCTGTTGCCACTGCAGATGACACCATAAAACCACAGTTTGGGTGCATTTACCACCAGAGAGAAAGTAAAAGGACAGCGAGCCTCTATTTTTTTAAATCCTGTCATTGGTTTTCCACTTGAAAGCACGTGGGGCTGCCCACATGGCAAAGGCTTGTACTGCTCACCGGCACTGCAGGCTCCATCTCCGTAAGCACAGAGCAGAGCCAGGTGCCAGGGCACGGCTGCCTGACACGCAGCTCGGATTTTTCAAAAGGCTTCAGATTTTCAAGGTCTCAGCACCTGCCCAATTGTCTTCAAAAGCATCCACCACGCCTGAGGTGCTGAGGACACTAGAAAAAATGGTTTCCCCTTAAACAACCGCTTGGTGTGAGCTGTCAGCAAACAGGGAGCCTGTGCCGTGAGCATGGCAGAGCTGTGAGCTCCTGGTTTTGCTTTAGCCATCAGCATCAAAAGGGGAAAAAACAGAAAAGATAAAAAAGAGCCCTTTTTGGAAAAAAAGCAGCATTAATTTCTGAAGGAATTCAGGAAAAGGTGGGATGAGATCCTTTTTGCTGCTTTTTCCCAAGATGTACTCCACTTGGTGTAGAGACCATGCATCTCTCTCCCCAGTGCTCCAAGCAAACCCATTTTTCAAGCCCCTCTGCTGTCCGTGCCCACCAAGCCAGCCACGGACCCCAGCGCCTCCCCTTCTGCACAGCTGCTCCTGGCAGCAGCTAGGTCAGACTTTGTGCACGGCATTACATTTTTAACCATACCCAATATTCAAGGAGTTTCGACAGCAAATACGTCTTTGCTCAGCCATTACCCCCGGCCACAGAAGTATGAGGCTAATTGCTAATTGCCTCGCTGGGCTGACGAACGACCTTTTATTTGTCCCCTGCCTTAGTACCGGTCCACAGCCTGGTGAGCAGCACAGGTGGGCTCAGCCTCCCCCTGTGCCGAGAGGGAGGGGAACTTTTGATGAAGGGAGATGTATAAATACTTAAATAAAGATGAATAATTAACAGAAGTAATTGTTTTTCTTTCTTACACGACAATTGCTGAGATGCATTATAGAAGGCTACAGATGATTTCCAGCTATTAACAGATGAGGTGCTGGCATTTAATGAAGGTCACAGAGCGATTTATACGATGTGCTACAACACATTTGGTCAATCTTTTGTTAAATATCTCTGCAGTACTTCTGGCTGCTAACTCCTTGTCAAACACACGCTTTGCGCAGCTCGCAGCGGCAGGGCTTTTCCGAGCTGTCTGCTTCAGTGTCTCAGCCCGAGCCGCTGAGAGAGGAGGAGGGGAAATGGCTGTGAGCACTCTGTTACAAACCCAAGACCAGTGCTCCAGAGCATGAGCAGCCCCAAGGCTGCACTCCCCAGCAGGATGCGGCCCAGCAGCTCCCCGATGCCGCTGCACCCCAGCAGCCACCTTCTCCCACCCGCAGGCACTGCCACCTGCCCACCCCAGCGGACCAGAGGCAGGGGCAAACCCCACGCCTTCACCAAGGAGGCAGCATGGGGGGGTTGCCATGGCGTACAGCAAGGCTGGGACCTGCCACCAGATACGGCTGCTGCAGGAGAAATACCAGGGAAACGCCGCGCTGCCAGGCTTGAGAGTTCAAAAACTCACAAAAACAAATCAAAGAGCAAATGCGCTGCTTCCTTAGAATAAAACACTTGTGATTTTCCACGCTGGCTCCAGGGCTGGGTGCTGCCCTGCAGGGATGTGCTCCAGCAGCCACAACCCCCATCCCAGGGCAAAGGACCTGTGCGTCTTTACAGGGGCCCATAAGCTGCTGGTTTAATTTGGCCTTGAGTCTCGTACATCTTACAAAAACCCTCTTAAAACAGCTTCCATAAATGCTTTTATTCTGAGGGTGTTCTGACTCGAACGCATCTGATTCATGTCCCCGCTGTAAATGACCCTTTTACAACACAGACCGAGCAGTTGAAGGAAAGCAGAGTTGTTTTCTCCCTGCTATCACAATCAAGTTGTTTGGTATAAAATGTGGCTTAAAAGTGAATCCATAATGTTCCTGGCAATGCAAGGAAACCGCTATTACCAGGAGTAAAATGTAGGTAGTAACTCTGTGGGATTTTCTCCACTGAAACTGTAATTAATGTGGATCCTGTGTACTAAGTGCAGGGAGAAATACAGTCTTCACAGCAGTTAAAATGCATCTCATTAGCACTGAAACTACTGTATCGTCAAAATGCATTATGTTCAGTGAGGAAAAATTGTGTAATTGAATTCCCACCAAAGCACGGCTCATCTGCATCAAATGGCATTGTGCTCATCGTGCAGCTCATTTTGGCTGCTGCTGGAAATGAGGATTAATTAGGATACCTGCTCGTTATTTGAAGGAGCACGTAGATGCGCTGTGGTGAGGCTGGGGGCTGCAGCGAGGGGCTGCGTGCCCAAACCTCGGCGGGGCAGAAAGGGGCTGCAAAGGTCTGGCTGCTCCTGCAGTCAGCTCCTCCTGGTAGCAGGACACATCAGACATTCAAAAATTTTTTGTCAGTGCAGCAAATGCTGGTGAAAAAAAAGGCTGACAATTCAAAAGAAGGCACCCATTTGCTGCATAAATACTTCAGTAATAATTAATAAATGATTTATGCAATTGCTGTTGAATCATTCTAGGCTGGATTGGTACAAGTGGCGGTGATCTGTATAAATCATTTCATGTACAGCACCTAACGAGCATGCTGCACGAGGTGCAAATATGCAAGCTAATAAATTCTCTGAAGCTGTTACACGCGGGGCTCTTCACCTCGTTCAAGAATAACTTATGGATATCTGCATCATTTTAACAGATAAATTATTACTAATTTGAAAAAATACATTAGAAGCTTCTAAAGACAGTACAATGCTAGGGAGACACTGGGAGCAGATAGGGGACACACAGACAGAGCAGCAGGGATATTTCAGAGATCGAGTCTGAACATCTGTGCTTTCACTCAATAGGTTTCCCATCAGACCAGCGTGGATCTAACCTGTCTCTTTACTACGGCACCTCCCACCCATGAGTCCAGGCACCCAGGGGTGTCTGGGCAGCAAGAGCTGATTAAACGCATTTTATATCATCAATTTTCCCTTTTTTTTTTTAACCAGAGTCACGTGCACACCAGAGCCCTGATACACGGGGTCTCCTGCATCTCACCAACCCAACGGAACAAGCTGAGGACACCAGCCTGCAAACCAGAAAACCAGAGGCATGGGGGGCAGAGGCATTTCGGAGCAAAGCAGTACACAGGGGGGAGGTCCCCCCATCTGCCGCCGGCTGCATCGTTCAGCCCAGGGAGCATCTTACCCCACATTCACCCACGGCTCCGCACCCCAGCCCCTGGCTCCCGTGTTCCCCGCACAGTGCAAGTGGGAACAGATGAGCCCCTTAGCATCTCCAACCCCCCAGCAGCCCCCCCGGACCTTCCTCTGGGCTGTAGGGGAGGCTGTGGGAGCGATCCATCCTCTTCAGCCTCCGCAAATCCAGGGGCTGCTGCAATATCATTTTAAGCTGCCAGCGGGGTGAATTTTACTTACTGGAGGTGTGAGGGATGCTGAGCTCTGGCTCACTCTGGCTCCGCGAGCACGTGGGGCATGGTCCCACCGCTCCCAGGCTCCTGCGCTGCTCGCCAGTGCCTCAGTCACCTCCAGCACAGCCAGGCACATCCCATTACTTCTATTCTTCAAATCCCATTATTCAGATCTAACAAGGAAATAATTTTAATTAAGGAAATTAAAAATTTATTTGCATTTGAATTTTAAGTAGGTGTTAATTTGAAGGCACTGAAAGGAGCCTTCTAGCAGCATCAGGATCCATTTGTGTCAGGAGGAGCAGGGGCTGGGGGATGGAGGAGGGGAAGAGCCCACTCCATCACCCAGCGCAGCAATGCTTGTGGAGGGGAGGGACCCGGTCCCTGGGGAGCAGGGCCAGGGCTGGCAGAGGCGGTACGGTGGCAACCAGCTCCAGGCAGCAGTGACCAGGCAGCAGTGACCCTCTCCAGCCCAAACACAGCCCCTGAGCTGTCTGTCCAACATCCCTGACCACCATCATGGGGTTTATGTGCCCTTCAGCCCCCAGCAGACTTCTGTCAAACTACCATAACACAGCAATTGCCAAGAAGCTGCCCAATGATGCTGAGTGAGACACGACTGTTGACGTGACCGTGGAACGGACCAGGTGAGTCCCATCCTGCTACAGCAGCCAACGGCCTCAGCCCCACCTGGCCTTTGCTCCAGTTTGAAATGGGATGTCCTGAATAACTGCTAAGGCTGCCCACAGCTCCCAGGTCTACCTGACAACAGGAGATGGTTTTCCCAAGGTGAGAAAAGGGCCTCCAAGATCCTGTTGACCTGCACAGCATCGGTGTTTTGAGCACTTTTGACCCACCTTTCTCCTTCCAGCTCCTGTTCAAACCCTATTTGTCCATTAAGCAGGTGCCACTCCCTTGGGAAGCTCGATGCCCAGCCAGTTACCAGGCTTTCCCAGTATGGAAATGCCAACCAGCAATGGGCAAAGCAAACCCCCAGCTAAGGAGGTCTCCTGCTAACTGCATTTCTGCAGCAGGTGGGAAAAGCAGTAAAAAAAAAAAAAAAAAAAAAGGGGGGTGGAAAATCCTTTAGAGGAACCCTGAAGCCATGAGGCTGCAAGGAGGGATGAACACATCCCCAAGCTGGACCATGTCCCCATGGGCTGCGGTGGCCTCTTGGGTCCCCTGGAGGGCTGAGGACCACCTGGAGATGTCAGGTCCTGATTCCACTTCTTCCTTTGATTGCTTGATGGTCTTCAACACCACAAAACTCTCCACCACCAGCTTCCTGGGGCTTCCACAGGGGCCACCAGCCAGCGGGCAGCCCAGCTGAATGACGGTGCCACAAGGAGATGGCTTTTGGCCAAAAAGGAGATGCTTCTCATTTCAACACCTTGCAGTGAAGACAGCCCAGAGAACAATGCAATGTAAGGCTTGGTTTAATGCATCTGGAAAAGTCCTATTGAAAACAGCAGCTAATTAGTTAAGTAATACCCAGTGTTATTAATTCTGCAGCTCTGACATCATCGATGTATTTGTAATAATGGTGTTTCCTCTGTAATAGCATTAATCATAATGGATTTACTAAGAAATTAAGGAGGAAGGGATATTATCTCCTTTGGGAACACCATTTGACAGCAGCTCTACCTGCTGTGCAGATTTTTTTTGGTTTAATTCTTCGTGTCTTGCTCATTCACCTGCTTCCCAACACCCCCTTGTGAACACCCCTCTGTGAGTGGAAACCACAAGACGGCGAACACAGCCCCTCTCCTACCCAGCGCAGCCGGGCACGGGGGGCTCCAGGCAGCCCCACCAGCCCCGCCGAGCCCTCGCAGAGGACCAGCACAGCCACCAGCATCTGCTCACAGCGCGTGAGGGCGGGAGCCTCGATGGGCAACATCCACTTCTGGGGCAACATCCATCTCTCTGGCCAGTTTGCTCATTCTCAGCTCCGTGCTCCAAAGCCCCCTGTGGCATTTCCAGGCGGGCGAGAAATACTCAGTGTCTCTTCCCAGCATGTATACAATGCACAGCAATTTCATTGACAATTGTTTCCAGAACCCTTTCTCCTCCCAGCAGGCTTCTGCTTCAGGCCGCTTGCAGCAGATCAGGCTGCAGACCAACAGCACCTTGCCCAAGCCAGGGAATCAAGTGAGCCAGCCAGCAGGGACCAGGCTCAGCGCAGGGGTGCCCAGGCAGGGCACCAGGCTCAGCTATGCTGGCGCAGGAGCACCCACACATCCCCACGGCCATGTCCCACAGGAAAGCTCAGCAGCTCAGTCTCACAATCCTCCCTAGCACCCACCTGCGATCAGAGCATTAAGCTTTCACCAGCAGCTCCTATTTGATAAAAATTAAGGCCTGATTTATCTGCTAAAAATCAGATGATCTGATAAACATTAAAGCCTGATTAAAATTAAAGTCTGAACTCTGAAACGATCCAGCTCAGGATTTTTACTAAGAGCTCAGCATTCCTTGATTAGTTTATGGCCATGCATAAAGACAATGAGATTTTTAATGCAGCCTGCATTAAACTCCTTGGATGACTTGCCCAGGAAAGCAGCGATGCTGTGGCAGGCACCCACCCACCGACAAGAAAATGAGCAGGAGGCATGAAGCAAACCAGCACGGCCACCCTGGGAGCACTCGCTGCTGTTGTCCCCAGCGCAGGGAGCTGGCTGTCCCCAGGGATGGCCTCCGAGGAGACACAGGGGTGTCACAGCTAATAAGAACATGTGTTTCTCATCCCTGTCTTTCACTTCTTGCAAGGGACCAGGGTCACCTGGTCCGTTTTTTCACCCCAGGTTCTTGACACCCAAATAAACACATTTCTTTTTTTGTTGTTGTTGTTGCCCCTTCAATATTTTGTAATTTCTTTTTTTGCCCCTTTAACTTGCAGCAGTGCCTTTCTGACAGCAGAGGAAGCTGGAAAGCCATCCCCTGCACCCTGGGTGAACTCTGGATGAGAGTTACTGACTTGAGATGATGCCCGGGCTCTGCGCTTTTCAAAGCCCTGAGCATGTTTTTCCTCTCTCGTCATGTTTGCCATGTTTTGGTTCTAATTTGTTAAGCATGAGTTGCAGCATGGGTAATTACATTTGTCTTAATTAGTATGTATTACCACACACTGCCGCGCTGAAGAGACTTTTCTTCTGTGGCCAGCTTCTCGCCACGGCTGTAACCCCACGTTTCCAGCACCGTGAGCCCAAGCTGCTCAAACAACACAGCCCATTGCCGCCGGGCTGCTGGCAGCGAGTTCATTAAATACAGAAATGCTTTTTGCACATGTGCCCATAAATAAGTTATAAAGTTAGTGCAAAGCAGGATGCCCTTATTACTATTTTATCCTGGTTTTTTGGACCTCACCAGGAGTGAGACTCACCTGCAGGAGAAGCTGTGATGCTTTGTGGGGTGCAGGAGCAGGGGGTGTCACAAGGAGGGATGCCCAGAAAGGTGGGGAGAGGTTCACAGGCAGGTTGGAGGGAGCCTTTAAAGGTATTTAAGGTGAAGGTTTTGAATGAGAGCTGGAGATGAAACCCCAGCTGCAGGGTCAGCCTTTCTGCACATGCTGCAAGCCACCACGGATTGTGGATCTGGGGCTGGAGAGCGGGGCTGGGAGAGGGTGGGGGTGAGGCGTGGAGTCAGACAATTGAATGAGCAGAGATCAGTAAGATTAGTGGTAATACCCAGCATTTCACCACACAACGCCGTGGGACTTGAAAAAGATTAAATTATATTACAAGTGTTTCAAGACGTGTGCTGTAGATAAGCAATGAGAGACATCATCCATCTTAATTGGAGGACCGGGCACAAGGCTGGGGAGGGAATAACCTGGGGGCGGGGGGAAACGACGACAGCACCTGCCGCTGTCTCCTGCTGAGGGGCCTGATCCAGCCCATGCTGCGGGTAAGCAGGGTGGAAAAGCGCATGAATCCAGAAAGAAAATTAATGCCATGTCCAAGTCAAACCACAGACTCCATTTGTCCCCAGTTCCTTGGTTAACCTGGGTCCCAGGTTATGATTAATAGGGCATGGAAGAGCATGATTCCCCCGTCAGGGCTGGGGGATGGCAAGGGTGCAGCAGGCAGAGCGCGGGCAGGGTGCAGGGAAGAGCACAGCTGGATCCAAACCGAGCTTATTTCCAGCCCCAGAGCTGCTTACTGGGAGTTTTGGATTTCCGAGGCAGCTGGCTCTGGGGCTGAGCACTGGAGTTCTGCTGTTAAAAATGAACTGCCAGGTGCTGCCAGCAAGTCACTGACTTTATGAAATCATTAACCAGTCGATTGAAATCAGCTTTCTCTTCCACTGCCATCCTCCTGCCAGGCACCCATCCATCCATCACTCCCAGCTCTGCACATCCACCTCAGTGCCCCAGCACTGGTCCCCTGGGTCCACGCTGCAGCAGGATTTGGGTAGGGTGAAGGCACTGTGGATGATGTAGGCGAGAAATGCAGTTGCCTGGCTGCATAAAAAGCACATTTCTTGGTGGAGATGGGCCATTTTAGCATTCGCAATGCTGACAAATGAAAAGCACTGGCTGTGGTCTGGTGCGTTTCAGCCTGGGGCACTGCTGTCCCCCAAATCTTGCTGCCCCTCCCCATGGCTCATCCTGCTCTGGCACTGCTTCACTCCTGTGATGGCATCAGCAGCACCCTCCCTCCATGTGCTAGCCCAGCACTAAAGCCCAGCCCCATCCAGCCCAGGGACTGAGGAGGCTCCTGCACTGGGCAGGGTATGACGAGCTGATCAGAGAATTAACAGCCCAGGGGACAAAACCACAGCCAAGACCCCAAAGTGGGGACAGGGGCAGGTCCTGCCCCATTGCAGCCCCTGCAGAGCCACACGGCTGCAAAGGCAGCTCCACCTGCAGAACAGCCTTCAGCTGTGGTGGGACACGCTGGCCCACAGCTTTGCTGTGGTACCCTGGGGAGCAGCTTTGACATGGGAACCAGGGGAGCCCAGCTTTGCTGCAGCACCCCAAGGACCCCCACTATGCCACAGCACCCAGCGGACAACAGATCTCCTATGAGCAGAGCTGGGGCAGGGCTTTCCCTTTCCCGTGCTGGGATTTTGCCTCCAAGATCCGAGCGCTGCTCCAGCTCTGCCCATTGGGTGCAGCCTGTCGGGGTGCAGAGCAATCCCCAAAATGGACTCAGGCATTCACAGCATCCCCTGTGCTGCCCCAGCACATTCTGAACGCTGCTTTGCTATAGGCTTTGCTGAACCAGACACCAGCTCAGCATGAACACTGAGCCACTTCCACAAGGATAAGCAGAAGAAAGGGACCTTCCTCCTGCCTCAGCTGGAGTTCAAGGCAACAGACTTGAGCTAGTTGACACCCACAACATTGCTCTGCTCACCAAGCCCCAGCAAGGACCATCCCCAGCTCCTCGCCAGCCACCGCAGGAGCGACGGGGACCCTGACAGCATGTGTCCAGGAAAAACTGCAGTGCTCACTGGGTCTTCATCCCAACGCACCCATTACTCTCCCTGTTCCAGAATTGGTTTTTGATGTATTGTTAAAACAAAAGCACCCCAAACCTTCCAAGCAATAACATGAGCCGTGGTGCTGAGAAGGAGCTGATTTAGCACCCCCCAGCCTCACTGAGAGATGGTTTGGTGGGGAAGAATAAACTGCAGGTGAGTGATGAAAGCAGCGGGTGTGGGAAGATTTGTCACTCTCTCCGATAGTGAACACTAGAAACTGTCCCAGCAGGAATATCAAAGCAAAACTCTCCCACTTGCCTACCTGAGCGACGCTTCCTCTGCTCACGCTTCACCGCAGCATGGCTCAGCCCCAGGCAGGCTCCAGACGTGGGACACGGGCTGTCCCTTCTGGCCTGGGGCTCATCCCCACGTGGCAGGTCTCCACCTGGTCCCCTGCAGACACACCACACCTGTGTCCCTGGAATGTTACAGAGAAGTTTTCCTCTTGGACATGCCACGAAGGATTTTGCAGTTGGACTCGATGACCTTAAAGGTCTTTTCCAACCAAAATGATTCTACGATTCTAGTACCAAGGGACCAGAGCCCCTGGGCACAGGGGGATGCCCAGGAGGGGATGTGCCCGCAACCACCCAGCCCTGCCAGCCCCAGGGCTGGGCAAACACGTGAGAAGGAGCAGCCCCAGTCCCCAAAAAACACTCCCAGCAAGCCACAGGCGCACACAGCCTCTTTGCTCTCCCATCCTTTTGCTCTTCTGATTTAACTTTGTGCCTGTGTCCTTGGCTCCTGTCCAGGGTATATAGACGGTACCAAGCGTGCTGCAAACAGAATAAAGTTCTCTAGTACTGTACTGGCAGGATTATATGAGATTTGTCAATATTTGCTCAGGATTGAGGTGAAACTGAACTGAGTGAGGCTAAGAAATAATGTCAGATATCGGATGTGAAGTGCGTTGATAGTCCACAGTAGTGGCTAATGAGGCATCACCAGCTGTTAAACTGAAAAGCCTCTTTTTTCTTTTTCTCTCCCTCCTTTGTATTTTAACTTTAGGTAAATTGATTGTGAATTATACGTTGTACAGCCACAGAGCTGACCGGTGCAGAAAACCAGCAACCTCTAATATGCTCAGCAGTGTAAGCTAATCCGCACGCCTGCCTCATACTAAGGAAGGGAAAAGCAACAGCCAGACCCGAGAGCGCCGCAGGCTGCAGCCACCCCAACCACTGCCACAGGTTTGACTTTCCGAGGGGGTGAGTCTCTGGAGCTCCCACTGACATGGTCAGAGCTGTGAAATTCCGGTGGGAGCAGCCCCTTGTGCTCGTTAATGGATGTGCAAAATTGGGTCACTCATTAGACCCCAGCAGCATTACCCCCCCACCTCGCCTGCAGCCCCTGCACTGCCTGAGGCAGCCCCAGGATGCACCCCCGGACCCCTCCCACCCCCTTGCCAGAGGTTTGGGTGCCCCATGGGGGGCACCCATGGGTCCTCCTTCCCCGAGCCCCGCACATGCCAGCACATGGCACCAGGATGCCTGGGGTGACGGAGAGCTGCTGCCAACCCCAACCCCAACCCCCATCCCAGCACTGCAGGGCGGCGGGATGTGGAGCTTCCCAAAAAGCCCCTGCTGATGCGGTAGCCCTGGGACCACCTGCTCCCTGGCAGCTTCAGCCCCACGGCCAAGCACTCTGATGAGCCCACCATCACACTCAGACTCACTGCTCACCAGCTGGCCACGGGATATCACTTTTGCACAACACAATGACAGTTATCCAAAACATTTTTGTAAATAATTATCAAAAAATTAATGCAAAAGTCAGCTTCAATTATCATATCAAACCCAGCGTTAATTAGAAAGCAGTGACAGATGGCTCTGCCCCCCCTTCCCTCACCACACATCCTCTCACAAGCACCTCCTTGGTCTGCGGGACACGTGTTGGCATTTTCTGCTGGGAACATGTGTCCTATCGCGGAGCTTTAGCACTTGCTCCCCAGCTCGTGCCTGCGGGCAGCAGGCTGCTAATGCAGAGGCTGGAAAAACACATCCTGGATGCTCCTACTGTCCTTGCACGCAGGGATATGAGCACAAAACTCTACCTCCATGCATGTCTGACTGGGTGGGGAGCTTTTTGTTTCCTCCCTGTGCCCAAAAATGCCAGCAGGCCCCTGTGGAAGTCTTACAAGTGTTTCTGTTCTGCACCTCTGCAGTCAGTGAGGAGCAGACGCAGGCAAGGACCAGGATGGACACACGCTGCTGCCACTCACGGGACTCTCAGACCCAGCAGAAGAGCTGTTTGGGGCAACAGCTGGAAAAAATGGTTACATGTCTCGTGGGGCTGCAGACTGCCCCAGCACAGCCACAACCATCAGCCCAACGATCCCTCCTTGTCCCTGGCTGCACACAGGATCCCAAAGGCTGGGACACCTTGAAGATACCCAGAGGGAACAGCTTCATCACTGCAACAGATCCTCAGGGACATGCAGCAGAGATGCTCCCCTCCCAGGAGCTGGGCCCCCACTTCTGGGGATGCTCAGCACAGCATGTACTATCTCCAGTGCTCCACATGAGCCAGCACACAGTGATTTACCTCTCCCCAGGCAAAGAAACATCTTCCTAATCCAGTGATGCCTCCAGGCCCAGCACCCCAACACCTCCAAGAGCTCAGTCCCAACGTGCCAGACCCACCACCTGGCACGTGGCTGCATGAGCCTCTGCCAAAGTGGAAGTGTCACAGAGGCAAAGAGCATCCTGTTGCCACTGGGTTTCACATTTGCAGCTTAAAATTGTTCATTTCCATCTGTAATAGCTCCACTTACACCAACATGCCATCGAGAAACCATGTGGCAAATTTCCACTTTCTCATCTTCCAGCAGAGGTGAAGGAGAAAAAGGTCTGGGGTGTCAACTGAGCAATGGCAATGCCATGGACACGAGAGGGACACGCTGCTGGTCAGGATGCTGACACGGCACAAGACAGCCCTGGCCAAAAGCAGTGGCCATGCTTCCCAAGAACCTGTCCCCCGGGGCAGCACTGCCACTCTGCACCTCAGTTTCCCCACCTATTCCCAGTTTATCCACTTGTGCCAACAAGCCCGCTCCTCTCCTTTGCCATCAAACATCAGCTGATGGTTTTCTTACTAGAAACACGAGAGCCACAGCCCAGCCCCGAGCCCATCCGAGGTGAAGGCCAGGCAGTTATGTAAAGTAAGGCACGCCGGGGCACAGCACAGCAGGCTTTGTTAAGCTCCCTACTCAGAAGGGCAAGGAGGGACAGGAGAAGCTCCCTGCATCCCCAAATTGCAGCTGGATCCACCCAGCTCATAAAGTACCTGCACAGGATTTATTCCACAGACCAGAGTTTGCACCATGGGACTGCTTGCACCACAGCCTCTTCATAGCCCTCCTGCCTTCTGGGGGGCATAAATTGTACTGCCATTGCCAGCGTGGGAGAGAAAAGCTTTGGACTGTGACTTCCCTGCAATAAATAACCACGTTTAAAATTTTATCTCCATGTCATTGCTGGTCAGGTAGAGCTGAGACCTGACCCTCCCTGGCACAGGTGACCGCAGGAGCTGGGAAAGGTTGCACCAAACCCCAGAGCATGGCCCTGGCGTGGTACCCTGACAGGCTGGGGAGGCAAAGAGCAGCTGCTCAGGCTGGAGGATGGCTCTGCAAAGGAGGGATTGCACGGCTCAGCCTCACAAATGGCTCTTGCACCTTGGAGGTGATAAAGCTGATGGGGGAAGGGCAGGAGGAACGTGGACACCCTTGGCCAAATGCCCCAAAAGCTGCCGGCCCTGGCCAGGAGAGGCCCCAGGTGAGACTGCAGAGACTTCAGGGCAGCAGCCACGCAGCCATCAGCCAAGTTCCTGCCAACAACCCCCTTCGAAACAGGAGCCGTTAATAAATGGTGACATGTCTCACCAGCAGCTGATCTCACGTGTTCATTCAGCCCCGCAGGGGGCTGAGCGCGGCAGTGGGGACCTGCCCAGGGCTTTGTTCCCTGACAGCCAAGGGAAAAGACTGAGGACAGTTCACCCCAGCTGTTTTCATACCGGTGAGCAGTCTTCTGATTCCAGCCCCAAACGCCAGAGCCAGTAACACTTTCTCCATAATTGATGCCAGAGGAGGTGTCCACTTTATAATGAAGACAGGGTGTATTTTATTTAGGATTAAACTGGTCTCCTTGATCTGACTTTTTTTTTTTTTTTGAAGAACAAGGCAAAGTTCTTCCCTGGAAGCCAAAGAAGTGCAATCTTGGAAAATGCAAAGCAGGAGCCCAGCTGGGGTCTCCTGGTTTGGGGACAAAGCTGTGCTTACGGCAGCCTTAGGAACAGCAGCTTTCCTGGCAGGGTGAAATAAAAGATGTGAGTGTAGAGAGCTGATCCGCTGAGCTGATCCCTGCTTCTGCAGGGAACGGCTGCAGGATGATGAACGCCTCTGCGGTGTCCAGAGCAGCATCGCTCTCTAGCTGCAGGCTCGGATCGCCTCCTCCTTCAGCTGGCTGCAAATTTTCTCCGGCTCTTGTTCTGTTAATAGAGACTAAAGAGACCACTGCGTGCTGCTGCTTCATGAAGCAACAGCACAAGACAAAGCAAGGATGCCAAAGCATCAGTGGCCCCTGGGAAGGTGCCGCTCCTGTGGCTGGGTGCCCGTGTCGGTGCCCGGGAGCTGCAGCCGGCCCTGCACAGGGATGGAGGTGGTTGTGCTGCCAAAACCTTACCGGTCCAGAAGAAGAAAACATCCATGCTCCCTGAACCCAATTCTGCTGTCACTGGATGTGACTCTGTCACCTCCAGAGGTGACCAGAGCAGGAAAACGCAAGTTGCTTTTCCAGCATACCTTGGTGGGAGAGAGCGGGATCGCTGGAGCCGCAGAGGACGCTGCGATCCAGGCTGAGCAAGGGACACTCGGTGAGCTGCAGGTGCAGTTACTTGAAAAAGAGCATTTAACTTTTTCGCAGGATCTGATACATCCCTGCACAGCCAAGCTGCCACGTTACTGCCCATCAGATGAGCCACAAGAATGTCGTGTAACCATCCAGGCATCCTGGGGCTTCCCTGGTTATGGTAACAATATTCTAGTCTTCAAGTTCCTACTTCCACCCTATTACATCCAGCTGCTGCTTTTTAGGGTTTTTTGTGCAAAAGTGCTCCATGCCACGTGTGTTTGGTGTAACCCCACTGCATTTTGCCTTGTAATCAGATTTTCCCCTTCCCCTACCACGCTCACAAGCAACTCAGCTCCCACCAGCCCCACACGCATCCCACCTGCGTGAGCACAAGCACTCCTCGCCTCCCCAGTTGGCATCGGCATCGAGGGTAGCAGCAGCATTTGTCACTGCCTGCTGGAAGGATGCCATTGTCTGGTGCACACCCCCTGTTCGGATGCTTGCAGCCACGCAAAGCCAAAGCCCATGTTTCTCCCTGTTCTGCGGAGGGTTTGAAGAGCGCCGTGAGCGCTTCTGTTGCCTCCCGACTGCTCTGCCTTGCCCTCAGGGGAACGGGCCAGCAGCAAGGCCCAAGCTTCGAAAGCATTCGGAACGTTCAGCATCACCCAGGGGTTGGCCCACCCTGATCCAGTGGCCATGGCCCACGATGGCCCTGCGTGGGCAGGGGGCAGGTGGGACGGGCAGGTGCTGGGCAGTCCTGAGCCGCCTGTCCCAGCAAGAAGGTGCCCACCTGCCTGCTCAGGGACCTTGAACGGGCCAGGGGGGCTGCGGTCCCGGCATCCAGATCCTCCCCGCCTTGCTGGACCAGCTGCGGTTTAACACCTACTGAAATCCACGGCGGCATTGCCCTCTGCTGGCGGTCCCGCCCGGACGGGCCTTCCCGCACCGCGTCTCCCCCGAATACCTCGGGGAGCAGCTCGGCTGCCTCCGGCTGCTCCTCTGGGCACCCACAGCATCCCCAGGGCCGAATCCCGGTGGCACCACTGGCCTCAGCCGGAGGGACTGGGCGAGGAAGACCTTCCTCCAAGGCTGAGCTGCGGGCTCCGGCAGGCTGCTGTGCGCACAGGAAAGCAGCCGAGGGACTGGAAAAGGGGACTGGTGCCTTCCAGAGGCTGTGCTTCACCCTTGGGGAAACAAGGAGCTGAAAATTAAGGTGGGGGGAAAAACCAGTTTTCATTAACAGTTGGCAGCTAGTGACCCTGTCGCAGCATTAAAATGACGATCTCTAGAAGTTTAACACAGATCAGGAGAGAGACACAGAAATTATTTTACGGTGGGAAACCTCGTTGGGAGATGCTTTCCAGAGGAGAGGGACACCTGGCTGACGGGCCACTGCTGCTTTTGGTGCTGGGGTGCCGCTGGCAGGGTGCAGGTGATGCTGCTGAGGGCACCCTGCCGCCTCCTGCCCCAAATCTCAAGTGAAGAGCCAGGAAGGGTCGGCAGGAGCCCCCCGCCCTGCCCCCCGGCTGTGCCAGCAGCCCGGCCCCGGGGCCGCACAGCCCAGCGCCCTGTCAGCGCCCGTCCAGAAATGCAGTTTTGCCTCCAAGTGTCCAAGCAGGATATTGCACAGAGCCCTCGCCCCCTGCACAGCCTGCAAGCTGCGTTTGCATCGTCTCTGCATGAGGCTGAACCGATGTGGAGAAGGGGGGTGCGTGTGCACACACGTGTGTGCATGCGCATGTGCAGGCACAGCAGAGCGGTGGGACAATCCAGGGCAGCAGGACAAGATTTTTGGTTGTGGCTCTGTGCTTGATAGCCCAGACCAAACCCCACCAGTGCCTGGGACATGTGAGATCCTCAAGCTGGGGTGCTGCCTACCCAGGACCCCAAAAAGCTCTACAAGTCTCAATTCCACCTAACCCCAAAGCCACCTTCTCCCTCCCCTGGGACCAGCTGCCCCCAGCTGGGGACGGAAACTGGGAAGTTAGCTGAATTTAGAGAACTCCTCGTGGCAGATCTGTCCGAGGCATTTGGCCCTGCACATCGTGCCCCTCCTCCCTGTGACCACCCTCCAGCTCCCTCTGCAAAACCTCCCCCCACCACGTGCACGGGCTGGGGGAGGACGGAGCTTCCACACGTCAGCTGAGCAGGCAACAAGAACAGGGGCAGGGGTGCAGGCAAACAGCCGAGCAAATAGCCAAGGGCCGGAGAGACCCCAAGAACAGCAGGAGGTGATGTGAGCAGGCCAGAAGGGCAGCACGAGCTGCCCCAGACCCAGCTGGCCCCAGCCAACCATCCCCCCTTCACACCCATGGGATGGTGGCACCGGATGGTCCCAGCCACAGCTTTTGAGATGACATGAAAGGGAACATCACCTAGTTCCCATAGTGCAGGCAAGACAAGGGGAAACCTGCAATAATGCCCCAAAACGTGACCTAAAATCCTGCCAGCTGACCAGCCCAGGAGATGTCCCACAGGGAGCCAGGGGACGGAGGGATAGGCTGCCAAGAGCCGCAAGATCTAGAGAGCATCACTTTGATTTAATGGATCTTGATGTTTGGAAATTAAGTCAAGAGAGCTCTTTTATTTGCCACAGCGCTGAGGATAAGCTGAATGCAAGCAGGATTTAGAGGGGGGAGAGCTTTCCAGATGGGCAAAGTGCAATTTTGTCAAAGGCGCCAAAATAATGACAAAAATAACTAGCAGGGGAGAAAGAGAGTGTTAAGCGTGGCATACAAATGTCAAACTCCGGATGCTCTCAGCAGAGCCATAATAAGAGGGTTTAAGCTATTATATCGATTAGCAGTATTACACCTCTTGAGTGAGAAGAAACTCATTCTTACAGGCAGGCCCGTTTCATAAATATGCTGCATTCGGAGGCTTCAACAGGCTGATCGGTTTCAATGGAAGAGCGGGGATTTAAATATGTCTGCAAAAGGGATCAGAGTTGCAACTGGTGATGGCATCTCCAGGGATGAAGCCACACTGCCATAGTAACCCAAAGGCTGTCACAGCCGGGGGTACCTGCAGAGGCGCGGAGAAGCCCACGTGCTTCCCAGGGCACCAGCATCCCAGGGGAGCCACGTAGGGCCGGGCTGCCCAGGGAGAGACCCCGCGGCCACGCAGCCCCGGTGCAGCCCTCCAGCCCGCTCCGCTTTTCAACTGCCCCGTGCTGTTAAACGCTCACCTGGCACCAGCGATGCACAGGATGATGGAGGTGGCCTCGGACCCCGGGAGGTGATGTCCCACAGGGATTGCGCCTGGGGATGCAGCAGCTGCAGCATCACTGGAGCATCCGATGGGTTTCCATGGTGGGGTTTAACAGAGGATGTAGGCAGGGTAGGTCCAAGGTAGAGAAGAGGAGGAAGAATGGAGAAGCACAAGTGGCTCAGCCCAGGCTGCGACCTCCAGGCCAGAGGACAGCAACTCTTCAGTGCCAAAGGAGAGCTGCAGCCCCAGCCTCCCCCCAGAGCAAGGCCCTTTGTAAAAGGTCTCCTGCCTCCCACCGCTTCCATGTTCACCTTCTTAAGCTGAGGACACAGGTTCTCCATGTCTGCAATCTCCATCCATCGCTGAAGCAACCACACTAACAGAGCGCCCTTGGGGTGCCAGTTTGAGTTCAGCCTTGCCCACGCTGTGAAAGTGAAGCACAGCCACACGCAGGCACTTGACTGCTGACCTCCACTGGTGCTGAGCACGGGCAGAGCCAGGCTCTGGCGCAACTGCAGGAACCAGCGCCCAGACTTTCTCTCCCCAGAACCGTATGCCCCTTTTCCACCCCTGTGGCTGGCGTTGAAGGCGCACCTGACCCACCACTACAGACAGTGGCCATGCACAGCAGGAACTTCCCCAGACACAGCTTTGCCAGTCGATGCGCAGCGCTTCATGCGTGCTGGAGGTGAAACACTCCAACCGCAGCAGGTGGAGAAAACAAACAGAACTTCCTTCTCTCAGCACTGGAGCCATTTTCCTCGCTGACACAAAGTAGGCCATTTAGCCATGAGCAGTAAAAGAAGACCTATGAATGCAAGAACCGTTGCAGCATAGCCAGCACCAAAGCCTTGGTCCACAGGAGGTCCATTAGGGACAGCCAGCCAGGGTACAGCACTCACTCCTGGGGAGCAGACATCCCTCCGATGACTTTTTCTGGAGAAGTCACACTTTCGCTCGAGTGTTTCAGGCACCAAGAAACAGTGAGCACAGTGCCCCCCACCACAACCCAAGACGGCTCCTGCTGTGCTGGGCACCCAACTGCTCCCGCACGACGCGCTGCTCTGCTCCTGCTGCACCTGGACCTGTGTGTGAGGCTGAAGGCTCCCAGCGAGCTCCTCTCACTCACGCCAGGGAAGTCCCATGAAGTGCCTGCCAAGAGCCTGTTACTAATGCGCGTTAACTAACAAGCAAAGTTGCTTATGACTCATCAGTTAAAGCAACTGGAGAGTGCTTTGCCACACCAGTGGCTAATGGAGCCCCTCGTATTTCCTGCCCATGTAACAACACACTAAAAGTTCTCACGGTTAAGCGTCCATGTCTTAAAACGGTCCCAGAAAGAGCATCTCTTGGCAAAAAGGCCAGGAAAGGCACACAGAAAAGCCCTTTATACACCTGGAAAGGTAAAGATCCAACAACACTGAAGATCTATTTCATAGAAAGCAGTACTGGGCAGAGTTACGGATTTCCATCATTCCTGGTAGGGAACAACCCCCCCACCTGCTGAAACATACAAACCTGCTCTCCAGCCCCAGGGCAGGACATCTGCTGAAGTTTACAATCAGCAGCACTGGAAGCAAGACCACCTCAGTCACTCTCTAGTACAGACTTCGCAAGTGCTCTTTGTGCAATCACCCCGTTCTAAAGATACAAAAGCAGACACTTGCTGTGAGTGAAATCCTGAGCCTCTGAGCAGCCACCATGCAGCGACCTGTCCCCTGACTCCCCCAACCCAAATGTGCAGCATAAATACAAAACGCTTCCCTGCCACTCCTGGCAAAAGCATTGTGCTCCCCTAGGGTCAAACTACAAATGCAACGTCCTGGTTTCTCCACCTGCACAGCAGAGTAAAAGACTGAAAGCGTTCTAAGGCAAAAGCAGTAATGAGGTCCATCAGCCCAGACTATATTTTTGTCCTGCTTTAAATGTGTCTGTCTATACATGCATCCAACATCGACAATCATTTTCACTCTCCCTGCAGGAAAACCACAAACTGGAAATACCTGGATCCCAGTTTTCTGCTTGCCTCCTTCAACATATAACAGCAGCTCTACAAGAAAATGCTGACACAGCTGCAAATTAGGTTGCCCAATGACAGCAAGTTAATCGAGAAGATTCTCCTAGCAGGAACTAGACTGCCTTTCCTACAAAGGGGAAATCCTGGGCGTTGAGTGCACAGCTACACAAAGCCTGCTGGCAGGTGATAGCTGCTGCCTTTCACACTGCATCTTGGTGCTCTTTACAGGTAACTTCTGCCCACAGAATGAGTCTGAGCAAGACAGAAAAGCGTTTTACTCTAAGCACTTTAGCTATTCACCAATATTATGCAATATATAGAGGAATTCAGTGCTATTAGAAGCCGAAAGGTGATCAGTTCTCAGACATACTACTGAATTGTAGGATTAAAAAACCATCCCATCATTTATTAAAATAATCAAGAAGAAATAGGTGGTAAGAAACAAGGTTGTCCTAGCCGTCTGGCTAAAAGTAAACAGGAATCATGACACACACACTCATTATTGCATTTTCTTCTTGCTGTGCAGACTAGGTTCTTCCTTTAGTTAAAGCAATTGGCTAAATGAACAGGAAAGAAAACATAACCCAGGAAACAGCTGGGTTGCCAGGTGGTGCCTCTGTCACTTACAGTTTCTGAGTTTCTACACCAGTAACCTTAAAAGCATTAACAGCACTTATGTGATTTCTTTTTTCTCTCCCAGCTACACCTGAACACTTCTATTAAGACACTCCACTGCACTTGAGATACTCACCCGTAACTCCTATAATACTACTGCTGTAAAAGACATTATTTGTTAGCACAGTGTACAACAGATATCACTTCTATGACAAAAAAATATAAAGCCAAGGCTCCCAAGTCTGTCCCTAAACTTGCTGCTGCTACTGTTAATTCAACTTTGATTTCCCCTTTAGTGTGGCGATTTCAACATGGTGGACCAGAGTATCATTGCAATAAGAAAACAGCTACAGCAGCCCTCCAGCAATTTTGCTTAGCCAAGACTGTAGTTTTATACAACTAAGCTGCAGTCATACAATCAAAGTTCAGCTAACTTTAAGCTGTATGTCACTCATGCAGAAAGAGGCCAAACTGCATGTAACTCATAGCCAGATTACTTAAACATCACAAAAAACTGACAACAGTAGCCACAGATGAAAATTAATCAAGATATTTAATACAGTGCAATCCATAGTAGTTTCCTAATTAAAATAATTGTGTGCATGTACCTGAATGGGTTATCAATTATCACAAAAAAGCAATAACCATTGTAGTGCTATGTAGAAAAACATACAACTGAAATTTAAATCTTCCCTACTTCCAAGATGGCAGCTGTCAATTGCAAATCATTATCACCAATTAAAATGGGAACAGTGACTATGTTGTCGCGGTGACAAACACGAGGCTGGCCACACAGCAGTCAAGGGATATAAATATAACTTGCGAAGAACTAAAAACCTAAAGCATTCTTGCACCTAAACACAATAAGAAGCCGATGGTGGCTTACGACTTTTCCTGTTTTTTAAATGCTTTACAAGACTTCTAGACACACTTAAACTGACTTATTAAAATTACAGAGTGTTTTTCAGCCTGTTTCAATTCAATATGGCCCAAACTTTGAAAATGAAGATCCAGCAGTGGCAGTCACACAGTCCAAAAGCTGAATGTTTGATTTTGCAAATACCTTTTTACAGAAATTCAACCGTATGAACTGCAGGCAATTCCCCCTGCTCCCCTCTCTTTCCTTGTGCAGACCATGCTATGCAGAAAAGAGCAATGCAGTTCCCACTGCCTTGGGTTAAAATTAAAGATAAAGACATTTTGCTTATGCTTTCTCCTCAACACAACACATTTGCACCCATAATAGGTAATCAGAGTCTTTTTCCAGCCAGTTACTGCTGTGGTTACATGGTTCCTGCCCAAGCTTCCAGCTCTTTCATGTCATCATCCTCTTCTTCCTCTTTCTTCTTGGCTGCAAAATATCAAAGAAAACAAATGAGGGGGAATCTTGACAGGACCCCGCCTCAATTCTTTGCAAGAGAAAAGCCTCCGTGTCACTGACTAAACCAACAGATGAAGCACCAAATATCACCAAAGGAAAAAAACCAAACCTTTTAGAACTGAAGTAAAAGGTGCCTTCTGAAAAAGCCAGCAGGGCTAAACTTCCTGGTATTACCACTTCAAGTGGAAAAGACAGTTACTCACATGGGAAGAATGCAAAGGTGCACGAAGGTTAAGATGTGTGCACCAATGGTGTTTTGTCATTTTCCATCATCACCAAGCCTCCAAGCAGAAGACTCCAAGCCTTTGGCTTCTGAGCCTCTCTGAGAGACATATTCTTACAGAAATTCATCAGGCATCTCCAGTACTACAGCCTCTCTCCCATAAAAAAATAAATTCCTTATTCCATCATTAAGTCCTCAAAGTGCAATAAATGAGGCTGTTGTGTTTTGGTCTAGCCAGGTACGGAATTTGGAGACCCCCAACTCTTGTGCCTGTCTGAGCTCTTCCAGAGGCTGAAGAGCTAACTAGCACTGGGTACATGCTGCTCCCCTCCTCTTGCCACGCTCACTAGTAATTGGTTGGATGTGGACGTTAAGCAGCAGGCTACACACTGCCTTGTTATTATTTTTGGTCCTTCCAGAGGAGTAAATGGTGCTATTTGTCATAATGTGACAAGTCCAGTTTCTGGAGTTGAAAACCATTAACTCAGCAAAAGGTTTTAACACAAAAATAGCTGCAATAATTTTGGAAAACATCAGAAAAAGATGTCATTTCCTCAGACAGTGTTTTGCTTCAAAGGAAGAAGGAAAAAAAAAAAAGTAGTCAAATAATTCATACTCAAAATGGTTTGTGTCAATGAAATGTTTCCAAATGAAACATTTACGTAACAGAGAATTGAGTCAGCTTTAAGTCAAAACTCAAGACCTATTATTTGTACAAGTCTGGAATTTGTTTTTCTATATTAAGCTCTTCCAGTCTCCATCAAAAAAGAACAGCTTTTGCCTGAATTTCTCGTGACAGCAACTTAGCTGACAGGCAACAGCAAAAAATTCTTACTCAGACCGATTAAGTCAAAATCCAGACAGCTCCTAAGAACTGGAAAAGCAGGAAAGCTCACAGTCATTTTCCGTTCAGTGAATAAAGAGGAAGTAATAAAGCAGCTCTACCACAGAAGACACATTAGTTATTTCCAAAGACACATTAAGCATGTACCTGCATTGTTAGGTAAAGCAGTCCCTTTGAAAGTCTGACCCATGATGACCAGAAGGAAACTTTTAATCCCAGCGTGTATTAAATCAATTTTAAGTAAAAAACAATTTAGGGTAAAAAAAAAAAAAACCAAACCCAAGAACAAAGAACACCACAAAAACCCCACACACCACCACCCCAGAAACCCAAGGTTTCCCAAATGCTGGTCTTGGAGGCAGTTTTATTTAAATAAAAGGTAGCACGCCATTTAAATACATCAATGGAATTCTAATTTCTATCCAAAAGCAGCTTAATATAAATCCTATAAAACAGTGAGTTTTATACTCACGGTTTTTACTACAAAAACATTCATGATTTTTATTATTTGGGAAGTGCTACGTCTATAGAAGTCTTATGCTGTGCTGTATAGTTACTTAAATATGTGCACAATTACAATGCCTTTTACTAGTGCATTATATATACCTAATATAATGCAAAAAGTATATTTGGGTCCAAGCCAGTATGTTTTAACATCCATACCCAAAGAGTATTTAGAGAACAAACCTTCTTAAATCAGCTAGAAAATAAAAAGATAATGTACACGCTTATTTAATGTATTTCTCCTGCTGTTGGACCTGAATCTAGATAAAGTCTCAAATTTAAGACACTTTCATAGAACTCACTCCCTTCTCATCAACACCTGTCAGCAATTCTGCCTAGCAAAACAGCACTAGAAAAACACAAAATCAGTTACGTCAAAATAGAAGAACTGTAACGCACAAGGAGCAAACTTCATAGCGTGCCACCTAAAACAGACTTGTTGTTTGGCAGTATCTGCTACTTCCCCAGTCATTTTAAGCCTGGAAAGGCAGTAACATAATTATAGACAGACCGACCAACTGGGACTATTTTCATCCACTAGCATTTTTTCCTAAGTAAGCACATGAAATAGAGCCGCAAAGTCTACAAATAACTCATAACAGATTAAGGCAGATTCAGCAAAATTGGCTAGTAAAGCTTCACACCCCATTAATGCATGCCAGAGGTATTCCAACTCAACTATATTTCGTGAGGTATCACTTCTATCTATCACAGAAGACTGATCAGTTCAGATTTAACAGCAGCTCTGAATTGTCTGTGTAAATAAGACTATTTCTTGCCTGTTCTCCACATAAAATCACCACACTAACTAAAATTTCCTAGATGTATGTGCTCTAAACCTGGGATGACCATAAGTTTGGTACTGTCTGGCTTGAGTACGTGCAGACCTCAGAGGAGGCAACAGCTGTCCCCAAAGAGGGGACTCTGAGGTTAGTTCCTCCCAAAAGCTGGAAAAGCAGGGATCAAGTTAGAAAACACAGCAGCAGGGAGCATGGTCCAGTGCGGGACTCTGAACCAGCCTGGACTAATTCCAAGAGCAAATTTACTCTCCACTCCCTTTTACAGCCTTGGTATGTTTGCCAAGATAACTTCCCTGTTAGGCCAGCAGCACCGAGTAGAAGGCTTCCTTTGTCCACATCTCCACTCTACCCTGAGCGTCATCCACACTGTAGATAAACTGGTAGCACTAGAATAGATAATAACTGTTCCTGTGATCGCTATTAATTTTTGTGTTTCTTACGAAAGGCAGGCTACCCCCATGGAGAAACGGCACCTAGATTTGATTTGTGATTCATGAAACAATTTCAAGCAAAATGTCCGTGTTGCCTGCAGCTAGATCTCTCAACAACGAGGAGCTGGCCATTAAATAAGCACACTTTTTAACAATCCAAGATGCTTCTGGTAAAGGTCCACACATACCTGGCTTTGATGGTATTGATATTGAGGGCACATTTGGTAGTGGTACTGTCTCGGGACCACTTATTTCCAGCAAGTTTTTGTCTAGTTCTTCTTGTTCTAGTTCCTCTAGTTCTGCCATGAGTTCATCCTAGGTTTTAAAGGAGAAAAATAAAAAGTAAGGAACTTTTAAGTCATATTTATTATGAAGTAGCTGATCATCTTATGAAAGAGAAAACAAGTCTCAGAGCAAACTGAGGAGATGAAGAATCAGATTCCTCATCTGAATTCCTGTACATGATATCTCTTGGAGGGTGAGGAAAGCAGTGAAGAGAAGAAATTAAGTGAAAACATTCTCGGATCAGGCCATCCAGACCATTCCTAGCATTGTCAGGGTCACAGCTGCTGCATGCATTGGTAGCAACAGCTAGTAACAAGTTTTAGGAGAGACTTTATACCCTAGTAGTGCACCTAGCCACATGACATACGCAGATCTTAAAAAGAAAGATCTTTTATGAGTCAGCATGCCTGGAGGTATTTAAAAGACAGGTAGACGTGGTTTAGTGGTGAACTTGGTAGTGTTCGGTAACAGGTAGACTCAATGATCTTAAGGCTCATTTCCAACATAAATGATTCTATGATTTTATGACATAAACAGAGGCAAATTTAAAGCATACCTCATCAAATTCCTCCCCAAATCCTACTGGCTTTGAGATGGCTGTTGAAATCTCATCTGCCAGCTCCTGCTGTTCTGCAATGTCCTGCATTAATTCATCTACTTTATCAATATCCCTGTAAAAGAAAGGAAGGAGTTCAATATAATCAGGCACTTTCCCAACGAACACTTAAGACTGTATTTCATGTTTTTGTAGAAATGCCACACCAGTGACATTTACAAGGTCCTTTCCCAAAATATACTTTGCATGCAAATCTGAATTTTCTCCCCCTGGTCTCAACAAAATTATGCACGTGTTTTTTTACTTTTCCCTAAGAGTTAGCTCACAGCAGTTATACACTGGGACTTCATATGAAGAGGTTTTGTTCTGCACTGCTGATATTAATAATAATTTGCTCTGCTCCCTGATCCAGCATTATTACATCTACAGTATTTGCTTTTAGAGCAAGTACAACATTCCCATAATGCAGTTTACCTTTAATTATTGCTACATACACAAACTCCACTGCACAGAAAAGAAGTTTAAGTCTTCCCCTGAGGCTTAAAATTCTTGCTGCTACTAGGTGGATCTGTAACTGGTACACCTGCCATTTGCTTTAGACTACACTGGTGCCAGCCTCCTCCTTTTGGACAAAGGCAGCGGCTTTGTACCATATAAAACGCCAAACTAAGAAAGCATTCATACTTGCATATTTGTTCAATATGAAAGTATATCTAGTATTTTAGTTTAAGTTAGAGCCTTTTAAAAGAAGATTTTGCTACTCTAGCTCTACCTTTGGTTATGAAACACCAGGTATTTAGCAGATCAAACAAACGACAAACTAAAATTCCTATGGAAAGATGCAGAAGGGAGTAACTTACATGTTGTCATGAGCAGCTTTCATCGCTTTGGCGGCAAAACCCATATTCTTAAGCACTTCAGTGTTAGTGTTGGCATTCTCAAGGGCTTCCCTCTGAAATTCAATCGTTGATAACGTGCCATCTATCTGTGCAAGCTGCTTCTCATACCTCTTCTTACGCTTCAGTGCCTGAAGAGCAGCTGAACAACAGAGAGGAGGGTAGAATTTGTGAGATTTATGCTCAAAACAGCCATTTGCTTTTTGTACCAAATACCACTCGGTACAGAGAAATATTTAGCATATTCTATTGTTTGCTGTCCACTTTTCTTCCTAGATAAACTAAGTTGCCTAACCCTTGTGTTCACCTCCTTCAACAAAATTGTTTACAGGTGGCCAGATGCCAACCATCCATCACCTGTCACACAAAGGACACAAGCTGAGAAGCAACTCAAGGATCTGTAGTCTGGTCACTCTTAACACACCATAGATCAGAGACTACGCTACAACAAACAGCACGCCTCAATATGCAAGCTGACTCACTCAAAAACATCTTTGCTCACCACCACCCCGGTACATCAAGGCCCAGCTGTTGGTGTAGCTCCTGTCAGATGAGGTTATGATGCTGCTGCAGGTCCCCACCGGCCAGCTGAACTCCTGTCCAGCTGCTGGGAGAAGCAGCTCATCCAACTACAAAGCAAGCCAAATGCTTTTTCAGCTTTGTTACTCAAGGCTGTGAAATACATATATTTGCACATATATAGAAATATTTATATATAAACAAAGTTTGTGCACGTTTCATATTACTCCTACTACAAGGTACTATCCACACAACAGTCTCTACTGAGAGACGTGAGGAGATGCCACCACTTAAATCTGGTTTGAGCGATCTGCTGCTGGGAAGCACTTGTACAGTGCCTGCTCGTGCAAGCGGAGCCCACCCATGACCACACCATCACAGAGCTCCACACCCACAGGGATCAACAGATGCAGCATAAGGACTGGTCCAACTTGCTGCACAGCTCGGCTTCTCCAGCTCCTTGTGCAATGCCCAGCTCCACCCCAGCCAGCAGGTATGCACCCAGCAGGTGACAACAGTCAGCTCGCTCTTCCTGAGACACCCGCACAGACAACAGGTGCATGTCCAAACCCCAAAGACTGACAGTGAACACAAGCTAGTTACATATAGTAACCATGCCTGTATGTGGCTAAAACTTTTGATAGGACCTGCAGCGTGGGCAAGACCCACTAAGCACTGTCAGATGACGAACAACCACCAAGTATCACGCGGAGTAAGACAGGAGTACAGCTTCCCTTCATGGCATTCCTGCTTCCCCTTCTGATATGAACAGACTTATCTGACACATGACAGACTTGGTCATATAATACACCCATGTACTTTAAAAACTCAGCTTGGACACAAGCTGCTGCCCTAACAGCCTTACTCCCAGTTTCTGAACTAAGCCACACACACCCCACAATTCTCCAGTGCTCTAATCTCCGTGAGACTCACAGCAGAAAACAGTCAACAGGACACACCATCTGCTCTGCTAAAAATCAACATCCTGGACCTCACAGTAGCTCAGTCACATGCAGCAGGAATGGTGGCAAACAAAGGCTTTAAATCTTTAAATCTCTAAAAGACGTTATTTTAAACCTTTGCAGGTTTTTTGGAGGGTAGTAGAAAACAAGGAGTAGGAAATCCTGAGAGCAGACAGCTTCCCGTATCTCCCCTAGGGAAGGGATGGTAACTTTGTGACATGGTGAGTATGTTCCTGCAACAGACACAAAAAGTAGCTCCTCTCCTGTAAGGTGATTAAGCCTGCGGGCACCCACATTGTCAGATGTCATCTTGAGAAGCTTGACAGTCCCTAAAGATAACATCCTGGTACCCAGCAGCCCTACATATACCTTCAGTTCTACAAGAGGTTATGATAATGCTGTATTTGATTGCTTTCAAATTGCACTAATGCATTAAAGAATAAAAAAAGCACTTTGTGAAGGTACAGCTAAGGTTGCCAAGCATGCAAAGTAGCACGGGTTGATTTTGTAGAAGCAATCAAAACCACAAGGGCACACGTCAGGTTGGCCGTTCCAACAAAAGCCAGACCCCAAACAAGCACCTTCACTGACTTTTTACGCCAATGACCAGTTAATCTCCCCACTGGTCTGGGGCCAGTCCAACATCCATTCCCGTTTGTCAGGAGCAGACACAGGACTGGGTTTTCATGTAACACAAAGGACAATGTTTGCTCTGCAGAGCCAAGCACAACACAAATATCATCTGAAACATTCCAGTTTTATGCCAGATCATAAAGTGATGAACACCACATTACTGGTATATTTAGTCTAGTTCATTTTGTGCTAATGGTTTAATTAAGGATATAGAAAGTTTTCTTACTCAGAAAGATAAAACTGTTAATAGGCTGTGTTTATATAGCGACAGATGCTGGGGAAGTGTCAGATAGTGACAGGACATTCTTTATTGAGGATTTTGTGCATCATGGCGAATTATTGGCAAAACCAGAGACTTTATAACCATTACACAAACCCAAGTAAAGTACTACAGTTTACATACAGTTCCCCACTATAACTTTCTCTGAGAATAGCTACAGTTTATCTGCATTTCATGCTTATGTACTTTTAAAATAAGCTGTTCAGTCACCAAACATTGCAAGCATCATTGTAAAAGAGCTGGTGATGAGGAGTTTTTATCAGGACTGTTGGGTAACCCTATCCCTCCCGTTCCCAAGCATGCCAGTTCAGTGTACCAGAACTGCACTCCCCAGCCTTCACCCCGTTTTATAAATCCTTTCCTTAACTAATTTCTCACTTGTATGTACAGATCAAGGCTCCCACTTTTACAAAAGCATGATACATAACCTTTTAGCCTGCAGAACTGAGTTGGGATCCCCCCACAAGAACTGGAAGATGGCACATATCTCCCACTTGGGTGCAGGTCCCAGTCCTGCAACTTGCTGGGTTACTGCTGAACCTCTCCCAGTTCCTGCTGGTATCTCAGCCAAGCACCAACCACGCTCAGATCCACTGTGGTCAAAAGCCTGGCACACAGACCCCTGCCTAGGAAAGGGAATATAAACATGCATGTTTTTTAAAAACTTCCCTTGTTTCAAGTGAAAACTTAAAATGGATTTGTGGTATTTTCTAGAAACATTTACAATTCCTTCAGACCAGGAGTGACCAAGGAAGATATTTGTATTTTCCCCTCTCTTCCAGACAACCTGTGCAAGGATGAAGCTTCCTATGGCCACAGTGCCCACCTGTACCTTCTCAAAGACTGACTGGTACAAATGCCTGTTTCGGCAGCCTAAAAGGAATGAGGACTGATACACAGCCGCGGCAATAAACACAGGGCCATGCATAAAGCTTCCATGTCTGGACAATTCAGCACAAATATTTAGCACAGGTCAATTAACATCAAAGTGATAAATGAGTTTCTGCAATGAAGAAAATCTTACTCAAGAGATTGCAAATTTTTTGCCACTAGAAGCAGTAAGGAATGCAGAACAAGGTATTTAGCAACTCAAATTAGATGATCGCAACTTCCTGCAACTTATTTTCTTCTGTGTTTCCTTGCTTAACTATCTTTTAATGTAAAGTCCTTGTCTATAACTAGAAGATTTTATTAGGCTGAGAAGTTAAGAAAATACCAAGTTAATTTGTCACTCACATTAATTTCATCCTGCAAGTTTTAGCAATTAATTTCCCATATTCCTCCCCCCACAGAAGAGGATTTACATTTTACATTCAGGATTCTCCTTGCTGCAATTAGCAGCACAGTCCTTTCACAGTGCCCCTTTCACAAATGTCCCCAGGCACCAGCACCTGGGCGCAAACGCAACTCAGAACACAACTTGGAAGGAATCTCTATGCCATGTTCCTGTGTGCCTGCCCTCTGCACAAGGTGGCAGAGGCTGCTGGGATCTGGTGTAGACCTTTCTAATCGCTATTGGTCTCAACTAGAAAACAGATCACTAAATGATCATTTCTCTGCATCTAATTTTATCAAAAAGCTAATAAAAATGCCTTTTCTACTGGAAAAATACTTACAATCATGTTTATTTGTTAAGACCATTACAGTTAAATTGGTTTTCCATCTCTCAGGACTGATTTCCCAATTTTCAGGTATTTCTGGACAAGCACACCACATCCATACACACAGCTCAGAGCTCACAAGGAATTTCTAGAGTAGGAGTTCGTCTGGAGGCAAAAATGGGAGCCAAGGGGTTTACCCAACCAGGCACAGGCAAGGAGGAAGAGCCACAAACTCCTGCTTGAAATGCAGGACCAGCAGTAGTCTTTACTAGCATGAATAACCAGGCTGCAAACTTTCCATATGTTGTTATCATACGTTACAGAGTGGTGGTACCTGACAGAGGTATAGGTCCAAGGAGGTGATTCTGTTTTGATCTACAGCTGCTTTATCTTTACACTCCTATTTAAGCATCAGCTACTGAAAACTGATGAGCAGTTGTGCTGCTTTCTTCCTGCAGAAGTCTTTACCATCTGCATAAATACCTACCAAAATCTTAAGTACTGCCAGAGTAACACATTTTTATTGTCTTCATTTAAGTCAAAGCTATAAAAATCTGAAGGGAGTGACATCGGCTCTTTTTCCTCACAAAAAAAAAAGTTTCCAGAATTTGAAATAAATATGAAACAGAAACAGTAGGCTACAAATATGTCCTCTAGCATTATACACATGAAAAAAAAATGGATGTGTGTTTGAAGTCGAAGTGTAACGTTGGGCAGCCGTGGAAGAAGCAGCCCACAGGACCCACACCCCTAATTATGCCTTTACTGCTTCCAAGATACTAATCACATCGGCAGGCAAAGTAATTTAATACCCAGCTTTAACTGCTGTGGAACTGCTTCAGCAGGACCTGCAACCATATATTAAGTTTAAAGCATTTATTCCCTAGCCTAGCCAGACAAGAGTTTGCCTGTGACCAGAACCTGTTGCTAGAAAGATCACCAGCACATTTTTCTAGAAATGGCTGATCTAAGGTTTCCAGCAGTGCAACCATTTCCTTATCTTGGAGTAAAAAGCTGGAAGATTACAGATCGCTGCACCAGACTCACAGCAGCATCTGCAAAGTGCCTGATATTCAGAGGCTCAAAACAAGTTAAGGGCTGACGCTTAGCCTCACCATGTTGTGCCTGTGTATTTCTTAGCCTTTATATAGAATAAAGCACAGAAAGATCCCAACTACGATCTCTACATGTTACTAATTACTTAAGCACAGCTGGTAAATCCAGTCTGTTGCAGGCAATGAGTACCGGGCAAGGCACAGTTCTTGCAGGATCGCTTGGCATGGCACTACTCTTGCTCAAAGCTGAAGGAAACAGTTCTGTATGAAAATTTTCCCCAGCTCCTCGGCATGGGACTTGCAACAAAGGATGCCAGGAACAGTCACAGAAGAATGACAGGCGGTGTCCCTGACCAGCTCCCACTGTCCCACGGGCAGCCTTCCCTCGGTAAGAAGTGACACTCCAGCGAAGTCACTCAGTAACACAAGTCCCACAACATCCTGCCTTTGGGTGTGGGTTAACTTACTCTTGAAATTTCCCTATTTCATATAAAAAGAGGGGTACCAGTTCACATCACCAGCTGGTTTAGGAGGGGATTTTTTTTCTTGCCCCACGCCCACACACCCCTTTTTTTTATATATTTTTAGCTGAAATCTCCCACAGGTTGCATGTCAGGAAAAGACAGTAGTTGCTGAACCATTTTACAACAGACAGATTACCCTCCTGACCTACAAAACAGCCATGGGTTAGCTAAACTGATGCGAGAAAACTGTTGGTAGACTTAGAATTTACAATTACAAAAAAATACAATATTTAAGATAACTTTCACTTAATGAATCAACACAGACCCAATGACAGCAAAAATATTTGATCATTACATGGGAAGTTAAGTTTCCACCAGACCACAGCAAGAACTTGCCAATAAACACTCAGTAAGACAACCTTTACAATCCATATCTTACCCTTAACAGGCACAGTGTGCGTTTTAGCTTGGAAGTCCAATGCGCATTATGAACTGCATGCACTTAAAAATATCCTCTAAAAAAAAACCCAGCAGATAACAAAACTTAGTTGCACTTTATTTGAATTTTAGTGACGTTTTCAACAGAATACATAAAGAAGTATGCACTGAGGAAAAAGCAGTTATATCTATATTATTACAATTAAATTAAAGTTTTAAATGTATTACCTAACTGGGTGACTCCTGTCATCCATCAGGAGACGGTCAGCAGGCTCAAAATTATCTTCTTATGATATTTTGATATATTCATTGCCTTTAATATCAGCTACAACTGGGCCATTGAAGCCAATTTTTATTCATAAAAATATCACCACAGAGCTCTGACTAGTTAAAATTGATATAAATAGTTTATGACCTCTTTTTCATTGGCAAAGTAATATAGTATGTCTCAGTGTTAATGAGCGTCAGACTATAATCTCTCCAGCTCCTTTCTACACAGAAATTCTCACTAAGAGATTGGCTTGCAGAGAGGGGGGCAAGTCCAGTAAAACAGCAGCTGAGTCAAAAGCTGTTTGATCTGGACTGACTGCTTCAATTACTTGAACATAAAAACACGTACAAAAGTACATTTGAAGAACATCTCTCAGCCTTTTCAAGAACTCAAACTTTTTCATACAGAAAAAGCTATTCCCTCACCTGGGGTTGTTTGTTTGGGTTGGTTTGTTTGTTTTTTTGGTGGGGTATGCTTTTGTTGTTGGGGTTTTATTTATTTACAGTCTCCAACTGATTAGCTGCAAAATACTATTTTTTATTTCCTATTTATTTGCATTTCTGTGATAGCCACCCCCTAGAAATTCCAGCAGAAGTTTCTCACTTACTGTTTGACCACAGTGAATAACAAGAAGCCGAGGCTTTCATTATTATGCCTACCACGGCAGCACCCAGCTCCCCAGCACAGCTGATAAGCAGGAACTCATGTTTCGGTTTTCAGTCACAACTCCCGACTAACAAACACTCAAAAATGAAGGGTTGAGTCATTTAGCCAGATTATCCTCCTCTGTCAGCACTCACAGTCTGAAAAGCATAACTGCTCACCCAAATAATTTTACTTTGTTCTCAAGAAATGCCATCTCTAAGAATTTAATTTTGTGTATTTTAAAAGTATTTCAACCTGTATATAAGCAAATTATTATTAACAGTAAGTCTTAAGACTTTCCTTGCAGTATTTACAGCAGTTTGTTAGTGAAATAAGAAAAATGTTCACTGTGGTAAGAAGTTAGCTGGATAATAAAAATACAATGGTACTACATGGTACCACATTCAGAGAGGAAAAATTGACTATGAACACATCAGTGATTTCATTAAAAATCAACAGCCCTCCTGCAAGTACATATTGCTTATACACTTGTAAGACAAGTAATGTTAATGGAATATTTATGCATACAGCAATTCTACTGAATTAATGCTTTTAAGTATCATTAGCAGAAAAGTATAGATTAGTAGATTAAAAACAAAGACTCAAGAATTTTTTTCTACATACTTGCAACTCCGTATTTTGCTAGCAAAAACACATCTCAACTTGAAAGGAACAGGAGGACCAGGTACTTCAAAGAGTACTGAGAACAACTGAAAATGCAATTCAAGAGTTCCATCAAATTCAAAGCCACACTTGTACCAAGGTCCAAGCATTTGTGAACCCAGAGAATGTGTCCCGACTGGTGGCTCACAACATGCGTTTCCTGCTATCCAACTCCTGCCTCTGCAAAAATCTGCTAAAAATCACGCCAATACCTAGAATAGAAAAGGCTTCTCATCCAGACGAAGACACATGGGTTAATAGCTCTGATTGCTCCAACTAAGGGGAAAAAAAATAAGTTAATCTCACACCAAATTCTTACAGTCTGTCTAGCAAGCAGCAGACACACCACTGCAGGACACCAGCTGTATTAATATAGGATGCAAGAGTTCCGCAGCAGCCTCAAAAATAATGTACACCAAATTTCAACCATGCCAAAATAAATTGTGCAAGATAGCTGCAGAGGAGCTTCCCAAATGGGGGTCTCTTGGCCCCTCTAGCAGAAAGCTCAGACACTAGAGATGATTGAGATAATCAACTTAATATTGGGTGACTGTCTTGCACATTATACTGTGTATCCATCTATAATTTGCTCAACAAAAGAAGTGTCATTATTTTTGCTGCTTCTGAAAATACCATTCCATCTTCCTGGCACTTGCCTCGGCAAATTTAATCACAAAGAACATCCTTGCTGTCCTTGAAATGGGACAAACAAGAGGCACCGATAGGTGTAAGTAATTGGCTGTCTTGCCTACAGTAGCATAGCTTAATCTTAGGCAGCAACTGGTCATCTCTCATTCCATTGAGAGTCAGCAAACTGCCTACAATACCTCAAAAAAAAATCCTAAGAAGCAAAAAGGTAATTTAAAGCAATTCGCAAAACATCCTCCAATGCTACAAGCAGATAAAAATCTGTAGATATAAATCCCACTACAGTCTTACTACACTTCTTTCACACCATTGAGTCCAGCCTTGAAAAAATACCTTTCTACAGGGATTTTCTGGGTCAAGGAACAGTTAACTAGCAGAAGAATGTTTGTGTTGGTTCAAACCAAACCTGGCATAAAAGCATCCAGGCTGTATCTTGCCACAACAGTCTGCAGTACCTACCAAGAAATGCTTGGCCCAGACCAGGCAAGTCTAACAAGATGCAGAAGCAGGTGACACTTAATTCTCTATTCAGGGTCCTAGAGATCAGATCTTTTCAGGGCGTTTCAAAAAATTTTCAGAGTATTTCCAAAACCATGTAACTCCTCTAGATATAACAGCTAGAAACCACCCTTGTCCTGCAAGCTTCTGCCTGAGTATTTTTGGTTTGGTGCTGTTTCCAGTTCTGGAAATATTTCCTACCCATCCTGTGCTCCAGCAGAGATTTGCCTACATCCCACATGTTAGCGAGCTTTCTCTACATGAAAAGAAACGTAAAGCCTTTAGAGCCAGTAGCATAAAGGCTTCATACAAGGGACTAAAGAAGAAGAAAGAAAGGATGGCTGTGAAACCGATAGATAACCATATTCCTAACTGGTTTTCCATTAAATACCCAGGTACACTAAGTCAAGCAGATGGCACAGCACAAAATGTCAAGAGGTCCAAGAAGTCAGATTTCATTTTAAGCATCATGGTGTGAAAACGAATGGGAGACAGAAGTACCAAAGCATGGTTCAAAATAAATGCACATCAACTCCAAGGCTAACACAGTGCAAAGCAGCACGACTTCCTCTCCCGTGAGGATCACCTACTGAGACCTGATGTCCAGAGGGTATCTACAGGCCTAGAAGTCGCTTCATGCTGAATGCCTGGCCCCCAATGCAGGGCCTAATGTCTCCAGCATGGTTTCCAGAAAGCAGCTCACAAGTGCTTGTGGCAGCCTCCTGTGCCTTTCTTTTGGGGGATGCTGCACTTTTAGCAGGGAATCATGAGCAGAGTTCAGTCTTGGTCCTCCACTTACCCTTCTGTGTCTGTCTACTAAACATCTAATAAAGTTCCCAAACCATATCCTCAAATGAAGGCAACTATTCCCAGCTCACAGATGAAGTGACCGATTATAACTACCCAAATAAAGCATACAAACCCAGGCAGAGAATACAAGAAGGTTTCTGTCCTATCTGTATTTAAAAAACAAGATTACAACTTCCCCTTGAGCAAAGCACTGCCAGAACATTTAGTCTCTCATGCAAGAGGTTAAACAATAAGCACTCCTGGTCTAAGAAACAAACACACAAAGGCAAAAAAAAAAGATAATGAAGTATTGCGTACAACATCAAAGAGAGCATTAATACACACAATACCCAAACAGAACAGCAACCACCACCTTCAAGGCATCGCCAACCACAGCACTGCTCAGTGCTCCAGCCAGCATCGACTCTGTCTTTGTGCCAGTAGTTGCTGATGTTGTTCCACATCCCATAGCTGAGCCGTAAGGCAGCTATACTTGAAGCGTTAACACACTTCCTCGTCACGCTCCCTTACGAGTGATTAGTCACAAGCAGCCATTTTCACAAGGAGTGCAGAAAGTGTGTTTCCAAAGGTCAGAATCCATGATTACAGTGCTCTTTATTCCTGAAACCACGAGTAATTCACACCAGCTGAAAGTTACAGATGGAAACATATTGCAGTGCTGGATGCAGAACCAGCATGCCGAGTAACCCCCACCAGGCCTGGCCACAACAGAGGTGGATAGTCCAGAAAGCAAGCACCATGGACAACCCAACATGCATCTGCCAGCTCTGGGCAATTATTGTTAGAGTATTGCCAAGTCTAAGAATTTCGTTGAGGCTGTCATAATATTGACAATTTCTCTTAACATCTCATCTGGTGAAGTTACGCTATTTTGAGATGTGAAAAATTACTTTTTTCATGAATACTCAGATTCCAACAGTAACGACTAAGGGGGAAAAAGCTGAAAACATAAACCTTTAGAAACACAAAACTTAGCAAGCAAATAAGACAAAATACATTTATTTAAGAAAAGATTTCTTGAATCAACCACCAAACACTTAGCTGGTAACACTGCAGCACGCCTCTTGAGGCCAGAACCAAATTGCATTTCTTAATGGCAAGCCCACACTCTTAGGCAGTGACCAGCTCCAGGAGCCAGGTTTAGCAATAAGTAATTACTGCAGCCCTCACATCACAAGTTGATGGCGCTGCCAGGAAAACACTTACCAGAAGAGGCTTTCTACCACTGTTTCCCACCAGGACATCACACGTGCTGAGCATGGGGATGCTGGCAAGACATCTTATTACGGTACTACCTTCGGGGGAGATGCAATGACTGTGCACAGTTCCTATCTGGCCTGTTATGAAGTTTTAGATAAACTTATTTTCTTTCAAAACTCACAAAAATCACCTATAAGTTTCTGAATATCATCAGCTGATGTTCCTGTCACCCAGGCATCTATGTTTCTTTTTAGTTCCACTACATCCAAGCAACCTCTGTGCAGTCACCTGGAAGTAAACATGACATCCTTAAACCTGAACAAGCTCCTGCCAGGCCATGAACAGCGCACACAATATGGATGTTTGGTAACACGTAACACACCACCACATCAGTGAAACAGCCAGCATAGCTGATCACAGCCTTATCAGAAAGGGAGACTCCAAAAGACAAGTTTCACAGTGAAAGACGTTACAAGTCTTTGCATGCATGGAGTAACCTGGCAGCAGGTATTCAAATGAGCTTAAGATGCAGCTACATGGGCAAATGCAGTCACTATCACAGAACCCCAGAGGGGTCGGGGTGGGAAGGGACCCCTGGAGAGCACCCAGCCCAAGCCCTGCTGAAGCAGGGTCACCTCAGGCTGGCTGCACAGGCGCGTCCAGGCGCGTTTGGAATGTCCCAGGGAAGGAGACTCCGCAGCCCCTCCGGGCAGCCTGTCCCAGCGTCATCAAGACGTTTTTCCTCGTATTCGGATGGAACCTCCTGTCCTGCAGCTTGTGCCCGTTGCCCCGTGTCCTGTCGCTGGGCACCGCTGAGAAGAGCCTGGCCCCGTCCTCTTGGCACTCGCCCTGAAGGGATCTGTAGGCATTGATAAGGTCTCCTTTCAGTCCTCCCCAGGCTGAACAGCTCCAGCTGTCTCAGCCTTTCCTCACAGGGGAGATGCTCCATCCCCTCATCATCTTTGTAGCCTCCACTGGCCCCTCTCCAGTAGCTCCCTCTGGAACTGGGGAGCCCAGCACCAGACACAGCACTCCAGATGTGCCTCCCCAGGGCAGAGAAGGGGAGGATCACCTCCCCCGACCTGCTGGCCACACTCCTCCTCATGCACCCCAGGGTGCCACTGGCCCCTTGGCCACGAGGGCACACTGCTGGCCCATGGGCAACTTGCTGCCCACCAGCACTCCCAGTACCTTCTCTGTAGAGCTGCCGCCCAGCAGGTCAGTCCATCCTGTGCCGGTGCGTGGGGCTTTCCCTCCCCAGGGACAGGACCCTGCACTTGCCTCTGTTAACTCTGTGAGATTCCTCTCCAGCCTGTCCAGGCCTCGCTGAACGGCAGGTTTCCCTTCTGGCAGGGCTTGACAGAGAACAGGAACAGAGGAAGGACGTATTGCATCAAATACAGTTACCCAACACATCTGGCAGAACCCCAGGTTTTTGCTTTTATTTATGCCACTTTATAAAGCTGTTTTAAAAGGTGTTTGTGAAGCCCCTCCATCCCTCCCAAACTTCTATACTACAGCAATCTTGTCTCCAAGAGCCTCTGTTAAACACAGGGAGGGTAGAATTACAAACAGGAAGTTTCCTCTTGTTTTTAAACATTATTTTAAAAGAGTAATTATCACACTTTTCCCAAGACAAATGATTAATTTGGCTCAACTCATTAATCTCAGGTGAGATGAAGGACTCAGGCCAGTACTCCTATCAGTACTCTTGCACTGAAGTCATGGTTTACAGTTAAGCACCTGGAACTTAAAAATGCATTTTATATTAGACTATGACTTAAAACATTGAAAAGGGAGACAAGTACCACAAGAAGGGCTGGATAGTGTTTGCTGTAGGACTCGTGCTTCCCCTACATCAGCATCTTACAACCCATGGAAACAAAACCAGGCTCCTGTTATTTGGTTCTGTGAGCAGAGATCACTTTTCTTGTCAAATGTCAAGCAGGACCTTAAAAACACATTCACAAGCAACATATTAAAGTCTAAGACCTGACACACAGAGTCACAGGTCATTTGAGTCTTTGCCCACACCCAGGCCTGAGGTTGCAGCTTTTCCTGCCTTGAATTCCAGATCATCACAACATTTTGAACAACTCAAACTTCTAAACAAAATTGTCTACGCCATCATGCAGGCATGCTTCCACTTTTTAATTAATGATCAACTGACTTCTTTGCTGGGAGACTGCACGTCACCCTCAGATTTTATCACAATTGGTACCTGTAAGCTGACCAAGCAGAGAGCTGTTGCCAGGAGAGGCAGAATTGCCCTCCTCCTCCCAGTCACACTCCTAACTCTCTCTCCTGCCAGCTCTAGCATTTCTGTGGTTAAGTGGGAAAAACAACCTTTTGTTTGTTTGTTTGTTTGGTAGTTTTTTGGGGGTTTGATGGGGGTTTTTTTATAACAGTTAGGTTTTGGCTGGATCAGCAAACTAATCCAATTCATGCACTCACACAAATGCTAACGCCAGCACAAGAGGTACAGGCCGAACAAGGCACTACCACTTCTGGCAGCCACATCACTCGAGATCAACTGGCACCAGTTCCACAGCCACATCACCCCACACCAGTTGTATGTTTCAGCCAGGTTAACTAACCTGGTACTGAAAGAAGCAATTCTGTCTCTGTTCTGGTGCCAGACACAGCAACCCTCCAGCAACAGGCAAATCAGATCAGCAGACTGATGTGACATTAAGAAAAGGTAAGGTGACAGTAAACAGTTAATTTTCCACCAGATCAGCCAGCTGAACTGACTTACCTGTGGCAGCACTGTGATCTAATGCAAGCTGGAGGTGGGCACAAAATCATGACTTCTGGCTTCAGCCTACACCCAGCTTCCTTGTTCATTTGATTTTGGTGTGAGGTGGAGAATAGGAGTGTGCTCTTCCCAGGAAAAGCCTGAATTACACAGCAGGAATATAGTTGTGGTTTTGCATCTATTTTGTGCACTTGGTCACCAGTGCTGAAAAAAACCCGCGTTATATTTATTTACAGTGAAAGCGAAATTTTGACTTTGAGAGGAGAAAAAACACCAGCTAACCAAAATCAGAGTTGATAGAAAATCCATGAAACGTCAGTCTCCTGCTAAAGTCTGAATGAATTTACTGTATATTGGCACAGTATTAGCTTTTCACCCACTATGGTGTCTGTGGACCTAGTGTTCATTCACAAGAAGGTAAAATCCAGTAGCAGGCAGGAACATAACTGCATTGATTCATCCTAGATCTAAACTCTGGAGTGGACTACTTATAGAAGTGGCACCCTAGGACAGCATCAGGTTTCTCTCCCTACTATAATCTTCACATTGAGACACAGCTTGAGCTTTGGGTTTCCACAAGAAACAGATTCTGGAATCATTATAGCCATAGTAGTCAGAGATCAAGGAATTAACCCATTGCTTCTCTGTGTGTGCGTGCTATTTCTCTGGCAGCTTGGCTTTGCGTGACCAGACAACAGCCACAAAGAAAGGAATAAAACAGTAAAAATGGAGCAGCAGTAGGTGATTAAGATCAGCTTGAGCTATCCTGAAACTGAATAAAGTCCCAGAACTTCATAACCTTTGGCAAGATCTAGCAGTTTGGTTTCTTTCATCAAGTTTGAGTGCCTGATAAAACATCCCAGATTTGATGAAACAACTCTATATTGACAAACTGGAGTGGAATAAAAGGATGCAGCAGCAGCACAGTACTTACAAACTTTCAAGCTCACAGCTTCACACTTCTTTTGTTACAGCAAAATTTATTTTCAGGACAGACTTAAAATCCAGTAAGATACTGGCTGACTGGTGTTCAAACTACGCCATATTACTGCTGCTTCCATTAACTTCAGGGAGAGCAGTAAGTCTACTACTGATGAGCTAAAAGCAAAAGTTTTGAAGAGCCTCTACAGGGGAGGAGGGGAAAAAAACCCACCAGAACACACGCTATTTTCAAAACAGTAGGCTGAATGTTTCCATAAGAACACAAAACAAAACACAAGTATAACCCAAGTGCTTCCCAGAAGAAGGAATATTAGCTTGCACCTTTTCAAGAAACCCTTCTAAAGATGATCAGTCTTCTAAGCAGTTCTTCACCCCATGGACAAAAAAAATGACACGCACATTAAAGCTGTAACTGCTGGTCTCCGTAACACACTCCAGAAGCGGCACAGGTGCCTTCGCACCAACATAACACTTGAGACTGTTGCCTGCCCCCAGCAACTATTTTGATACTGTGGACTAATGAGAAGGAATTGGTAGAGTGAAAGCAAAAAAAAAAAAAAAAGTTACTACACTTGAGTTACTTCAGGAAGCACAGCGATGATAAATCTGCCACGTCTGTGCAGCCAGAAAGGAACAAAAAGGCCCTGAAAAAAGGAACTTTTAACAAAAGTTGAAAGCCTTCCATGCCAATAAACAACAGATTAAAGAAATGTGTACCAGGTAGTTACTCATTTTAACTTCAAAATTGCATGAGGAGTTGTCTGATTATATAGCCTGGATATCCTAAATGTGTATTATGAAAAATATAGACTTACAGTAAGTTCCTAAATTAATAAAAACCTGCATGTGCTTGGGGCAGGCACAGGAACCAGAAGGCCTGTAAGTTTCTGGGCTTTTCTTAGACTCCAGAAGCGCCGTAGGAATTAGTCAATGAGCCTTTAGAAACCCCGCTCGCTTGGCACTGGAACAATCGCATAGTGTGCTGGAGAGCAGAGAACGTATCCTTTTGTTACCCCAAGTGTGCCAGACACCCATCTTTCCTCTGAGAAAACAAAAGCATCATTCCAGGTTTTCCAAGGTGGCTTTAAGCTTTCAGGTAAGCTCCCTGCCCCTGCTGCAGACACGTCTATTCTTCTGCCAGCTTTACCCCAACAGCTTCCATTAATGTCAACACAACCGTCCAGCTGAGCATTACGCATATGCACCAGCCACAGTATGCTTCTCTATGAATAGCAGGGATATACAGACATCTCCAGAGTAAAATGCTTAGGTCTTGGAGGACTAAGAAAGCTTAAGGATTTATCAAGTTATATTTTTTAAAGTCAATCTAACACTTCAAAAGAAAAAATCTCTAGTTGTGTAGCTTTCATCCGTTTTATGTAAAACATCTCAACTATATCAATGTATTTCCATTAAAAAGACAGGCTTTCATATATAAAACTAACATATTTTTCTTTTCACTTAAATTATGGATTTAAGTGACTTTGCACCAAGATTATCTAACTTCTGGATTATAAAACCACCTGAGGTCAGAGAAGGAAAAATCCAAACAACCGCACATAATAAAAATGCAATTTGTTGGAGCTCAGCTGATGACTGGCATCTTGAACCCTGAACAAATGAGCAGTGCCTTAGCGTGTCCTGAGGGGAACTCACATCCCACCAAGCTAATAGGTAATCAGCTGTCTTTATTAGCAGCCCAATAATAAAAGTTGGCCTCTTAGTTTCAAAAGTCCTCTGGAAAAAAAAGTTTGTTGTCCACCAGAAAACCATCCCCAGCCCTTCTCCTTTTCACAGCTCCTTAATTACTCATCAGGATCCTGTCCTTCTTCAAGACCTCATTAGTCTGACCCAGAATCCTGCTAGTGAATGGGCAGGTTTTTCTCCTTCCTCAACCTCCAAAGAAATTTAATCCCTCCACTACCCAAAGCGCTCCAGAGCACACTGAAGGGCAGCAACAGAAAGGCACGGAGAGATGTGGCATTACAGTACAGCAAGACAAAGACCTGAACTGTCAGCGGCAGAAAGAGAAGTTTAGAAGTTAAACAGGAGTGCTGTGACCTGCAGAAGAGGAAGGCTAGAAAGAGATTTATTTTAGCTCTCCTTTTAAGCTTATTGCTAAAGTTGCCCAAAAACTGCACCAGAAACTCAACTTATTAAAACCGTTGCAATTAATTTGATTTAGAAACTTCGTTAAGCCTGAAGTCATGCTCTGTTGCGGCCCTTCAGAAGACACCTGGGGCTGCAGAAGTGAGGCCTCTGCCACGCTGTCGCTGCCTACAAACCCCGTGAGCTTGCTCCATTGGCACTATCACTCAAACACAGTGCCAAGTGAGAAGTTCTAATGTAGCACACTATTCTGAAGTTTGAAAGTAGGCTTAAAATGCTGACTAAAGCAGCGATAGGGAGCAGAAACTGTTATTGGTAATTACTGTAAATTAACCCCTTGCTACCTGGCCAACAGTCATGTGTTAGCAACTCTGGGTGCCAGAGAGGGCAGCGCCTCCTGCTTCAAACCCTGCAGTGCTGCTGTAACCCAGCACAAAACGAGCAGTGTCAACACAAAAATTGAAATATGCTTTCCTGAAAACACTGCTTTTAATGACCACTGTAAAACAAGCAAGCTCATCAGAGTACCAAAATACATAAGCTGACAAGCCACTTCTCATCTTCAGGCTGACAGACCATTAACGCATATCAAGCGCTGCCTGCAAATACGTAGCTACACCTCCCCAGGGGGGGCAAGTTCCACCTGGTAAATAAACATGGGTTGCTAATATCCATTTATAAGCCACCTATAGCTTTAGGATACCCTGACAACAATAACAATATATTTAACCAAATCCTCAGATTAACCAGTGTGAAGAGTTTTGCTGGTTAGAAGAAAACCCACCAGCACAGCAAAGCAAGGCCTCACTCCAGGCTAATGAAGGAGCTTTTCCAGCTACTTCAAAGCTACCCCTATACACAACCAGCTTCTGCTTTGCAACGTTTTACCAACCTCCGCCTAAAGCGTCATGCCAACAGAACAGAGAGCAAGCCTCGCAGCGCCGTGACACCATCACGCGGGAGTGACGCGGCCCCCACGTCAGGCAGCGCCACAGACCACGGGCTGCCCTCCCGAGCGGGAGAAGCCTGCTCCAGCACCAGCCCCCGGGGGAAGGGCGGCAGGCTCCGCAGGGAGGGCTGCGCGGCTCCCGCTACACCGGGCGGCGATAAGCTGCCCCAGGCAGCTCCACCGGGACGGCCGCGGTGCCCCCCGAGCACAGCCCGCGGCCTCACGGGCCGCCCCGGCGGCCCACGGCAGCCGGGCCTGGCCGACCTGTTGCCGGGGGCAGGGGCGGCCCGGTCCGGCCTCCCCCGGCCCGGCGGCTCACCGCGCTTGTTCTTGGTGCCGTGCTTGCGGGCGGCCGCCAGCTCCTGCTCGATCTTCTTCTCCAGGAACTCCTGCTTCTTGCTGAGCATCTCCTCCGTGTCACGGAGCCGCTGGATCGCCTCCTGCGGGGACGGGCCCTTCCCGGCGCCCTTTCCTCCGGGGCCCGTCCCGAAAAGCTTCCCCAGGAGCCCCGACATGGCTGCGCCAGGCCGCCGAGGCCGCGGTGTGAGGCGGGGGGGGGCGACGACAGCCGTGGAGCACCGGTACCGCTACCCCTCACTCTGCGCCCCCCGCACGGACCGTCCGTCGGGCCGCCGGAGCCGCTCAGGCCGCCACTAGCTCGCTCCCTGCGCTCCCGCACCCCGCCCGGCCCGGCCCCGCCTCGGCCCGCCGCCCCCGCGCCGCGCACGGCTCCCGGCGTGCCCCGCGCTCCCGCGGGCTGCTGGGACACGTAGGCGCGGCCGGGCCGGGGCGCGGGGCACGCCGGGAGTGCGCGGCCGCCAGGCGGGGCGCGGGAGCGCAGCGGCTGGCCTGGCCTGTGCCGCGGCCTGGCGGGCTCTGGGGAGGGAGAGCCGCCGCCTCGGCCTCCCCCGCGGGTCGGCCCGGACCCCAGGGGCACTCGGGCCGCGTGTGCTGCTCTGGCGGGGGAACGCGGGAGGAGTGTGACGAGATGGGGAAGGTGGCGCTGAAGGCGCGGCCTAGCGCTCTGCAGAAACCGGGCACACGGGGCCGCGGTTGAAGAAATTGCCGTGGGAGCCTGCCCTGCACGCTGCGGGGCGGCAACGGAGCCCCCTGGGCCTGGCCGCGGCCCGGCGTGCCGCCGGCTCCTCGCACTAGTGCCCACGTCATGGCGTGGCATGGCACGGGCACAGCACCGCATGGTGTGGCATGGCACGGCATGGCGTGCTGCAGAGCAGTTACAGCCCTTAACGAGCCGCTTGAACCCTGCCACTTGCCCGCAGCCCACTGAGGTGTCGAGATAATGTGGTGCAATTTCTTGTTTTAAACTTTCTCAACTTGCCAACTTTACAAAATCAAGTCTTTAAAGCCAGAGCCACGGTTGCCCAGTCGGTGGTGAGTAGTTGCCACTCACCTGAGGCACACGTTCTGGTTCATGGAGGCAGTATGGGCCTAATTCCATGCTGTGTGATCACGGTACCTACATACAGCGTCCAAAGTCCAATAAAGAAATGACGCTTTAAGCGCCTCAGCCTGATACCAACCTTTATGGGTACTTTCGACTTTTGTTTCTTTGTGCTTGGCCTCTAACATGTGTAAAAGTAATAAACACCCCCCTCTCCAGTCACAGTGGTGTTGTAAAAACAAGTTAATTAATAACAGACTCAGACAATAATAGTGTTTACCACTGGAAATCACCCAAAAAAATTAATCATTGCTTTTGAGCAGGGCTGGGCTAGTTTGTGCTCTTTAAAGCAGCCTGGGATATACCCACTAAATGGCCAAGAGGAAAAATGAGCCAAACAACTGCTTATTGAGCAAGAGAGCTTTTTCATGCCCTCAGCAAGTGGGAAAGCACACTGCACTGGTAATACAAAGACAGCCTCCTTAGGTACCAGGTGGGAGTTAGGCAACGAAGCTGTGTAATGGATCCTGCCGCATTGTACCTTGCTAATGTCGTAGCAGCAGATAACGTAACAAAGGCAAAATACAGAAGAAAAATCCACTGAGGCTTACAGAAACTACTCGCTCCCAGGGCAGGAAAGCTTCCCAGCTGACAACACTGGGAATCTGTACTGAGATCTGCATGTAACTCACACTGTCTCAGTGACAGCATTTAGCTTTCTAACTGAATTCTCTTTTCCACAGTATTTATCTCTATGACAAGCTTTAATCTGCAGGCAGTATGGCTACAGTGGAGAGGGTGTTTGTTTTAAATAACCGTATTATTTTTCCTTTCCACACAAAGGGCAGCGAGGCACCAGGAGCACCCACCCGGCTCTGCAGGGGCTGCCAGGACCTGCTGTTGCTCCTGTGCAGCCAGCCCAGCTGGGAAGCAGGGGTCAGGGGCCACCACGCTTGCAGGCAGTCACCCATCCCTTTACTCTGCCAGTGCCCCTGGGGCTGCAATATCTGTCAGACATGCATAGGACTCACATCCACAGAGTCTCCAAAGGCAAGAGCCACACAACCACCCAGCCCAGCTTTGCTTCTGATCAGGGACCTCTGTTACACTATCTTACACACAGTTGCCCTGAGGTTTACTTTGAAACAACAATCATTATGCTCATGATGAAACTTGTTCCAGCTCAACACTACCATGCACGCAAACGGCTATCAAGCAAACAGGGTGGCATCTTTTATCCCTCGCGCCCCACAGTCACATACAAGGCTGTTTTGCGGCTCTGCTTCCACTCCTTGAATTACACTCAGCATTAGCCAGCGGAAACCAGCTTCCAACATCTCGCTTAGACTGACTGGCCTGTGCATAGAGCTGGTGGAAACTGGGGACAGGAAGGAAAGGCCAGGCCTGCAGACAGTGCCTCTGAGCTGCAGAGCTGCACCCACACATAGTTGTCTCAAAACAGACCTGACTGCAGCACCGCAGCAGGCACCAGAGACCACATAATGACGCTGTACAGTGGGGTATGGAGGGGAGGAAAACAGGAAAAGTATGTTTAGCAAACTACTTCCCGATACCGTTCCCCTCCTGTGAGAGCTAAGTATTTAAAATAAACATTGTGGGCAAATAAACTCTGCCCTTCAAACCAGACAAGACGTTTCACAGAAGCACATAGGTAGGAAGGGCCATCTGGACGTCTCCAGCCCAGCCACCTCCTCTCAAGCTCATCCACTCAGAGCAGGGTGCTCTGTCAAATTCAGTACTGATTTAGGGCCTCTCTGCAGCCTCATTACTTTGATTACCCTCTTGGCAGAATTTTCTTTGTATGGAGTCAGAAGTTGCCACGTTCCAGCACGTTCCTGTTGCCTGTCATCCCATCCCTGTGCACCTCTGAAGAGCCTGGCTTCACCTTCTCCACTCCTCCTGTTAGGCAGCTGTAGGCAGCAGCAAGACCTCTCCTTAACCTTTTCTAAAGCCCAAACAACACCCCTTCTCCCAGCCTCCCCTTGTAAGCCCTGTACTCCATTTCCTAACACCTGCCAACAGCAGGAGGTACAGAAGCATCACAAAAAAAGGAAAAGGGCAAAAAGTGGGTTAGGGAAGTGAGTAAGCAAAGCGAACTGGTGGTGGCACCCATCCTGACAGGAACCATATGAGAGTCCTCCAGGGGTGACAGGGTAATCCATTGTTAAATCAGGTGCCGTCTAGGAGCACATGCCACTAGGAGGAGACACCACAACGCATATGGCACAAGCACGCTGTCTCTGCAAGCTACTATTTTTAAGGTTTTAAGATTTTTAAGATTTGAGCAAGGAGCCAGGAAGAACACCACAAAGTCAAGCAATGGGCTGGAGTTCAGGCAGGCTGCAGGCAGGCATCAGCCTCAGGCCGGTCAGATCAGTAACGCTGCGCTGACTGCTCCAGTGGCCAGAACACCCACCACTTCCCAGACAGCAAGGCAGGGGACTCCGCAGCCAGAATTTTGGTACCCAGGACTGACTGAACCCACCTCTGCTCTGGACCACCTCCAGAGAAAACAGGCATTTTGCATCTACACACAACTTAGCAGCTCATCACACAAATTTACCAGGGAAAGCTCAGCTCGGCTCACCTACACATGGAACAGGAAGAAAGTACGGGAGAGTAGCACAAGGGGACAGCATGTCTCAGGAGGAGCTGGAGGCAGCAGTGACATTGTTTAGGTCTGAGTCAAGTTCCCTTTCCCAATGGCCAGGGCACCCTGTGGCAGCATAAAACCAGAGGCTGGGCACAGTACAGGAAGGAAGACGAAGCCTGGCAGGGCAGTGGGGAAGGGAACAGCACGCTTGCCTGCTCTTCTACCTGCGCTGGGCTCCAGACCTGCTCGAGCAGCTCCTTTACCAACACTGCACAATGGGAATTTTCAGTTCCTGGGTTTGGTGTTCCCATGCTGGCTTTGGGACTCTACTTAGGAAATCAGAGAGGAGAAGCCAAGTGGACAACAGAAATTGTCCCAGTCACCTAACCCCACCAATTCCCCACCTGCCAGTGACCCACTGAAACTACTAACAACTGGCCCACAGAACTGAGCTAAAGGAATGCACAGGCTGGGAAGCAGCTGACAGAGAAGTACACAGAAGTACCCTGCAGCTCCTACTCCAAAGCTGATACTAGAAAACTGGCTTGCAGATGCATCACAAGTTTCCTGTGTGACCTGGGGGACATATCACTTCAGCCAGGCCTTAGTCTCCCCTGCTGTACACAAAAGGTGTCACATTTAACTGTCACAAGGATTGACTCGTTGATGTCTAAGGCACTTGGAGATCCTTGGATATGGAGAAAAACCATGAAAAGAACAAACACTGTGGAGAGAATACCAACCAGAGAACAGCCAACACACACACATGCTCCCACCCACTGACTCCTCACAGCAAATGAGGTCCATGGTGTTTATAACACATGTAGTACAGACAAGGTGATCTTTCTACTGATAGAGACAGAGAAGAGAAAGATACCAGAGATAAGTCTATCAGGGTATTTCTGAACAGTGTTCCCAAAGGATCTCAGGATGAACTTGCTTCCACTAGGAAGGATCAATTGTTTGCTCTCGGAAAGGCCACCCAAATACTGGGCAATACAGCTTTTAGGCCAGAAAAACCACAGATGGGACAGGCTGTGATTTGCAAAGCCACCTGATTTCAGCAGCTGTTTGTTGCAAGTTTGCATGCTCCTTCTTCTTACCCTGATTCAGGGATCTTAGTCTTTCTTGCCCTAGGCTGACCAGTGATGCAGAGGGACAAGAAATAACGGAGCCATTCTCTTCAGTGCCTTGTAGCCATCGGTGGCTTCCAAGCAGGCCTCTGCCCAAGGATGGGAAGAACAAGTGGAGATGGAAGGCATTCTCTCCCATATCCATCTACCTCCCCGCAAGACCTTTGGTCTTTTCCAATGGGATACATTTCAGCACTGAGTCTGACAGCCCCAGCAGCAGCCCTCAGCCACACAGTGGCTCTAACGTTATCACTCTGTCGTTTGGATGTAAACAGGGACAGCCAGCATGGTGCAGGGGCCATCTGAGGCAGTCTGCAGTTCTGCCAGGGCCAAATTGGATGTGAGGCTGTTGGGCTGGCCAGGAACGACGAGGTCTGAGTCAGCAGCTCCTGACCCACCAACCACAATGGACAGGACTGCATCCGACTCCTGGAACGGTTCTTTGTTAGGGCCACCTTCAGGGGGGCTTTCCCCAGCAGCACTGTCCTTCAGCTCTGCCAGACCCAGCTGGTTGGGGAGGGAAAGGCCAGCCTTGCGCCCCCGTGCCACCCGCTTCTTCTGGGGCTTCCTGAGCTGCAGGTCTTTGTCCTTGGGTGAGCCCAGCCGGCACTTGTGGTCCTTCATGTACTTGTGGCGCGTGAAACCTTTGCTACAGGTGGGGCAGCGGTATTTGTAGTTACCGGTGTGCGAGCGCTGATGCTCTATCATGTGGGCTCGTCGGCTGAAGGACTTGTTACAGTACTGGCACTTGTGGATCTTCATCCCTGCAGAGAGCATAGGAGGAGAGAGAGCTCCGTTAAGAGACCCTGCATCCCAATGCAGATCTTCAAGAAAATCTGCACCGCACCAAGGGAGCACATGACAACTTCACCTCCTCTTCCAAGGAGATGTTCCCTGATACAAGGGAGGAGACATTGTGCCAGGCAAATCTGCAGTCAGAAAAGCGTGAGTGCCTACAACTTGAATGTCTGTGTTTATAAAGGGCTAAAACAATAACTCTTGCCTCAAATAACACAATTAGAATATCACGAGAAAAAAATGTCAGGTTCTTGTGATGAAAATGCAAAACGTTGGGGTTTTTTTTCAAGTGTATTTGGTAAAGTAAAGACATTTTCACTTTTTATTTTTTCCTCCCAAGTATGGGAATGTGCAGTCTGAAACAAACCATCCACAGCACTGTCAGCCCAGGCCCATCTGATCACACTCTGCAGGGCTTTGGACATGACAGGCACAAGACTTGCAGTTTCACCCCAAAAGACAAAAGTCTGAACATTCCCTAGGCCATAGGAATAAATTATCTTTATTAGGAGTGGGAGCATTATTTTTGGAACACAGAGAGAAGGGAATCAAATCCCAAGAGATCTCCTTTCGAATGTGAAATGATATTGGGGAGCAGCGGACAGAGCAGTCTGGATATTCATTTGATAGTAAACATTCTGAGTAACCCAGCTCTGCTTCTAAGTCTTGCCAGCAGGCCCTGCCTTCAGATTTATACTGCCTTAGAAAACAGCCCAAAGCTTAGACACAGCTCTAAATGCAAGCTCAGTTAAACAGGCCTGCAGCAACAAAGAAAAAAATCTAAACCTAATAAATTATATTAAGAATTTAGGCCTATATCTGGGAAACACTGTACCACACACAGTGGAAAATTCTCCCACAAGAAACCACACTGTAGCTGTGTTAGCTGAGCGATGGGTGGAGGGATACCATAGAGAACCTCCTATGCTTCTGAGGGTATAAAGCAGAAGCACTGTCACAATTTGTTCTCTCTTATTTCTCAGGTTTACCCCTTCTGTAATGTGCTCCCACAGCACTGCAGTGAATCCCAGCCACTTCATTCCCAACCACTGGCAGCATGGGCAGAGCTGCACTTACCCGAATGGGACAGTATGTGAGCCTTCAGCTTGTCAGGCCTGTTGAACTCTTTATTGCAGCCCGTGTGGCTTCTGTAACAATAACAAATGCTGGTGAGCAGCATGAATCAACTGAGGATCAAAGCATAAACAGAACCTGGACCATAAGGAGATCCGCAACCCTTCACCTTAGCAGCACCCGGATGAGTCCCTCGGTGCAGTCTCAGTAGGAGCTCCACTATTTCAGCCCTTTTGGAGAGGGGCAAGGAATAAACAGGCTGCTACAGGGACATGTGGCTTCTGCTAGATGACACATGGTCTGTGTCTCACTATGAATGCTCCTAAAAGCCACAGGTTCAAGATCCCAGCTGGAGACAGAAGTATTTTGGAAGGAGCTACAAGGTGGTTGGAGCAGAGAGAAGCCAGTCAGTCTTGGCTATCTCAGAAGGCCCAAGGCTGTGCCATGGATTTGGGGATGCACCTTCTAAAGCTGCATTTCTCTGGCTCATACATTAGCTTCTACATTGCCACGTGCTTTTTGAGACATGGCAGTCAGGGAGAGCCCATCATTCAGGCAACCTTACGCTTTGTGGTCAAATAATATTCCTTCTCTTCCCCGGTGCTTCCCAGATGCAACCCTCCAAGCCTCCCATGAAGGCAGGCATTATTTTACAGGGCTTGATGAACTGACATGAAATTACGTGGCCACACAGGACGTCAATAACAAAGGACTGGGACTTCTGGGTTCCCAGTTCAACAGCACACAGCATTCCTACCTCCCCAAGAAGCAGTAGATTGGTAGATGCCACACATGTACCCTAGGGTACCCGCAGGAGATGTTCCTTCCATCCTAAACCCCATCCCAATCCCATTAAGACATGCTGCCATGCCAGAGACGCACTACGTACGAGAAGGGACATTTATATTTCTTAAAAGGCTCATGGATCAGCATATGTCGCTTGAGTTTGTCTTTCCGATTGAAAGCTGCATCACACACTGAGCACTTAAAGGGCTTTTCACCTGGAAAAAAAGAAGAAACCGAGAGTCAGGGAAAGTCCAGTCACGTACAGGATTCACTACAGCAGCTGTACCGCTTTGCCTCTCTATAAACTTCCCCAAGCTTCCCTACCCTGCCTGATGAGTAAATGGATGGATACAATCCACACTGTGCCCTGCTCCTGCTCTCCAGGGCCGGCTTCCTTAGCTTCTGCAACCACAGGCAGTAGGGTAGCCACCTCTGTGCCCCACTTCTAACTGGTGCAGTACTGGGCATGAGGCTGAACCAGTACCGTACCCCAAACACATGTTACTACAAATGACTTGTACAGTCAGCTGTGTTACTCTGGTTGTCAGGAAAATAGCCAGGGTATGAGAGGGGGCAGCACGGACTACGGTACAGAGATACAATGAGCACTGCAGTGCCGTGGGAGCCCATACCCGAGTGGATGTGGGCGTGCAGCTTGAGGTAGTGCTCCCGGCGAAAGAACTTCTTGCAGATCTGGCACTTGAACTTGCTGCCCCCACCGTGTGTGGGGATGTGGCGGCGCAGGTACCTCTCACAGGGGAACACCTGTTAATACACAAAAACAAGGCTAAGAGCTGGCAGCACACAAGGGACATCATTGAGCCTGCATGGGCATGGGAGGTGTAGCCTGTGCAGAAAGCCTAAGCAGCTCATGGTGACTGCTTTCTCAGACAGGACACACTGAGAAAACCTTCAGGTTTGTATAAGGAAAATACAGATAGAGCTTTAAAAAAATACAACAAACGCACAACGTAAGCTTCTTATCCTTAAGAAATGCGTAAGCTGAAACCTGGCTGCTAAATTTTGTAACACCATACCGCTGTGGACCAGCACCCCAGATGGATGCCCCATCTCCCATCAAAGCCAGCAGCAGGATAGGATGGACTGGGCAAGGACCCCGCGTAGTTATACCTTCCCACAGTGTTAACTTCAGTTTCTACTTCCCAGTAATGTGTGAGTGGTTCCTTTGGCTAATGGGGATTCTGGAAATACCCAGGCTAAGTGAATTTCTAATGAGCATGCTGCAAGCACACATCTGAGGGGGGCACAGGAGAGCCAAGAGTTCTGGTACCCAGGGCTGTGCTCTCGTTTCTCCAGAAAACAGCAGTATTAGTAAGAATACAAACAAAAGTAAAAAATATCGGTGTGGATAATGGGCTTTCAAATTGCTATGCTGCAGGCTGAAAGTCCCACACAGGCTCAGAAGGGCATCTGTCAGCTGGTGGGGGAAGTGGAGAGAAGACAGGTAAGAAAGATGGGTTACTAACCATGGCAAGAGCGCATTTCCCCTTCCTGAGCTACCTCAGTATAGAGTGGTCACTCCTTTGAGATTGTCCCTGCCCTCATTGCAGGATTTTCATTTCCTTTGCTATAAACAGAGGAGCAAGGGTCCAAATTTTAGTCTGGATTTTAAAAAATAATTTATTAGAATTAAATCCCACAAAATTCTGCCCCTCAAACCCCCTCAGGGGCTGTGCTGAAGAGAGTATTTCCAGCCAAAACCTACCCAGGCATTGTTCCAGTCCTAGTCACATCACTCAAGACAGGTTTCTCTTTGCCAAGGACACAAAGCACTCATCCAAAAGAGAGGAATGAGGGGGAACCTAGAGACTTCTGTTGCAACAGGAGATAAGGACAGCAATGGAGGTGTACAAGCTTCTGTAGGGCCCAGGGCTTTCCATGCCCAACCCTTCCAGCCAGAGGTAGCAGTCAAAGGCACTCTTAAGACTTCCCAAAACCAGCCTCACTCCTCCTGGTATACTTGCTTTAAGAAATAAGGACAGCAGCCTGGTGTGCAGTCCTGTGCTGTCATGGGAATAAGGGACCTCCCCTGACAAATTCTGCTCAGCAAATAGGTCCAGGAGAAAAGCCAGCACTGCAGGGAGGAACATACTCTGCATGAGAGGCCAGAGAGCTGGAGGCCAGGGATGCAATCTCTGAAAAGTATCTCATGAGCCTGCCAGTCTGTACTGAGGTAGGAAGGGAGAGGAAAGGGAGCTGAAGGGTTCCTGTCCCCCTCAGAGCCCTAGCTATGAGTCCAGGACCGGCTCAGGCAGTGGTCACCCACCCACCTTCTGGCAGTGAGGGCAGGGAAAGTTGTGCGTTGCTGTCTGCAGATGGTGCTCCAGGGCTTCCGGGGTGGAGTACTTATTTACACACTTCACACATCTGAATGTAGAGAGAAAGGACAGAGCCTGTGATCAAGGCTACCACCAGCAAACCCCATGCTGCAAGCAGACCCCAGCCAGGACTGCCCAGCCCATTCACCAGCCACCTTCCAGGGTGATTTCTGACAGGGTCAGCTTGATACAGACAATAACAAAACCACCCAGGTGCCCTGAAACCTCGGCAACCCACATAGCCAAATCACACTCACGTTCAGCATCCTTCTTCACAAGGGGAAGATGCTAGAAAATTGGGTGAAGAAGCCTTTAAACTGCTAGTGCTCTTCCACGCAGACTCCCATGGGAGCACTCAGACCTGAGCACATACTTCCACACTGCTTCCTCATGGAGGAAAGCCCTAAGTAATGATTTCACATTATTTAAAACACTTTCCATCCTCAATACACAAATACAGCAGCTCCCAATGAAGGAGCTGAGAGTGGGGTCACAGCATGACAGCACGGTTACCCATGGCCAGGACAGCCACAAAGCAACACGCTTCCATGTGGGGTCTCTGGTATCTAACAACACTGGCTTACAGCGCCACCTCTCCGAAACCACCTGAGCCCTCTCCACCTATCTCAACTGTTCTCACATATCCATATTTCTGCCAGAGACCTCTGCCAAAGCTGACTGCTGACAATGGGCAATGGGGGCATGCATCACCGACAATAAATACAGAGGCACTCACGCTGTATCTGCTGTGAAACTATTTCTCCTTAGATCAGACTAAAACCTCCTCAAACATAAGCAGGGCCCTGATCTCAAAGATCGCCGCTAGCAAGCTGCAGGATGAAGCTCCACAGTGCAAAAATAACTAGAAATCATGGTCTGTGTAAGAAGCAGCAATTTATTCCATGAAGCTCCTAGGTGACTTCAGTATCTTCTGGGCTTCCTGCTCTTCATGTATATCTCTACAGGCATTTCAAAAGCTCCAGAGAGCTCTTCGTGGAACTCCTCACCCCTTCTCTCTGCACTAGTAGAAAGGCTTTCCCAGGTAATAGACCCTTTTGCAGCAAAAGGATATGAGATTTTTTCTGGGTACAGCTTCACAGCCCACACTCCCTTTGCTGCAGTTGTTTAATCACAGAAAACAGGCTGGGAAGGGGCTTCCCTGGGTCTCTGACTGAGCTCTGTGCATGTTCAGCTGTGCCCACCTCACTCTTTACTGGTGATAAGAGGACTTGCAGTGAGATCTTCCCACGTAACTGATCTCAGCCTTTCACTGTCCTTCCAAAAGGTTCCTTGCATTCAAAGTGCTTGGCCCTAGCAGCCTGGTGGAGGGGCCCCACATTTGCCACCTGGGTGCCCAAAAGAACCACAGGCACCAAACATGCAGCCCCCTCTTCCCTCTAATGTCTGCACCGCTCTCAGCCAAACACTCTGCACCCACTCACTCCTACAAGCCTTGTGAGCACTGATTGCTACTGTACTTGTACACGGCCACATCCTTCTTGGGGCTGTGCTGGGGCAGCAGGCTGTGGGAGTACTGGTGGACGCCCAGCTCGTACAGGGAGGGGAAGTCCTTGCTGCAGAGGTGGCAGCGATAACTCAGCTCCTCCTGGTGGTTCTTGATGTGCTCAAGGAAGGACTCCAGCTTCTGGAAGGTCTGAGCACAGGTTTTCACCACACATTTGTACACCTGGGAGAAGGGAGAGCAACTGGAGTGGCACACCATGGAAACAAACGGGGAAAATCCTCTGCCAAGAGAGTGGCCTTCCTTTTTGGAAATCATAACCACTGAGTCATTTACAGAAAGGGACCACTGCCCCTTGACCCACTGTGCTGGAAAGCAGCTGAGCTGATGTTATGAGCAAAGCAGCACCGTGGTTTCCAGAGTATCCCACCACACCCACACTCAGTCAGCACACAGCAATGAAACCCTGCCCTGCACTGCAGCAGGACACAACATGGTGGTAAAACATCCCCTTCCTCTGCTGTCTTCCTCAGAGGAAGGGTCTTTAAAGAAAAGTGCAGAGCAGCTCAGCATCAAAATGTGGCTGACGGTTCCAGGTGAATGGCAGAACCTGCTGGGAGCTGAATGTTCTGCAAACACAGACCATCAGGGCACTCCCCTATGAAAGCAAGGTGGGAGAACGGTGTGTTGGTGTGAGCACCTGAAACCACTTGTGTGGTTGAGACCACAACACCCCAGCAGTGACTGTCCCACAACCTGAGAGCTGCCACCTACATCAAATACTTCGGACCGTGCTTCTTTGCTGCTTCTTTAGCCATCCAAACCTGCTTGGCTGACTTCTCAATCAGCAGGGTGGAGGCAGTGGAGCTTTTCAAAGCCACCAAGACCACACACCTGCAACCCAAATGTGCAGAGAGCTAAGCTGCATGGGAAGCACTGGCAGCTTTACAGAGCAAGAGGCTCAGGACAGACCCTGGAAGCTGGTGCACTATATGAAGCCCACCCCAATCTCACCACCAACACAGGGCACCCTCTGTCCCTACCTGCTCATTCTTGTGCTGTGTCATGTGTGATTTCAGCTGGAAATAGGTGTTGAATTTGCTGGGGCAGAACTGGCACTGGTAAGAGCTATCGATCAAGACAACCTGCTTGGCTTCCAGTTTGTTTGCCTCGCTCTCGTCCAAGGGGCTCATGTCTTGGGGCGGTGGTACAGGGTTCCCTGAGGCCTGAGTCAAACCTGGAGAATGGGAGAGAGAAAGTCACAGCCTGCCATGAGACAGCTCTGAAAGCTGCTCTGCCAGCACCACGGTGCCGAGACATACCAGGCCTGGCTATGGGTCCAGGCTCTTGCTTCCTTTCAAAGACAGATTCTTTTGATCAGACAAATCTTACTCCCTAACAGCATAGTTTTAATTTTTTCTAGAGATTATTAAGGGATCTGACTACTCCATCTTCCTCTCCTTAACCCATTTTCTTTTTCCAGGGGTGTAACTGTGCTCTGTGGAGCAGTCAGCAGAACAGGCCGTCTGTGAACCAGAGCCATATTTACTCCCACCTCTGGCAGGAGACAAGAGGCAAGATCCAGCCAGTAGCTCACAGTCCATGAAGTCTGCAGAGAGCAGCTCCAGCAGGCCCTTGTCCTAGACATGACATTGTCACTGCATTCTCTCCCCTCCTACTAGGACTGAGGTCACCAGCAGAAAAACTGGTGACCAGTCACCATCTGCCAGCAAGGAGCTCTTCTCTGCCTCAAGTATTTTCAGTTGGTTGCTGGGACCAGACCCAGCCCAGGCATGACTTGCACATTGCAAACAAGTGAGAGCACTGCGCTGTGCTAAACCACTGGCTTGTCTGGCCACTAGACCAGAGCTGTCAAGTGTGGCTCATGTACTGCCAAAGCTGCACCTGCCAGGGAGTGAGAAGGGGGAAGACACCTCACCCTGTCTGCACGTGCATACTTGCACAGACTCTGGAGTCGCTGTCTCCAGCAGCACCTGAATCCCACTGTAACTGGAGGTACGAAAGGATGCAGCTGCCAGCTGGAGTCCAGCAAATGTGACTCGTTTCTCTGGTGTGTGCTGCAGGAATGCAAACAGTGCACACAGCTCCTGTCTCCCCTCCCTCCCTGTGTGGAGATGCAGGGATGTGCAGACTCCCCACATCACTGCTCTGCCCCATGCACAGGCTATCCCCAGGCAGCAAACCTGTGTTCTCTTCGTCCTCTGGCTGGTTGGGATTCAAGGCCATGACCTGCACTGTGATGGAGTTGCGGGAGATAGTGCACCCCAGCCCTGGAGGCCACACTTTATGGGTTTGCATGTGCTTCTTCACATTGGACTTCTGGGCAAAGGCTCGGCCACACACGATGCACTGGAAGGGCTTCTCGCCTGTGTGACTGAAGGCAGAGAGCACCATATCAGCAGCCAGCAGAGAGGAGACAGCCCCCAGGCATGGACCACGGTGGGGTGGCTGCTTCAGGGCTGCGCTAGGCACTCTGCTTGGCAGATCAGCACCTGGACCAGCCAAACACGGGCTCTGAGACCTCATTAACCTGAGTAAGTTGATTGCGAGAGGCCTGGAGAAACAAGCCTGGCACACAGACAAAACACTCGTGGTCTCGGGATGACAAGGGATCAAAGGAAGCAGTGGGACAGAAAAAGAGCTCTGCAGCAACATCAGGGCATTCGTTGTCAGGGTCTCTGCAGGGACATTGGGGACCCCATCACTTTCTCAGGGGTAAAACCCTTTTATTCCCTATCACCCCACCCTACCCTGCACACATGCCTATTCTAGCTTGCAGCCCCTGGATCTCCCTGAATTTGCTCTCTCCTGTCCACAGCAGAAAGGTCTTTCTACTCTGCCCTTCTGCTTCCAAAGAGCAGACTCTCTAACACATGAAGTACATCACATGAACAGTCCAGACTGTGAAGGGGGGCAAACACCACTTGTTCCTACTCATCTGAGTCCAGAAGATTCTGTTGGGGGGAACACTGAAGATTTCAACTGCCTCCTGTCGGAGAAAAGCTCTCTTATATGAGCTCCCTACATAGACACTGAGCTTGGCTGACAGTTTGCTAGCACCAGAAAACACGAAGGCTCCAGCTTAGTAGGGAGGGAGAGTAGAGGAAAGTACAGAGGCAAGCAGTGGAGATGCTGCTGCTCCAGCGATAAGGTGACAACAGGTTTGGCTTTCAAAGTCTCATCAGCAAGGAAAACAAGTCTATAGTCCCAAGCCATAATCAGCAAGAAGATTACATCCATGATGCAGCCTTCACCCCAGCCCCTGGGGAGAAGGTGTCCTGCAGTGAGTGGGATGAAAGATCACCTCCCAGTGCAGCACAGATTCTGGGATGTGACAAACGCAAGGTCTGCTGGGCTGCGCAGACTCCCTCAGCGGAGCTGTGCCCACCTCCACCCTACCCACTCTGCTGTGTCTGGGTTAGCAGCACCATTACCTTCTGATGTGCTGCTGCAGGTCAAAGTTCTTGGTAAAGGCCTTGTCACAGTAAGTACATTTCAGCTTGGGGGACTTGGGTTTGCCTGAAAGAGCAAAAGCACACACAGGAATGAGATCACACAGCACAGCTCTGTCCCCCCTGCACCACAGGGCCCTCACCCCAAGGCATGTCTATTCAGGACCAAAAATAAAGGGCTTATGAAAGGATAAGATCTGCCTGGCCAGAGTGGGGAGAGGTTATGGGCACAAGCGTATATTTAATGTAGCCTGAGCCAACTCTACAAGTGCGAGGAGGGCAGTAGTGGAGGAAGCAGGGCATCCCCTTGAGGCATTAACCACTCCAGGATCCCTTGCAGCTGTGCTACAAAGCACCTACTTTAAAGGCATGTTGGGCATTGGGAAAAGACACAGGATTAGTGAAAGGAAGGGCCCCAGTTCTGGCTCTCTCCTATGAACTCACCAAGGTCAGACATCAGCCACAGCACATGCATATTTCTCCCATCCAGAAGATCAGTCAGTCACATCTTCTGTCTACTATGATGGGGTATAAACCAATGGAGAACAGCAGAACTGTGGGCTGCTCTAGGAAATTCTGAACTGAGAGCTGCAGCCTGCATGATCATTCACACCTCTGCAAATATGGTTAAACCCTAGCATCCGTATGGTCGTAACTCCAGAGGCCCAACCTTCCTGGGGAGGAAGGCCACGTGGCTTTCCTCCACACCACGTCTGGGACCTTCCCTCTCACTCAGGTAGGTGTGCTTGCACCACACCAGCAATGGGCAGGCTTGGCCAGCGGAGGATCTGATGCTCCTCCATCCTGTAATGGGGCATGCCCCTGTCCTGCCTGACCTGGGGACAGGCGTGCTTTCTTCACAGACATTGAAACACACAGCAGGGACAGGTCTGCTGAACCCCTGGGAAGAGTCTTCAGGGCGAGGCCGTAACTAGCACACCGGCCTGGCGACTGGGCAGTCTTCCTTGGGTTAAAATGGACCAAGCTCTAACACCTTACTCTGCAAAATGTCCCCATTTCAGGTGTGATCCAATAAGCATGTATCTGCAGAGACTTAGCACAAGCTGGCCCACACAGCAGCACAGTGACAAGCCTTTCATGTGCACTCAGAGGTGACAGACAAGAAGTATGTCCACACTTTGACCTGCTCTTGATAGCTTCATGTAGGACACTGTGCTCCTCCTCTAGAGCTGCATGCACAGCCAGTGCCACCCCACAGGACCTGGAGAGCCTGTGGCTCAACAGTCCACCACACAATAAGCGTGCTGGCCTACAGGTAGTACAGGGCAAATGCTATAAGGGCATTTACCTTCCTGCAGCCCGCTCTCATTTTTGCAGCGCCGGCTTTTGGGAGCAGAGGTGGAATCAAAACCAACCACACTGCCGCCTCCTGTGCTGGTCAAAGGTGTGGGAGCGCTGGAGCTCTCAGACTTGAATCCCTGCTTCCCAGGGCTGTACACAGGAGAAGGGTACACGGGACTTTCCACACACTGGCTTGGTACCTGCAAGAGTGCAATTTATCAGTGGAAACAGGTTTGCTGCACAGAGTTATACTCTGCCCTAACCTCCATCCCCAGCAACACTCGCCACACTGGGCTATGGTCTGGCTGAGTTTTCTGCCTCCTGCCAAACTGGGTCACATTTCTGGTTCACCAGTCCAACAATGTGTCTCTACAACCTGCACAGTGTCTCTACAACCTGCTGAACATCACAAAGCATCCAGCAGTTATTACAGCAGGAACAGGACAGCAAAGAAACACTGAAGGAGCCACCTAATCCCTCATCTATGTCTTATGCCTAGAAGAGTTTCTTATCCCTCCAGAGCAGGTTACCAAAATGATCACCACCGACCCTGTGAGTTCACACCAGCCCTGAAGGGTGGGATCTCCAGGCCCTGCTGCCTGCCCTGGCAGGGCTGCAGAAGGGAAGCACAAGAAAACTCCAGGTGGCAAAGCACAGCTGTTTGCCTCAGCACCAACATTAGAAAAGGATGCTTAGAGAAAAAGACAGAGGCATCAGTCTGGGGTGATATGGTTTGAGGGAGTTTCTATAGCCCACCGTGGTAAATTAACACAGACCACTATGTATCCAACATCCCCAACCATTTCTGACCACTGGCAGTTCCAGATCAGATGCCAGCTACAAAGATAAGGCTGACAAACCTCTTACACCCAATAGTTTCTGTTGTGAATGGCAATGCTAACATAGAGGCTGTGAACAGCTGACCCACTGGTAAATCCACCCCTGCCTGTGCCTCTTTAGGAAAAGCTGCCCTGTCAAACTCTGATATTTAGAGTGAATTCTTCTCTCCGGTGGAGCCTCTAGTGCACAGCATGAGGCTCTGTACCTCTCTGGGAAGTAAGCCCCTCTCCTCACCTCCCTCTCGCTCCCAACACCTGCAGGTATCCCTCGACCACAGCAGACATTCAGATCTCCTAAGCCTGTGCCAGCCAAGTCCTCCATCCCTCTTAACTGTTTCTCTTGTTCTGAGAATCCCCATCATCTTGCCAACATAGTTCTGTTCAGTACATTCTCCCAGAGGAAATAATCATTGTTAAATAACCTAACGCACCTTCCCAGACTCCAATTCCACATTTCCAGTCCAGGCAGCTCTCAAGCAGCCTTGTTAGAGAAGAGGCCCAGGAGGACAGAGCCCCTGCAGACAGCCCCTGGCCTTACCTCCATGGGCGGATAGGGCTGCATCCCCAGCGTCTGGATCTCCACTGCGCTGTTTGCTGCCATAGGAGCAGGCGCACTGTACACTTCGACCACTCCGCTGCCGCCGGCGCTGGGCTGCCCTGGAGCCCCCATGTTCGGGGGGGGAGGCGGTGGAGGCTGAGGAGGGGGTGGTGGTGGGGGAGGTGGAGGTGGCGGGGGCTGGGAGAGGTAGCCAGCCCCAGCGTGCATACTCAAGCTGCTCTAAAACCAGAACAGGGAGAGACAGACAAGACCTTGAAAATGCTGCAGCAATGAGTTAGAGGGGCTGCGCCCTCACACACGTTCTCAGTCCCAATTCAAAACAACACCCACAGGAACAGCAGCGATGTCTTGACACAACGCAGCACTGTCCAACTGCCCAGCTGGACCAGACTGCTGGCTTGCAGAGGCTTGGCATGACATTCCAGTAGATATTGCCTCCTTCAAAACCCAAGTGCTCAAGCCCCACTGCTTTTGTTACTTTGTTTTTAAAGCTTTTAATCCTTCTGGTTACAAAGAACATTTTCAGAGCATGGAGAATGTATACAGGCTGGCTAGCTCTGGGAAGAGCCCAAAACAACCATCCCAGGTGGAAGAGGGATCCATGGAGCAAACAGACAAGAGCTCTGGAAGCCAGCCATTACACAGGGGCTCAACAAAAAGCTGGAGAGACCACATTACAATGATTTGACCATCCAGCAACAAGGATGCAAGGAGAGAGCAAATGCTGGAGCTATCCTGTAATCTATCCATTGCTCCTTCCCAAGCCTGGCTGTCACGTTGGGAAGGTGCCCAGGATTCAGCACCAAAGCAGATCTCTGGAGTCCGATTGACTGACAGGGCTCCTGCTGTGCAAGCATAACCCCATGCAGCGGGACTCCCCAGGCCCACACATGCCCCTTACCTGCACTGGGGGCTGCACTGTTGGCATGGGCTGGTCCAAGGATGTAAAAGCAGACATGGCTGACATCAGCACCTCATCGCTGACTAAGATGTTGCCCTGCACCAGGGTCTGAATCAAAGGTGATGGGGGAACTGTGATGTACGTAGAAATTTGCTGAAAGAAAAAAAGGATGCATTGTTGACCAGCAACAGGACAAAACAGTAAACAAAAAATGGTGACGCTGCTTTTCAGTGAAACTTGGAGTCTCTGCTTTCACAGCCTCTGGTCAGCAGATGAGCCACAGTATCTACAGCTTCCTGCTGAGTCCATGGTAATTTCTAGCCCTTAACAATAAGGCAGCTCCAGAAAAACTGTTCTGAAAAGGAGGTTAAAAGGTTCAGGAAAGTGGCCACTAGCCACAATTCAAATCAAGGGTTATTAAAGATCTGCAGGACAAACTGGTCGCACACAAATTCAAGCCTTTCCTGAGTGCTTCCCTTCCCCTAGCTAGGAAAGGTAGAGAACTGAGAAGCTACTCTGGCTGCAGAGGGTGAACATCAGGCCCATCTCTTCAGACTAGAGTCGGATTATAGGAGGGGAGGGAGGCTGTCCCATTTCCTGGGTGGAAACAACCTGTGTTTGCAGCCCTGGGCAGCACCATCCACTAGCACTATGTTAACTTGAAAAAAACAGCTGGTTTGAAAGCACTTTGAAAACCACCATGACTGCAGGCACAGTGCATGTCATACACAAAGGACTTGCTCCCAAGAAGTCTGTTGGGAGGGAGAGTTACTCCAGAGAGGATAACCCCTTAATGCTCATCACACCACATAATGTGGGCTTATTTGCAGGAAACTGAGAGCAGGGATGCTGGGATGAAGCTGCCAGACATTGCCCTCCTCTTCTGCCCATGAGCCAGACTATGGCCCAGCAGACAGAAAACGCCACTCCACCTTGAGCACTGTGCAGTGTGTACCCATGCAAATGCCCAGCCTGCCAGGCTGTGACACTGGGGCTCTTCAGTAGAACCAAAGTCTGGCTGTAGCACAGACACAATATGAAACCTCTTCTGTCCTCATAAAAGGGCTACCGGACCCGGACACTTTTGCTGGAGGACACCCCACTGCAAAGGACCAGGCAGCTTTAACCATGAGGTCAAAAGCCAACAGAACCACAGCTGAGCCTCTCAGAAAAGAGGTCAGTCATGAGGCACCACTGGATCTAAAAGCATCACCCAGAGGCCCCCCCAGCTCCCAGAACCACAGCAACAGAGCAGTAAAACCTCTGCCTGCAGCACAGTACCTGCCGGCCGGCGCTCGGAGCCTGCTGCACCGATGTGATGGAGGGGGTATACACACTGTTGGTGGCCAGCGAGACTGTGGAGAGGGAAGGAGCATTTCCCTGGCACTGCTCTCTCTTGTGGGTCATGAAGGCAGGCAGTGAGTTGAACTGCTTCTTACACTTCCCACAGAGGAAAACATCTTCATCATCTGCAATTAAGAGGACCAGATCACTGTTCCAGGCTTTCTTCTGCATTCCCCAGTGCTACACCTAACAACCAAAGCTGTAGGAAAATAGATGCCTTTTGGATCTTAGCACCTCAAAGCTATCACATTCAGGAGGGATCAAATTGTCCCTCTCCCCAGTCCCAGGCTCTCCCTAAAGCTAACTGATGTGATTGAGCCCACCTCAACTCCGCTCCCATATACAAAACCCACCACCTCCCCGTGACAAACTGAATCCCATTGTCTGTCTTCTCATCCCAAAGATGTGAACAACCAACCCAGCCTTGCTCCTGTAGCACCTTCTGCTTTTAGTCAAAACAGCTTCTTCCAAAGCACCTACTTTATGCTGGCTGAGGCAGATTTTATTATTCAGGTTGCACAAAGGAAGAGAAGTAACTTGGATCAGGGCACAGAGTCATTGGAAGCCTGTGTCTGAAAGCCACCCCCCTGCAAGACTGCTGGTCTTTCACACCTCTGCTTCACATTAAAAGCAGAAACAAGACAACCCCGTTACATTGTCCTAGATGAAATTTGCAATGTTAGCAAACCACACAAGCACACACCATTTGCACTTGATCCAGTTGGACTCACAAGGCTGTACCTCCTGCCTGACTCACAGCCTGAAGCAGAACATTTCTGGGGACACAGACTGTAACTCCTCCAGGAGGTAACTCAGTATCCACCCAGAGAGTCCTAGTCAAGCACTTGAATGTTCATGTGCACATAAATGACCAGTTCCTGTATTCATTCACACAGATGAGATACTCAATGTAGTTGTACAACCCCAGAAGATAAGGAATAGCTCATTAAAAAAAAATGTGAACAGTAACAAGCACTAGGGGCAGGGAGAGCAGATTCTCCCTCCCTTCACGTCTTTATTGGGAATGCACAGTCAAGTCTATTGTCATGACCATCTCCAAAAGCATCTCTGCTTGCTTGGGCACTTGCTTCCTTCCTCCTGCTCTGCCCAGTCCCACTGAGGGCTCACAATGTTCATGGCAGCACCCAGCATGTACAGCTGTTGTGCCAGCTGTTCCAACAGTCATGAGTGCACACTGCAGGAAGAGGTCTGCAGCCCTCCTGCCTCTTGTCTCGCTCTCCTGGTGCTACCAGGACTCACCCATCGACTGGATGGCAGTGGAGGCGTTGACATTTTGAGCAGATGGATCCGTCACACCTCCTTGACCATCCAATAAGGACTGCACAGCCAGCACCGTCTGATTATCCATTCCTGAAAGGAGACACAAGCATGGATAGTAAATCAAGCTCGGCCTGAACATGGAGCCCTCAGGCACTGGGATCTTGCTCACGAGTCATGGAGGGAAGCTGCTTGCCAGCTACTGCTGTCTTCTCCCACAGAGCCACTCCCACCTCCTCATTCCCCTCTACTCCACAGCATTAACTATCACGCTAAAGCGAGGCTCCCACTTGTCTCCATACATTCCTTTGATACAAGAAGAAAAGGGAAGAAGGGCAAGGAAAGCCGAAAGAGGGCTTGGTTTCAGGCATTTTCTGGAGAGAGGAAGGATGCTTACAAACAGTGGGTATTACAAACAGAGCTAAGAAGTAGCTGTAGCTATCTGGGGTGTCATGGGCCAGGTGGGGTAGCAGCCCGGGTAGATCTGCCTGGGGACATGGCATGATGCAGCACAGACAAGCACTGAGCTTGGTGAAGACAAAACCCTGGGTGTGCACAACTCTGCCTCAGCAGCACTGTTAGAAATGCCTCCCTGTTTTCAAGACCAGCATTCCCAGATCTGATCAGACACAGGGCTATGAACTACAGGAGGATTTAGATACAGCTTTAAGAAGGAAATATTAAGTATGGGTTCCTGGGAGAGATGCTCTGGGGGGACCAACTTTGTCACCACCTGCCACCCCAGTTCTGGGACATGCAGGAGAGCAGGACCCCGTGGTCCCCCAACTCCCAGGACTGTGCCCCTCTACAGGCTCCTCTCAAGCAAGAGCTGCGAGTTGCTCTCTCCGATTTTTATTTCTCTCAGGACTCCATGAAAACACACATACCCAGCCAGATTTGTTGTCAGAATCGGCTCACTTGCTTTGGCACAAATATTTTTTGCTACAGCTAAAATGTTCTAAAATATTCCAGATAAATGCAGGAGAAGGGGACTGCTCATGTAGAGAGACAAATTGGCCAGTGGCATGCGACCAGCAGATTAAGCCCATCACACTTTCCTTTTAGAAATCAGATGTAAAGACACATAGAACAATCTGATTATGGGAGAAAAATAGAAGAGGTGATTTTTATGCAGCACTCTTCCTACCATTCCTTTATGAGAAGCAAGTCACAACAAAACAGATAGCATACCAAAGTCATATGTTAAACCTTGTGAATTAAGGGAGAAAAGAAAGGTGGGGGGATCTTACTTTGCTTTTCACTTTCCTTCAAGATCTTTGCAAAACAAAATTGTAAAGCTCTGAACTCAGAATTATGTGCCAAAATAAAAAGAAAATCTATCAGTCTGATCATTTCCAAGTAGTTCAGGTAAGGTCAGTTCCTGATGAGAGGTCGCTCAGCAAACAGCACCAGCAAGGACAGCAAAATGCAGTAACATCACAGCATAAAGGAAAAGGGCAGCAGAAGCAACCACCACTGCACATTCCTCTTGTAATTTTAAATTTTCTCCTGGACAATCAGGATGTTACCGTCCTGATGGTGAGTACCCATATAATCCACAGCATTTTAAAGACACCCTAAATACTCATTTCTCCTGTATCTCCAGTGGGAAGCAAGTAACGTTAAGACTCTGTGAACACCTTTTTCATCATTTCACTAAGAAGAGGTCACAAACACTGCACGTGTCAATGGGAAAGAGGAGAGCATCCCTCTCCAGCTGCTGGGGAGCAGAGGGCACAAGCAGCTACTGGAAAGCAGCAGATCACGATACTCCACATGCTACCATGAAATTACCACTGCACCTATGGGAACCCTTTCACATAAATCACACGGAGGCACAGCAAAGCTGCAGGTCCAGTTCTGCAAGCCTTCACCTGCACAGAGAGCTGCACCCAGCCCTGCAGGACAGCCACACTGGCAGAAGGCTCCTGCAGCACTCCTGCGTGGATCTTCTCACACCAGTCAAAGCCCTGCTTTAAAATATACCTCCTCCTGTACAAATAACTTCCTGGTCAACTGCAAAGGCAGCACAGGCTCTTGTTGGCACATCCAAACCAGACAGTGAAATGGAACAGCCCTTCTTCAGCAGAAGTAAGCTACCAGAAGACAAAAGAAAGAGGGGGATCAAAAATTCAGATTAAGTATATTATGGGGACAATTAACAACAGTTTGCATCAAGAACGCCACTCTTTATGTGCCTGGCAATGGACAACTGGGTTTCCTTCTGGCACATAGCCAGATCTTCCAAGTAAAAAAGCCAGATGATTGCCTCTGTCCCACTAGCAGGAAGAAGCCTGAGGAGAGGCCAAGATCTGAGGACAGGCGACAACAATGCAGCAACACTGTCGGTGTTGCATTCAGCCTTCTGCCAGAGAAAAGTTACCCAAGACAACAGAAATATGTTGCTCTTCATTCGTTCAGCAATTTGCACAAATGCCCACAGAGTCCCTAGAGTTTCACAGGGTAAATGCACAATGCCACACTTAACGCAGAGGGAAATCACCAAATTCAAGGTTTAGTAACTCATGAAGACAAGCAGGCAGTTACTTGGTTACACGGATGCTGTTCACTGCCATCTGTGCACCCCAGGGAAAGCTTTGGATTGATCCTGCACTGATTACAGCCAGCACGCATGTACGGTGATGAAAACCTAAAAAAAAATAGCCAACTCTTCTCTCCTGGCAGCAGCGGGCTTTCCTCAGAGCCTGACAAAAACAAAGTGATTTGGGGAAGCCAGGATAAAAGTACAAGAGTACTGATTTGTGCTTTTTTTCCTTCCACATTTCTCTCAGAGATGAAACAAGAATGTCCATTTCACCCAGGTGCTACTGAATTTCACGTATTGAGTCTTTTTTCTGCCAATAAGATCACCAGGTGCTTTAGCAACAGGCAAAAATGCACCTCTGCCCCACAGCACCCACTGAGAACACGGGTGCTCTCAGCATTGCACATGAATGCCAAGTCACCATCGACTTGTAATCGAATCAACAAGGCAACACAAACAAGCTCAACTACTAAAAGCTGCCAATTGTGGTGGGCTTAGAAAAAACCACAAAACACCACATTCTTTTCATAATTTGCTAAAATGTTTTGCTCTCCTGAATTCTGCAAGGAAACCCATACAATGAGGAGCTGATTGCAAAGAGGAAATAGAGAACCTGATTATACAGAGTGCTGTCAAATGCACCAAGTAACCTAACAGAATAGAAATATTTATTCTTTGCTCCTCTTTCTGCTGCTGCAATCACAGGTGCTATTTGCAAAGCATAGGGCGACAATCCTGATGCAAGGCCTTCCAGTCAGTGGCATCCCCCCCCCATAAAGGAAAATACATGCGTAATTCAATTTAGGAAATAAATGCCTTATGAAGTAGCTTTTTCTCCAAACGGGCGGACCCTGAGCTCAGTGTCAGACTGCCACAGCTTGGCATGTCCAACAGTTCCCCTCAGATGGCATCTGCCTGTAAAACAGTGTCCCAACACAAAATTCACGAGTGCGAGCGTGACCCACACACCCACAGAGTGGAGAGAAGCTGGGCACTGCCCTGGCTGTGCCAGAGAACGTGGACCCCCACACGCTAACACACACATGCAGGGGCCAGCACCCACCTCAGGGACCATCCCCAGGGCAGGCAGGGAGCGTGAGCCCTGGGGGGTGGAAGGGGTGCACCCCAGCATGCAGGGCAGGAGGGTGCCCAGCTGCACGGTGTCGTCCGAGCGTGCCAGGCACAGGCGTGAGGAGTGATGGGAGGGCAAGGGGCACATGAGTGACGCGGGGGTCCTGGGGTTGGTGATCTTGTTTGCTGGGCACAGAAATGAGGGTGACGGGAGTGCCCCAATGAGCACAAGGCAAAGAGCAGGGAGGCAATGGGGGTACTGGGCACAATGAGGGAGGCGATGGGGGGCACCGGGCACAGGGGCAGGGAGGCGATCGGTTGCCCCCGGGCACAGGGCTAACCGGGGCTGCCCGGGGCTCAGGGCACTGGGATGGGCGGTGCGGGGACGCCCGGACTCACGCGGGGGGGATGGCACAGGGCCGAGAGGTGACAGGGGGACCCCAAGGAACCGGGGCCGGCGCGGCCAGCCCCGGGCAGCCGGCGGGGGATGCCCGCTGCGGTCCCGCCCCGCCCCCGCCGCCGCGCGGGGCCGCTCGCGCCGCCCGCATGCCCCGGGGCCGCGCCGGTGCGCGCCGCCGCCGGGGAAGGGGGAGCAGAGGGGGGACGCCCCCGAGCTGCCGGGAGCCCCCCGCGCCGCGCCGGGCCAGGCCTCACAGGGCGGCCCCTGCTGCGGCCCGTCGTCCCGCACGGCGGCGGGGGCGGGGGGCGGCGGAGCTGGGGCGGGGGAAGCGAGGAGAGGCGCGGCCCGCTGTGAGCCCGGCGCGGCCCGGCTGGGCCCGGCGCGGCGGCCCCGTTACCTTCCAGCGCTTCGAAGATCGCCTGCGCCATCTTGGAGCCGGGGCGGCCGCGACCCGCCAGCCGGAGCGGGCACCGGGAGCAGCGCCGCCGCCCGCCGCCAGGGGGCGCTCTCCGCCCGCGCCGGGGCCGGGGCCTGGCCCCCTGCTCTGGGCAGCGACACCCTGGGGCGTGCGGCCGGGCCTGGCGGGGGAGGGAGAGGCCTCGCGTTTAACTTGAACCGCGGCGGAGCGGCGCCTCTAGCAGCGCCTCAGGGATCCGCGGAGGCCGGGCCCCACCGAGAGGGGCGGGAACCGCCCGGCGGCCGCACCTGCCCCGCTCAGGCTGCCGGCGCGGCACCTGCGAGGGCCCGCGGAGCCCCCACGCCGCGCCTCTACCGCCGGGGGACCGCGCCATGACCCGCCCAGGGCCAGGCCGCCCCGCGGGGCCGACAGCGGCGAGCGCTGCCGCGGCGTCGCCCTCAGTGGGAGAGGATGGGCGGGACCCCCGCGCGTCTCCCATTGGCCACACAGCAAATCCTCCCCACCAATGAGCAGTTAAGATGGCATCGCTTATTAGTCAAGAGTGCTGATGGACAGCCGAAAGAGCCTATGCGCGCGGTGGGCGGGCCCAGCTCCCGGAAGTGTGCGCGCCGTGGGCAGCCTGGGCTAGCGGGGGACGCGCCATGGCCGGTGGAGGGGACCCGCTCCGCGCCCTGCTCCGCGCCGCTAATGCCCTCCTGCAGCAGCGCCGCTACCGTGCCGCGCTTGCCGTCCTCAAGGGCTTCCGCAATGGGGCCGTGTGAGTGCGGCAGGGGCGGCTGGGGGCGGGGGCGCCGGGCCCAGTGTGTTGCGAGGCGAGGGGGGTGTCTCGGTTCCTTCAGGGTCCGGCCGCCCCGAGGCGGCGGGAAGACGGTTCTGTGCCCTTCTGGCCTGCCCGGAGACCGGGGCTGTTGCGGTGGGGGTTCGGGAGGGGCATTTCCATCTCCCTCAGCGGTAGGCGGGGCTTTTACTGGTGTTGGGGTCGCCTTCGGGCCTGGTTTGTCGGGGTGCGTGTTCTCTAGAGCCTGAGGTCTGGGCTCCTGCTTGGTGTGCTGCTGCTGCTCCTGGGCCGACTTAAAAGTGCGATGTAGTTGCTCTAGGTAGCATCTTTGGCTGTTAGTAGAATAGAAATAACAGTCGTTTCATAGTGCAATACAGAAACTCTGAAATATTTATTCACTTTTGCAGTTATGGAGCAAAAATTCGTGCCCCGCATGCCCTCGTGATGACTTTCCTATTCAAGAGTGGAAGGTACAAACCCTCGTTCTGTATTTCTGTGTTACTACTTAGAATGTTTTCATTCAAGCATTCAGTTTTTCATGTTTCTGGAGGGCTTAAAAAAAAAAAAAGCACAGAGAAATTAGCAGATGCAAACACCAGTGCTCTGCTCTCCTTCAAGTAACAGAAGCCAAAGTATGGGAGTGCACGTTGTGGCTTTCCCCACTTATGCCAGAGGTTCGCGCTTAGGGCTTAGGCAAAATTTTTTTTAAAAGGCTGCTTGACTTGTCATAGAATGAGACAGAAGCACAGTCTGCTGTCTGGGATGGGCTGTTAAATGAGCCAGAGGTGGAAAGGTTTCTTCTCCCTCACAAGATGTTCTGTGGGGTGCCCAAGCTGTTGGTTTAGATGAGCAGGTCAGAGGGGCGTAGTGTCCAGGCTGAGTGACTGCAGTAGTCCTGCCTTTTTGCTCTCCTAATTGTCTGTTTCTTTTCTTCAGTTTAAGAGAGAAACTGAAATCGATTGCTCAGGCTACGTACACACATTCCCGGAACTTGGCGTATTTTGTGTTCACCTACAAGGGACTGATGGCGTTGCAGTCCCGACTACAGGGGAAAAAAATTCCATTTCATTCTTTCTTTGCAGCCTGCATTGGGGGTTGGCTGGTGTTTGGTGAGAACAATCCCATCAACAGCCAGGTAAATGCGTTTTTTGAAAGCTTCTTTGACAAAAAACCCCAACATGTCCCAGAAAGTGGTTGGTATAGCCTGGTGTGTTTCTGGTGGTTCTTACCATGTAGCGTTACTCTTTCACCATATTCGTCTTCACACAAGTTCTTGTTTTGGCTGCTCCGCACTCAAATCCTAAGGTGGTTGGGTGCCTCCGTGAATGTTGTGTGCAGTTCCAGTGCTAAAAGCCCAGGTTTACCCCCAGAGCTGCACTTGTATACTTAGGAAGGCAGGCAGTTAGGCAATTCAAAGCCATTAGGTTACCCCAGATGTCTTCTGAGCTGTGGTCACTGACTGTGTGCACTGCTAGTCTGCCTGCTCACAGGGTTAAACCCTTTAGCTTGAATGTTGCGAGTGTAGAGCACCATCAGTTACTGTGCTACACTTAACTGGTTAAACTGACAAAAGCTGCTCAGGGGACGTTTGATTTATGGCTGGTTGTTAACGCACAGTCACAGATTAATCAGTCCCTAAAATACACAGATGCTGATTAATCAAAAGCGTTCTTATGCAATGACCTGCAAGAGCATACAGTCAGTCTGGTTTTAGGATGTGTCCAGCCTACAGAGTTTGTGTCTGCTTCGCAGGTTAGCAGGGCTGCTCCATTAATGTTCTGTTAGCAGCAACATCTGAGGCAGCATTAACTAAGCAAAGACAAAAGTTCTGCAGCTGCAAAACTGTGATGTATTAAGTATGACTTGTTGATTACTAAATTGGAGCACCAGCAGAGAAGCAGGATTTTGAGGACATAGGGAAGACACAAACATGTCCAGTTGTAAGACTGCTTACTACAAGAACCTACAACCTGTTTGCTTTTAAGTTGGGTAAATTGTTTCCACCCCTCTTGCCTGGCTTACCGCTTCTAAATCACTTAACCTGGCTAGTATGTCTGGTCAGGTTATTTACTTAACGTTCTTTGGGTTTTCTCTTCACGCAGATCATTATGTACCTGCTGTCTCGTATCCTGTTCGGCTTGTCTCGGCTGGCAGTGGAAAAGGGCTATGTCCCACAGCCAAAGCAGGATCCTTTTCCACTTGTCGCTGCTTTGATATGGGGGACAGTTCTCTGGCTTTTTGAATACCACCGGCAAACTCTGCAGCCTTCTCTGCAGTCCTCCATGACCTACCTGTACGATGATAGTAATGTATGGCATGACATTTCTGACTTCCTCATTTATAACAAAAGGACAGACAGCAAGTAGATGGTTCGTTGTAAAACACCTTTGAATGGGATGGTATCTTCCAGCAGCTAAGGGAAAAGGTTATTCTGTTGCTCTTGACTGGTGATGTTTTTTTTTAAATTAACATCTGTCAAGCAGAGTTGCCTCTTGTGTCCCAGCCAAAACATTCTGATTAGTCTTCTCTTGGCTCTGTTTAGAGCAAGCAAATGCCCCACAGAAACCTGTTGCAGTCTTTTTTAAAAAGAGGCCTTATTTTCCCTGCAAGTATGGCTTTGGGGTTTTTGGGATTTTGTTTTTCAAGAAACTAAATATGCTTACAAAATGACAGCCTGACAGTAAGTGGAGAGCATGTCTAATCATGAAAAAATATTCTAGGGATTGTCTGAATGCTCTCAAGACAGAACCATTTTTCTGTGCTGCTGTGCTCGCTGTAGTATGACAGAAGTGGGGAACCTGCTCAGGTCTAAAAACAGGGACATCACTTCTTGATTTCTGCGGACAACAGAAAATCTGGTTTAAACTGTTACAAAGACAGTCGTGTGCTCCTTAAGAGAGTTTTTCTGCAGTTTTCCCTCAGAGGCATTAAGGTGTTTGAGAATAAAACTGTTAAGATTGTCTGGTACAAGCCTGGTAAATGAGGCTTGGAAGGACTATTTTTACGTGGCTTCTTTCATGCACTTGGGCTGAATCCGTCCCTCTGCAGAGTGCACTAATTAATACCCTGTAATTATTTTAAACTTACTTGTAAAGTTTTTTAAAGCTGCTTGAATTAAATACGAAAACCAGTTATGCAACCTAGACTCCTTTGAAAACAGGCTGAGGCGCATTGCACGCCCTCAGATATCACACTGGGTACTTTATGTGTAGAAGCGAGCAACACTTTCAACAAGCGCTTTTATTTTGGTGGGAGATAACCACATGGGTTTCTCTTAGGTCCAGAATCTACCCTCCACAGTGGTGGCATGTGCTAGCTGTAATCAGGCTTGGATGTACCTGTGGTTTCTGCAGGCTTCTGGCTGAGCCAGGTTGAGGCCACAGATGAAGTGGCTACTTCTGTAAGCGAATATTCCTCTTAAGAATACACTGCTGAGCACCGGTAACAGGGCAGCACGCACTGGGCTTTAACAGAAGATGGTCTAGATAGCTGAGAAAGAACAAAAACTGTTTTAAATTTAATAAATTCAAACTGTTAATAGTGGCAAAGCACTTACGCTGCCATATAACACTACACCATTCACTTAATGATGTACATTAAAATAATTCCTGATGCACTGGTTTTATGTGGTGATATTTACAAGAAAGTCATTAAGTTCCCTGCACTATTCCCTTTTAGCTCAGTCGGGACTATTTTGTTTGCTCTCCCTGTGCCCATCCACTTTTCTTTCCTGACTTGACCATGTCATTTCATACTCCCATTGATGCTGCTGTTCATCATGTTTTGTAGTCTCTTTACACCCCAGGCTCTAGCAATTTGTCATAGTCAGTGGTATGACTGAAACAGTGTATTTAAGTTCAGGTAGCTTCTGAGTAGTAAAAAATTCTCAGTTTCTTCTTAAGTCATTTTTCCTTGTCCTCCTAAGCTCTTTTATTGCCATTACACATTCTGAGTGCTGCTTCGCTCTTTTATTTTTCCACTCTCTGCATCAGCAAGAGGGAGAGTGAAATGTTCCCCTCCCCGTAGTCTGTCTGGTGCTGCAGTGTTTGGCATTACGTTGCATCCTGAGTGGCTCAGGTGGAGCAGGAGGAATAGTCTGCTGGCTCTTGAACTGAATCTAGTGCCGAGTCCAACTATATTCACTGTGAGATCTTACAGTGCAGAGACAGGAGCTTCTCTGTGCTCATGCCATGCAAGTCCATGACGGACTCATGTCTGGTTCCCAGAAGACAACATACTGCTTTGCTAAAGTTAACAGTCCATGGGATCTTTTAACTTCAGCTGCTGTTATAGTCTGTATTGAGTACTTGAATTTGAACACCGAACAGCGTTTTGTCAGACCCTGGGAAAGCTATAGAAGTTAGGAATTGGGTTTGTTTCTTTGTAGTCAAATATTTTGCTTTGTGTAGATAAGCGTAAATACTCAAGTACAGAAAAAATACTAAATCTACCAGTGAGGTCTGATTTAATATAAACATTGTGTCTTTATTTGCACCGCTGCTGGCTATTTGAAGAAGTGTAAGTGCAGCACTCTTACGTCAGAAGCCTCAATCATTCCAAATAAGAATGTTAGTATCCTGCTAATGTTGCTGAATTCCTACAAAGTTTGATGGGATTTCAGAAAATGCTTCCACAATCTGACAGCTATGACTTGATAACTTCTCCCTAAAACTATTAGATTCATAAATCCTTGACCGTGTATAATTATTGTAGCAAAATGGTGCAGGCTGGTTATGTGAGCCATGTGTCTAGAAGTTTTTAACCTTTTTAATTTATAGCTGGCATTCCTTTTCTCTGAGAAAAGCTGGTGATTCCCTTAGGGATGAAATAATTTTCTTCTGCTGGTAGTTCTACCGCTGCAACTATGTGGCTGCTTGTGCAGCAATTCTCTGGCCTCGTGAAGGGCAAGTGACCTGTTCTGTCCTTTTTACACTACCATAGTATCTCTGTCCTCTCTAGATAGTAAACCCAAGCTGTTAAGTTTCTAGTATCAACCCGGCAGCAGTGGCCATCAGTCGTCCTTGGTTCAAAATGCCCTTTTTTCTCTTGGGAATCTGTATTGCCAACCTCACTTTCAAAGCAAATTGTGTCTGAGCCTCCAGCCATCTGTACTTCTGACCCAGGAACCAGCTGCTGTCCCTGGAAGACAAAACTGCAGCTCATCCCCAGAGCGGGTCCCTTACAGCAGCAGCCATTAGCCGCACGTTTGCGGACGGTTGGTTTTCCTGCTGTGTTGGGGCAGGATGTTAAGCTGCAAGTCACTTCTTTCCCCAGGGAAGTAATTGGAACAGTTCTTTAATGGTATTAGTCTACATTGCTGTTTCTGTGACCAGATAGCTGGGGATGAACCCCTTATGCTACCAAGGTGTTGGAACAATGCGGGCGTGTAGTAAGGAACTCAACTAGAAGTAATTTGTCTGAGTCAGACTTTTCGGATACGTAAGTTACACTCCCTGCCTTCCCCCAGTGCATTGTGTAGGGAATTGAGTCCCCTGTTAGTGTTCTTTTTTATTAGCATTAAAACCAAAAGAAATAAATAGACAGTTGGGAAGCCACCTGCGAATCAGCCAAATACTTAAGAATCACAAAGAAGTGCCATTTCCCGCCCCCCTGCCCCCAGCTCTGATCGGTTTTGAATTTTAAGATGAATGTGGGTTGGTTTGTCTACATCAGCTGTATTTTCTCTTGTTATTTCTTCCTCGACACTTGACTGTGAGATGCTGAGTGGTTCTGAAGAGGAGCAGAATATCTCAATGCTTAACTCAGTTTGTCAAAAAATAGGATTACTGGATAACATTGAAGTGTTCATTTTAAAATGATGCTTCTCCTTCAGATTTGAAGCCTCTTTTAGAGACAGTTTTAAAGGTTAATCAATCAAACTGATCAAAAGTTTTCAGCAAGCCTTGAACAGCAGACTGACTATACTGAGCTATTAATCATTTATTTTATGAAGGAACAAAGCAAGCTCAGGGTTATTTACTGCCGCTGCATGCTGCCCTAGCATACCGACTGTGCTTCACTTCTCTTTGGAGGACAGCTTGTATGCTAGTGCTGGCTGTCAGGATTGCTGAAGAACTGTTTCCGGGACAATTGCATTATTTAACAAAGGTGAAAATTAAGTGGGTGCATGACATTTGGTTTAGCTAAGGTTTTCTGTACTGCATTTGATCCTTCCAGTTAAGGGGAGGATATTTCTGAAAGAAAAACCTGTGTTTGTCCAATTAGTGCTGCAGAAGAGTGCTTCTGCAGAAGAGTGTGTTCACAGTGTGTCGGTGTGCTTTGCCCCAGCCGTCATCCCTGTGTCTGGGCAATAACCACCCCAGCTCGGGACAGTTGGGTCAGGGTGGAGAGGCTGCGCAAGAGCTTTGGTATCGGTGCCGTGAGACTTTCTCCCCCTGGTAGAGTAGTTCAAGCTGTGCTTTAAACCAAGCTGGATGGGGAGTAAGGGTGCAGGGATGATCTCTGGCTGCTGAAGTAGACCAAAAGCAGGTGTCTGTGGGGACACCTGTGACTGCAGTGTCCCCTGTGCACGCTGAGCTCTACAGCCAGCTGGGAGCCATCGGGGCTGGCTGGTGCTCGTGGAGTGACCAGAACCCCATGCAGATACCCTCACACAGGAGAAACTGCTGTGACTTAAACTCATTTTCACTGCATCAGCACAAATAGAACCTTTGGATTATACCCTGAGCCGTACAGTGTTTCCTGTTTGTCAGGTTGTATTTGTCTTCCTGGAGCATGCCAACCTGAGCAGAATGTTTTCAGTTTCAGATGCTGGTTTTGAAATCCAGCAGATAAGGGAGAAGAGAAAATAAGACATAATGCTATCCAGCGTAATGTCTGTCTGCCACTGTTAATATTTTAGGGGTGCTAATCTTGAATTTTCAACCTGTGTGTTCACACCAGATTGTTGGAGGAGGTAACTTTTTTTTTTTTTTACTTAGAATAATTTTCATCTCTCTCATTTACTTATGAAACTGGTGATGATGATGAGGAAAAACAAATTAAATGCTCTATAATACAAGTATTATTACCTCTGCTTTTGATATATATTTTGTATTCATAATTGCCATGTAATCCAGGCCCTGATTTTCTGACAGCGTAGAATAAGGTTAGGAACATAAACTCAGGTAGCTTGTAATTACGCTGATCAGAATGCTTGTTGGAATATCTCAGGTTTTGGTTTTAAAATGTGTGAAAGAGTGGGCAGCGGGTTCTTGGAGTAGCTGTGTCCACTATGAAACTGATTTCTTGTGCAGTTGTAGTACATCAGCCCCAGACTTTCTGCCAAACTCATTTGCAGATTATTTCTGTATAATCACTCTATTATAACACTGTGCTTTCTATAATAATAATAAAAACTTAAATTTTTTGTCTTCTTTTACTGTCATTATTAAGCTAAAATATATGAAGTAATGCTTAATTATTGCACAATACTAGTCCTATATGTAGAAGAGTCATGCATGGAGTACATTTTTGGCATTGGTTGTGCCCTCGTGTTACCAGCCTGGAAGCAGCAGCCAGTGCTACTTTGACCACCCCATTGCTGCGGCACTGGCTAGCTCGGGTAAGGATCCTAGCTGCAAAGACAGATTGGGGTGGCTGTTGTCTTTTTTTTTTTTTTTTTTTAATGAAGCATGAACTTTCCTCTACTATAGCTGTTCAGATCACTTAGCGTGGCTGTATCTTCAGACCAAGTGAGTCAAATTGGGGCTAGGTGAGGAGGTTCGTAGCATGTACAAAGTGGACACACTCAAAATGCGGTGTTGGTGGGAGAGTGTGACCAGCTCTTGCGTTGCAGCTAGCAGAGTCCATCTGTCCTGTTAGGGTTTCCTGAGGTGACATGGTTACAGGGCAGGCTACCCCTTGGTGCCTTGTGGTCGGCCAGGAATGGACTTGAGTGATAGCAGAGAGTGTGCAAAGTGTTCAGAGAGAAGTCAGCTGGAGGAAGCTCTGCTGGTGATTGCCTGGCTCACACATGGAGTCCTGACTGTAGTCTACGTGCCTGGTCTTTGCGCAAATACTCCTCTTCAGGGCAGACAGCTTGTGGCAGGACCATCTGCCAGAGCAGGGCACAGGTACAAGGCTCTGGACACAAGGCTGAAACTGCTTTGCACATTAGCTAAACAAAATAAGTATGCATATAGATGGTTTTGCTGCCTCTTCCAAGCTAAGCGCTACAAAAAGCATATGCTGTAGAGGTAACAGCTGTGGCAGTGGAGATAAAGCAGTCCCTGTGTGAGGATCTCCCTACAGCACAGGTGGGCAAGAGAGGTCCTGATCCCAAGCAGAAGAAGGTCTCTCTGCAAGGAGAGCGCTGAGCACCTGTAAGGCAAAACCTGCTTTGTAGCTGCTGTAATGCTGGAGTGTCCAGCCTGGGCCCATGAGAAGCCAAATGAACACCTCCAAACTGATGTCAGTCCTATCTTAAAGTGGTTTTTTTTTCCTGTCAAAGCATCATACTGTACCTGAGCCTTTCTTCCATTCCAAGCAAAGCTCTGAGTGAGCTATAGGTTTTGCTCTGGCACTTTACCTGCCTTTTGTGTTGACAGTACCAAAGACCATGATCTGAACCTGCTGGGAAATGAACTTTGGACCAGCTGGAGTTGCTAAGTCCAGCTAAAAGCTAAAGCACAGAAGGCAACATCAAAGGGCTTATTCCCAAATGCACTCGTTGACTCCCAGGGTATTTGCACAACATACTGCTGTGCAAGGAAACACTTCAGGCTCCCCATTCCTCTGCAGGCCTTGAGTGAAGGAGGTTGAACCTCGTCGGAGTGGCTTATAGCAACCAGCGTGGGAAGCTGGTGTTTGTACTGTTCTGTCTTAGAGAGGCTGGAACAAGATTGCCCTGTTTGGCTGTCAAGAGCAGAGCAGGGGTTGAGCAGGCTCTGTGCCCCTGTCACTTCTGCTGAAAGGCTGCGGATTGATGTGAGCTTGAATAATGGATGCCATCATTGTGAGCAAAGGAAATAACACTGATGAATCTGTTGTGTCCAGCATCGAAGAGAGCAGCTGACCTGCTGTCCTGGGAGCAGTGCTGGTGTAGTCTTCTGTAACCAGATGCAAGGGAACAGGCAGTTCCTAGCTTTTGGGACCGGGATCTGAGAGCAGACACCTAAACCAGCGGTGCTCTCCTCCTGCCACAAGCAAGCTTTAGTTAATCTATTGGTGCTGTTGGAAAATCGTTTTGGTTCTCGTAGGAAAAAGGCGATAGCTATGGTGACAGAGGTGGAGGGTAGTAAGGTCAGGATAGCAGGACTGTGGGGCTCTGGGCTTTCCCCAGCTGCCTGTCCCTTCCACAGGTCCTCTTGCAGCCCATGCTGTCAGCTCGCCATCATCTGAACCAAAGTGCTGGGAACAGGAACATTGGCAAGAGAGCCCGGGGGGAAGTCATGTTTCCCTTTGCACGATGCAGTCATTCCAAGCGACAGCTCAGCGTAGCCTGTATGGGAACTGCTGAAAGCAGGACCGCGCTACGGATGACAAGGACAGTAAATGTGCTTCTGACACCTATGTGCTAAGGAAGGCTAACTGAGCACAGGGATGCAAGTTTGCATCCTGCCAGCTCTCCTCCTGCCTGCTCCCACTGCTGGGGGATGGTTTTGCAGCATTGATACCAGTTCCTGCTCCATCTACAGCCCCAGTCTGTGCTTTTCCTTTGGAGCAGGGACCAGCAGACACCTCCTGACCTGAGTCTGTTCCGATGTGCAAGGCAGCCAAAACCCACCCGAACTCGGTGACTGCTGTGGGGTAAATCCGGCTGGGATACAAAACATATGAATAGCCTTCCTGACCCTCTCTGTGGCCAAGTGGGGATGTGGAGACAGGACTTTATCTTTGTGCAGCACCTGCCAGACAGCTAATCTTGGGAGCTGGTCTCCACTCCTTAGCAGGGCTGGCGTGGCTGGGAAGAGGCTACAGCTGTGCAGGAGACAGGATTCATCTGCTTTCCCTCATATGCATGCAAGAAAAGCCCCTGCCCTTCCTTCTCCCACCAGCATTTGCCGTTCATTTGTCCTCACAACCGCTCTTTTTCAGTGCCACCCACACTAAAAGCCTCAGAGAAGTTGCAGCACAGCGGCTCAGGGGAGAGGGGGGTGCAGCACAGCCTGCTCCCCTGGAATAAGCTCCCGCATGAATTAAGGGAGGGAGGAACCAGCCTTTGTGAGAGGAGCAGGAGCAGCTGGTGCAGCAACTGTGTCCCAAACCGTGCATTGCGCCAGGAAGCACCCGGCCAAGGCTCCCTTGGGACAGGGAGAGCACCACCAGCCATTTGCTCCAGCCCAGCTGTTGGGGTTGCCTTTTCCCCCACTCCCCAGATGGAAGAAGCATTAACTGTGTGCAAACATCTGGTCTAACTGTTGCGTGTGCTTCACAGTAATGATGATATTGCGGTGCAAGGGCTCTGGAGAGTGGGCCCTTGAATATTAGAAGGGCCAAGCGTTAATTAACTGTATTAATTTCCTTTAAGCAAGGCAGCATTTCCATTTGCTCTTTGCTGATGAAGAAATGAGGCATGGAGAGGTGATACAATTGGTCATGGACATGCAATATGTTACTGGCATATGTAAGGATGTAGGGATCTGGGGAAATCACGGCACTGCTTCGTGCTGGCTGTCCTGCAGGGGAATTGCAGCCACTGCCAAAATATCCAGCATAAAATCCTTTAAAGCCTAAAACCTGTTAGGCCAGAGCAGGGGCACTGCGTGTCAGGATCTGCTTCACAGCAGAGTTAACTCATCGCTGTGAATGCCTCCTGCATCCCACGCACTGGTGGAAAAAACACCCTCTCTCCTGCGTCCCAGGCAGGTCGGGGCCAGGGCAGGAGCCAGTGCTGGCCCACAGCCCTGCCTGGCAGCAGCAAGGGACTGGGGGCTACCGTCCTCAACCGTGAGGCCCTCGGGGCCATGATGTTGGGGGCACAGAGGGATTAAAGCCTGGGCTTGGCTCAGAGCAGTTTGGGGGCCTGGGAGAGACCCACGCTCCTGTGAGCTTCAGCATCTCTGGGCCCTGGGAAAGGCCTAGTTTTTAAATGCAGGGGGAGGGTCATTAGAAGGATGTTTGGGGTTTTTTTCCTTTTTAATTTTGCCTTCTCATGCAGTGGAAGTGTTATCGGTATCCTGCACGCAGGAGATGCTGATGGTGGGAGCCGCCTGTGCCATGTCTCATGAGTAGACTATCATCTCTCTTGGTGTGGTGGGGCCACTCCCAGCTCCAGCTGCCATCTCCTCTGCCCCTGCCTTGCCCCTGTCTGTGCAGTCCCACTGCCAGAGAGAGCTGCCGGCATGGTCAAGTGCAGATTTTGCTTCCAGCAGAGCTTTTTCTCTGTGCTGCCCTGCAAGGAGTTATCAACTAGTGCTGAAGAAGCTGCAGAGATCCACAGCTGTTCCGTGTTTGGAAACACAAAATGCCATGAATCATCCAGGAAACAGACAGAGCACATTGCAGCATCCCAGTCTTTGTGTGAGCTGGACCCCTCAAGCAGTATCAGAGCCCAAACCCTCAAAACTTGCCCAACAGCCTTGTCCACTGTCTCAGGGCTGTTTTGCAACAAGACGGGACAACCCTGGCCTCATCCCTTCATCCCTCCATCAGTTATACAGACGCAGACTGTTGCCCCACAGCACAGCAGACCTCCCACTTGAAGGCTGCACCCCAGCACAGCTGAGCACCCCTTGATGCTCACCAGTTCTTGACAAGCAGGGCATTGCTGCAGGGCTGCGGCAAGGGGATGCTACAAACCTGGGCAAGGCTGGGGTTACCATGGCCCCCCTGGGCAAGGGGCTGATCCAGGGGTGCAAAGCTGGGGTTACCATGGCCCCCCTGGGCAAGGGGCAAGGCTGGGGGTGTGAGGCTGGGGTTACCATCTCCCCCTGGGGAAGGGGCATGGCCAGGGGCACAAGAATGGGGCTACCATTGCCCCCAGGGGAAGGGGCTCAGCCGAGACATCCCACAGCCCCCATAACCACCCTTTTCTCTACCAGTGCCTCATCCGGGCCTCACGGGCGGGCGGAGTGGGCGGGATATGAACTTTGCTCGTGGGTTTGTGTCCTCCTCCGCCGCCCAGATAGCAGCTCCGCCCGGAGCTGGAAGCCCGTCACCCCGCCGGGACAAGACCCGGAGCCGTCCATGCACGCCGCTGTGGCGTGGGCAGCTTTTCCCCAGGCTTATAATAAAACACGTGTGGGCAAGGCATAACCCGGGGAGGGAATGCCGGGGGCGGCGGCGGGGGGGGGGGGGGGAAGGACGGCAGCGACCGCCGCCTCTCCGCCAGCCACACCGCCCCGTTCTCCGCCGCGCTCCGCACCCACGCCGCGTCCCCGAGCCGCCCCGCGATTGGCCGCCTGTCAGAGCGTCATACGCCGCCACCCGCGGGCCAATAAACTAGCGGCACCGCCCGCCGTTTCGGCGGCGGCAACCAATAGGAAGATGCTTCCATTGCCCCGCCTCGGCGCCCGGCGGAGGGCGCAGCCAATGGGCGGGTGGCGGGGAGGCTCGCGCCGCTTTCGCGGCAAAAAGGATTTGGCGCGCAAAGGCGCGGCGGGGCTGGCGCGCCGAACAATACGGCGGCGGGCGCGGAACCCAGCGGAGCGGAGCGGCCCCCGCACCCGGCATGGGCCGCGCTCCTGCCCGCGCCCTGCCCGGCGCACCGCCCGCCGCCCCGGCGGCCATGTGAGCCATGGCGGCGGCGGCGGGCGGTGCGGCGGGGCTGGCGGCGCTGCTGGGCAGCGCCTCTCCGCACCTCCTTATCGTCTCCGCCGCTGAAGAGCCCGCGGGGGGAGGCAACAACGACGCTGACCTCCTGCTCTTCGCCACGCCGCAGCCCGCCCGGCCCGGTGCCGCGCCGAGACGGCCTACGCTGGGCCGCCCGCCGGTAAAGCCCCGGGAGCGGGACGGGGAGGGGGCGGCGCGGGGGCGGGGGCTGCGGAGCCGAGGACCCTGCGGGGGCCGGTGGGGCCGGGCTATATATATCGAGCCGTGCAATACAGGGCCGCGCTATACACCGGCCTGGGCTGTGTGTATCGAGCCGTGCAATACAGGGCCGGGCTATATATGTATCGAGCCGTGCCATGCTGAGCTGCGCTGTACACTGGGCCAGGCTATATACTGTGCCACGCCGTGCTGTGCTGCTCCCTGCTCTGCACCGTGCTGTGCCGTGACCTGCTGTACCCTGCTAGGCTGTGCCGTGCTGTGCCGTGCCACGCAGCACACCTGCCGCGCACAGCCCCGCTCCGGAAGCCGCACGCCCGGGCGCTGGGCCATGCTTCGCCGCCCCTTCCTGCGGCCCACGCCTGCTTTAGGGCGCTCCCCGCAGCGTGGCAGGGCCCCCCCGTGGCTGGGCCAGTCCCCTGTCCCCGCTGGCTTGGGTGGCAGCTGGGGAGCTGCTCCCATCGACCCGTTCCTGCCAGGAGCAGGGGCTTCCGTACCCCATGGTGCTGTGCCCCCTGGGGGGATCCCTCGTGGGCAGTGCTGGGGAGGCAGTGGGGCCATGGCAGGGGCTGTCCTTCTGATGAGCCCCATCCCTTGCAGGTGAAGAGGAAGCTGAATTTGGAGACGGATCACCAGTACATAGCAGAGAGCCTGCCAGTGGGCCGGGGCAAGGCCAGGAACCCTGCTAAAGGTACCAGCGCTGCTCCCCCTGGCCCCCCACAGCCAGCCCAGCCCAGAGCAGGGGGTCTGGCAGCCCCACTCTGCTGCCCACAGGCTGGCCTGCACCTTCGGGCTCGTCCCTGGCAGCTTCTCCTTGTCCCTTAGTGTTGGTTTGGGGAGGCTGTTTCTGGGGCTGGACTTCTGGCTGCTCTCTCCAGCCCGTGCTGCTGTCCCCTGGGCTGTTGGCACAGTTGGCCTGTCTGTCTGCTGGGCACCACACTGGCTCCATCCCTTCCCACGGGATGGAGCTGCAGCAGCTGGCATGGTGTCAGTATAGCATCCCAGGTTGGACCTCCATCACCTCCCCGCTGAGCCCTGTATGGAACCTGGGTGTCACAATCGAGCTTGCAGTCACAACTGAGCATGGGTGTTGGAGCCTGCCAGGTCCTGCGGCATCCTTCCTGTGGAGGATGTGGGGAGCTCACCTTGTTGCCCTGAGAGAGCAGATGGGTTTTGGGGTGCCAGTCCATGAGCCATCTGCAAGTGTGGCAGGGTGTTTTGGGACCTCTCAGCTCCAGCACTGGGTTCCTCTTGTGGGTAAATTGCACTTGTCTTTGGTGGCTGGCAGGGGTAAAGTCTCCTGGGGAGAAGTCTCGCTACGAAACCTCACTGAACCTTACCACCAAGCGCTTCCTGGAGCTGTTAAGCCAGTCGCCTGATGGTGTGGTGGACCTCAACTGGGCAGCCGAGGTCCTGAAAGTGCAGAAGAGGCGCATCTACGACATCACCAACGTCTTGGAGGGCATCCAGCTCATCACCAAGAAGTCCAAGAACAACATCCAGTGGCTGTACGTCCATGGGCTGGGCTTGTGGGGCTGTGCCTGCCTGTCCCCTGGGATGGGAGAGGGCCAGGCTCAGGGTGAAGCAGGGTCTTGCTGGGATGGAGAAGCTCAGAGTGGTGTCACTGGAGCATCTGCTCAGGGGTTGAGTGATGGCTCCCCCTTCATGTGGTCCACAACCCTGGACAAGGGTTGTGCTCAATTGCAGGTGGCTCCTGAGTAGTGTTGGTATTTCTGTTGGCTGCAAGTCCCCCTTGGGCTCTCCAAGCCAGTCTGGACAATGGAGGGCTACATCCAGGCTCAGGGAGGGACCGCAGGGTTGTGCCCTACTTGGGAAATCCATACAAGGGTGATTCCCTGGGTATGGGGTGGGATTTAGCCTGGCACAGGCAGGGACAGTGCATGGGGACAGTCATGGTGTGGGGCAGAAGGAGCGATGGAGTTTGGCTCCTGATGGCCACGGTGCTCCCTAGGGGTAGCCAGGCCACTGTGGGGGCCCCTGGCCGGCACCGGCTGCTGGAGAAGGAGCTGCGGGAGCTGCAGGCGGCCGAGCGGCAGCTGGATGACCTCATCCAGACGTGCACAGTGCAGCTGCGCCTGCTTACTGAGGACCCTGCCAACCAGCAATATCCTTTGGTGTGGGGCTGGGATGGGGCTGGCTGGGGGGGGACCACACGGTCGAGCCCCAGGGTGAGCCTGACCACATTGCAGGCAGGGTGTTTCACAGCCCACCCTGCTGCTGCATGAAACCATCCCCTTGTCTGTTCCTTGACCCACCACACCGCAGCCTATGTGACCTGCCAGGATCTCCGCAGCATTGTGGACCCCTCGGAGCAGATGGTGATGGTTATCAAAGCCCCCCCGGAGACTCAGCTGCAGGTCTCCGACCCGACGGAGGTGAGCTGGGGCCACCCTCTGCTCCCCATGTCTGCACAGCCTGCAGCAAAGCCCAGCTCAGGCTCCCTGGGCATCCTTCTGCCTCCTCATCTCACTCCTCTCCTTTCCCTAGGCTTTCCAGGTGTCTGTGCGAAGCACTCAGGGCCCCATCGATGTCTTCCTCTGCCCTGAGGACAGCTCGGGGGTCTGTAGCCCTGTCAAGAGCCCCTTCAAAGCCCCTGCAGAGGAGTCGTCTCCCAGCCATTCACAGCCCAGAGCCTCCCCGCTCCTGCCTTCCGCCCAGGATGTGAACATGCCGCTGCTGCCTGGAGAGCAAGGTGGGCAGCTGGGGCTGGGGGCAGCAAGGAGCTGGGGACTGGGGATGGAGGTGATGGTACAGTGGCTCTGCCGTGGGGGGCTCTTGCTGTGTTTGCAGCCGTGAGCTCCTCTGCTGTTGGCACGAGCAAGGTGCTAGGGTGTTGCTTGGGCACCTCAGCAAGACGGAGGTGGGAAGGCAGGTTCTGCGTAGCCAAAGCCTGCTTTTTTGGGTTTTTTGGCAAGTATTGGATTTATAGCTGCTTCCCATCCCCACAGAAACACTGCTGCCGGGGACGAGCACACTGCCCAGCAAGTGCCCAGCAGAGGAGGTGAGCCTTTCACCGCTGGCCTCCATGGACGCCCTCCTGGAGCAGAGCAGGGAGGATTTTTCAGGTTTTCTGGCGGACGAGTTCATCAACCTGTCACCGCCACAGGCACAGGACTACCACTTTGGCCTGGAGGAGGGTGAGGGCATCAGTGAGCTTTTTGACTGCGACTTTGGGGACTTCACGCCCTTGGACTTCTGAGGCTCTGCCTGGGTGCTCGCAGGGGAGCTGCCAGGCGGGAGTGGGGGCACCCCTGGGCTCCTGCCCTCGTGGGCAGGGCAGGCAGCCCCTCCTGCTGCACCACCCGCAGCTCTTCTCCCCATCCCTTTTTGCAATATTTTCTTCTTACGCCTCCAGCCCCCCCAGCCCGGGTGGGGGACGGCAGCATCCCCAGCTCCAGCCTCACAAAGGGGATGCTAAGGTGGTGGTCCTATCTCAAGGGACCCCCTGCAGGGCCTTGATCGGGGAGGGGGCTGCCCAGGTTAGAGCCGCTCCCCCCCAGGTGCCCGTTACAGAGCTTTAAGCAGTCCTGTGTATAGATGTGGTTAATTTATTATTGTCCCCTGGGGACAGCGTTTAATTTCCATGGGTGTTTTTTTGGGGGGGGTGGGCCATGCAGCAGAGTGGGAGTGCCAAGAGGTTTTGTTGTGTTGGGAAGGGGGTGGTGGAGTTGCAGGGGGGGTGCTGGGTAAGGGCTGTCAACCTCTGTGTGGGGGGCTGCCCGCAGCCCAGCTGAGCGTTGGGTATTTATTTATTATTTATGGCATGTGGGAGCTCTCCTGGGACACAGGGGGGGCAGGATGGAGTTGGGGGACGATGCTGGTGGGGCGGGACATAAAGGGTCCCACCAGGGGCTCACCAGCACGTCCTGGCTTTGCTGGTGGCCGCAATGGGGCTGCCAGGGAGGCCACTGTGGTGGCAGGTAGCTGCGGGAGCGGGGCTGGGGCTGCTGGCCCCGGTACCGTGTGTGTGCGTGCCCCCGCCGGGGGGTGCAGAGGTGGCCGGGGTGGGGGGGATGCATTTCTGCAGGCAAGGTCCCAGTGCTGTCTCCAGGCTTTTATTCCCCTCCCCATGCAGCCATTCAGCCTTTCAGCTTTGTCTCCCCCTCTCTGGCCCACTGAGGCTGGGGGGCGGGGGGGGGGGGCTCCCAGGGCTCCCTGGGGCCAGGCTGGAGACGCACTTTCACTTTTACTGCCTTTTAACAAGCTTGTGTTCCTCTGAGCTTCGTGTTTAATAAAGGTTTCTACTGACTCTGGCCATCAGTGCAGGGCTGCGTACTGGGGGACACTGGGGTGGTGGGGACCTCAACCTGTGAAACCAAGGGGGTTTGGGTTATTTGGACGGGGGGGGGTCCATTTTGAGCTTGAAATGCACAGCAGGTGTGTCATTGCCTGGGGGTGCGGGAAGGGCTTTGGTCCCTGGGTTGGTTTTTTTTCTCCCCTGCAGCTCCACACTCTCCAAGGTGTGGGATGGGAGCTGGGCCTGGTCCTGCCACCCTCTGCTCCTCTGAAAAGTCTGTGCCCCTGTGGACAGGGCCATGGGTCTGGATGGAGATCGCTTCTCCTTTTGGTAACCACGTTCTCCAGCAGCCCCTGCCCCCACTCAGCAACTCTCCTGCCTGGCCCCCTCCCCTGCCTTCCCCCCTGTTTTGGGGCAGCGTTTGCACGGGGGCACCCACAGCTGCAGCTGCTGTGCAGGGAGGAGGAAGGCAGAATGGGGCCGATGTGAAACCAGCCCGTGCAGCCACAGCACCAGCAGGCTCCCAGGGACTTCCCAGCTTCCTTGTTTGTCCCAGCACATTGGTCCTGCCTGAAGGCAGCTGCTGGCACCAGCTTGTGGCCCAGAGTTGGAGGTCCCTGTGTCTAGGTGAGCTGGGGACGAGCTGGCTGACCCTGAAAGCCTCAACCTGCTCTGTGGCACACTGTCCCCTTCCTGGGGAGTGAGGAACATCGGGAACGCTCCAGGAGGGCTGCTTGAAGACTGTGGGGGTCCCCTGGCCACCTGGAGTGGGGCCATGCCCCCACCCCAGTGGCAGGTGGGGACATGCCACTTCCCGTGTCTGTGTGCTTCCCTCCCCTCCTCTGCCCAGCTGCCTGCCTGATTCTTCTTTAAACAGCCTGATAAATATTTCACCCTCCATCATGTTGCTCCTGCGCCAGCTTTTTTAGGGAACAGGAGCTGGGGTTCTGGCTGCTGGCATCTGCTGGGGTGGACAGTGAGCCCATCACTGCTGCCTAGCCTCCTGCCTCCATCCTCATGCCTCCATCTCCACAGCCGAGCACGGTTCCCCAGCTCGTTGTGCTGTCACAGGCTTGTTCTTACTGCAGGACACGCGTGGATAGCGGTGTGCCAGTGTAGGGTGGCAAACCCCACGGCTCAGCCCTGTCTGTGGTGCCAAGTCCCCGCTCCCCTCCCTGCAGCCCCCTGGGACTGACCGTCCCAAAACCCAGTGGCACACGCAGCCTGTCTGTCCCCTGTGTTTGAGTGGGATGAGCCAGTGGCTTGCTGTCACACTGTCACCCCATTTAATTTTTCAGACAAACTGAAAAAGCTCCCTGCTGCTCTGGTCCTTGGGGCTCCTGCCCCACAGAGCCAGGGAGAAGAGGATGGGAGACCAGGGTGGGTGGGCATGGCCCCCGGTCCCCTGCCTGCTGCCTCCTTTAAAAGATCAATGTTTGTCACCTGAGGTGACAGAGGTGTTGAAGCTTTTATAATTTACAGCAGGGTGCCCAGCCCAGCCGTATGCCAGTACATCCTCTCCCCCTTTTAGTTTCGTTTTGGTGGAGGGTGATGGTGTGCAATGCTGCCCAAGGCGGTGAGACCCTGGAGAGGGGGAGGTGGCCACTGGCTTTCATGGGAGCCAGCAGGCGCAGGGAGCAGGGAGAGGGCTCGTGCCAACGTCCTGAGCTCTGCAGGGCTGTCCCCCCAAGCGAGCTAACCCCCAGTAGCAGCACAGATTTTCCCTTTTCCCCCGAGCACAGGCAAACCTCTCTGATGGCATTCGCCATCACATTCCCCTAATAGGGAGCCCCATAGGATGATGGGCCCTTGGGAATCCCCATCCCCATGAAAGCAGCCCCCTGGGCAGGGGCAGCACCTTGTCCCCTGCTGCGGCAGTGCAGCCCATCTCTGGGGGAACGTGTTGGCAGCTCCACGCAAGGCAGAGCACCGTAAAAATAACCACTCTGCCTCCCAGGGATGATTCACGATGCAGCTGAAGGGCTTCCCTCCTGCTATTTCGAGTCGCTGGAGCAAGAGCTGATGATAGCTTGTGCAGGGGCTCTCGATTCTGTAGAGCACATGGCGGCTTTGAGAAGCGGCCCCCAGCGCTGCCTGGTTCTCTGAGCGATCTGCATCACCAATGCTTTTCTTCTTTGGGTGAAGAGATGGGCACCCTGCATGCATCCTGCAAGCCCCATGGGTCCCTGACTCCCGTTAGCTCCCACCTCCCACTCCCCAGCAGCCACCTGCAGGGACCGTGCCCTTCCAGCGCTGGGGTGCAGGGTGCAATCAGGCTGCGGTGACGGCTGCACTGGCACTGGCAAAGGCTGCAATGAGCGGGCGGATGTGGACATGGTGCTGAGCCCAGGCAGCCATGGGGTCTCCTGTCCCCACGCTGCAAGGTTTGGACTCGAAGGAGTCAAGGGAGCCCAGCAGTGGGGTGAGCTCTGGCACAGGCTGTGGCTGGCAGAGGGGATCAGCGTTAGATGCTGACACAGCATGAAGTTTGCCAGAATTTATACCTTTAATCTAATCCCCTTGGAAAGTCCAGGCAGGTTTTGGGGTCTCTATAGGCTCCTGTGGTACGTCTGGCCTGGGATGCTGTGCCCCTGCCAGTGCTGCCTGCCTTGCTTTTGCATCCCACCCCATGCTTCAATATTTCCACTTCCAAAACCTGCTCAAGTTTCTTCCACAAGGGAGAAACCCATGGAGGTGAAGCGCAGCATCCTGTTTCATGAAACCCCAGTAAGTGAGTGCTTCGGTTTCATTCATGCCCAGTTGTAGTCCTGTGCCCCCCCCCAACCAGGGGAGCAGGGCAGAGCCCTGGTATCCCACCCAGGGCTGTGCCGCCCTACCCTGCCAGTGGCTCTTGGGGTGCACTTTGGAAGCACCCATGGAAGGAGATGGGGGCACCCACTGCCTCCTGCTGCCAGCAGTTTTGCCCTGGACTTCACCCTCACTTTCCTGCTGCTCCTTCCCATGCTGAAACGCATGCTGACCCCAGGCATCCCAGTACTGACCCAGTGTGGATTTTAGCAGCACAGGAGTGTGGAAAGCCCCCCCCCCCCCGGCTTTGCTCTGATCCGGCACAGAGCCCTGCCACCACCCAAGCCCCTTCCCATGCTCCCTGGCAAGGTGATCCTCAGTCCCCACTGCCACAGGCCCTCCTCTGAACGTTTCTCTAGGACCTGCCTCCATTTTAGTCTGATTTGATGATGGCTGTGCTCAACAGCTCCAGCTCTTGGACCTCCTTCTGCCTCCCCTGGGGGCAGGGGACAGCCCCGTGCCACGTGGGCCGGGCACACGTGTACCCCAGAGCCCTCGGATACCCCTGCCAGGTCCCAGGTGCACTTTTTCTGCCTCTTTTCCAATGCACACACCCAAAACACCCGGGAGTTGGTAAAAATAACTGTGATGCATCCTTGCAACTGCTCCGGGCTGAGCTGGCAGCCGGCTGTCCCCGGGGGAGGAGGACGGTGAAAGCTACACGTGCCGTGGCTGGGCCATGGCTGGGGCGCGCTGGGCTGGGGATGCCCCCTGGGTGCGAGAGCTGGGCTGAGGGAAGCCGAGCTCAGCCGAACGGGCGGCCACGGGAGGGCTGTGAAGGGAGAGGTGGTACAGGGGGAGGCAAGCCTGGCCGGGATTTTGCATCCCAGCAAAACTGGCGCGTGTGCCCCTTTCTGTAAGTAAAATCTCCAGATGCTCCAAGAGGGGTGGGAAGAATCCCACCACCCCAAGAAGTCACCATACCGCATGTACCCCAGGAGCAGTGAGCAGCTTTGCCCAGGCACGGCTTTATCTAGCTTATTTATCTAATTATCTGTTTCTTCTCTGTGAAAACCTTTGAGGACAGGCTGGGGTACAGGCCTGGGTGTCCCTCCTATTCCTCCCCATGGAGACAGGCCTCTGGGTGCCTGTGTGGGGCAGGGATGGAGGCAGCTCCTGCCTCCCCCCCCAGCCAGCCCACCCCCACTCCGCAGCCCCCCATGTGGGGTGGGAAGGGGGTTTTACAGCTGCTGGATGCACTGGGGGCCCAGCGCTGGCAGTACAGCCCCCTCGTGCTCGGCATGCAGCACTGGGGGGCAGCAGCACTGAGCGAAGGCTGCCCGGCGCCATGGGCATAGAGCTGGCGCCGCTGGGAAGTCATTTGAAACCAGCCTGGGTGGCAGGGGACCACCCATGGCCAAACTGGGGTTGCTTCAGGGCCAACTGGGGCAACCAGGGCTACCCCAGGGTCAACTACAACCATGCTGAGACCACTCATGGCCACGCTGGGACATACTGGGCCAACCAGAAGGTCAACAGCGACCATACTAAGGCCACTCATGGCCACACTGGGATCAACTGGGCCAACAAAGGCTACCATGGGGCCAACTGCAATCACACGGAGACCACCCATGGCCAAAGTGGGACAACCCGGGCTACCCTGGGGCCAACAGTGACCACACTGGGACCATCTGTAGCCAAACTGGGATCAACTGGCCGCACCGGGACCACCGTGGGCTGCCTCGGAGGCAACTAGGACTGGCCCGGGAGACCCCCAGGCCCTGAGGAGCCCAGACACCAGCGACAGCCCCCGCCACCGAGCGCCATCGCCCCGCCCT